>NC_045131.1:1220344-1525431 GCF_007655135.1 Punica granatum
TAATTTGAAGCAGAAGAAAAATCCAGCCAGAAATTGCAATGCCTCCTAATGGTGGTTACTTGACATTATCTAATTAGTAACGATCAGGGGTGCCAATCATCAATGTAGTTAGAGCTTTTAGAAACTCCAGCTCATAAGGGAAACAAACAATCGTTGGGTTTTCAGCTTAGTTGTTCACTCAGTTATGCTGATGAATACATATAAAATTGAAGCGCCAAGATTTCAACACTAATTCAGAAGACAAATCAACAGAGGGAGTGCACAGTACCTGATTCAGTTTTGTGGACACAGTATGTCCAACTGGTAATTCCTGAAATTTCCGTTTTTGAGGAAGCTGTTTCTCTTTCTCCTTCTCAGAGCCAGAACTAGCACTAGACTTTGCTCCAGTGCTTGGTAAAGTTGTAGCATGGGCAGAAGCAGAAGCAAAAGAAGGTGACTGCTTAAGAGCCATCGCAACCTGTTGAAGAGGTGTGGCTTGAGGATAGATTCCTTCATATCCTTTATACCTTGTTCCACTGGTCAGTGAGGACCCAGAATAGTTGCCCATGTTCTGGCTTGAAAGCCCATTACCTACTATTGCCCCAGTTTGTGCCGCAGGCATGGGTGGGAAAAGATTATTGGCCAGAGGGACGGCTGGAGTCGAAGAAGCTGCTGGAACTGCAGTAGAGCTGATATGTAAGGTCACAGCAGCAGGATTTGTACTTACTTCATGCTTGTGCCCCGAACTCTGAGTTACAGGCAATAATTGTTGTGGCGGAGGAACAGCACCATAGACCTTGGATGATGAAGATGCCCTTGAACCATTGGCGAAATGCAGAAAAAGAGAGGTGCATCATGGAGAAACCAAACCACCATTGGCACAAACAATACCGTTAAGGTCATAGGCAAGAAAACAAATAACGTGCAAATAATAAGGTCAAAGATAACCATTTCCTGTGCAAGTCAATGACATCATCTTATGTAGTGAATCCCTATGCCATTCTTCGTAGTAAACATGGACTTATTAAAAGGTATAACCAACTCTTAGATGAAAACTGACCAACATATTATCATAATTGATGATATGAAAATATATTGAATCACAGTCACCACATGATTTTGTAATTCAATTTTCTGAACAAATAATGACTAGATTCTGCAGGACGCATGGGCATCCTTCTATTAGTGGCTTTAAACCCTGCAAGACTTCAAAATTTATTATCACTGTGATATAAAACATGAGTACCTGGAGGCACCACACTCAATGCTGATCGTGTCTAAAAGATGTTCTGCCAGACGCTTTGCTTCTTCGAGACTTTTCGAGTTGTTACTTGACAATAACAAGTGCAGCGGCTGCTCTCCATCTACAAGCACAATTTAAAAGGACAGACAAATAAACTGTTGAAACAACAGAATTGAGACACGAGATTCGACAAGGCCTCAAACCAATAGAGAGGAATTATTACCTTCTTCATTGGTGCTCTCAGAAGCTGCTGAACCACACCCTCTGAGTGAGACAGTTGCTCCTGTTTCATTTATAATGTGACTTACATATAGATCCTGCATTTTGAAAAGAACCACCACGAACAGAAAAACAATCTCTCCGAATTTTATGGAGATATCAGAGAGAGCTCCAAACATTAGAATCTCCTCTTCATCATGTTCAGCATAAATTTCAAACAATAATCAAGCAACTCTGCTATGAGCTTTGCAAAAATAACAGTAAAATACGAAAAATGCAGCAATATAGGCAGAAATTCAATTTCATCAACTGGGCATTTTGCATTATTTCTCATGATTCTCAGTACAAATGTAATGCCTGCAGCAGGAAGAAGTAAATGAAAAGATATAGAGATTGTCTTTCGAAAATCCTGACAAAAACTCAACAGCAAATATGCAGAGAAATAAGAGATACAAAAATTAAGGGACAAGATAAACCCACATTTGGTCCACGAATACGAGCAGCAATGTCTAATGAAGGATCTACATCAAATCCCAAATATACACACACGCTCATCCCTTGGTTGACCTAAATCACAGTTGGAAAGTTTATAACTCCATTAATCATCATTTAAATAATGTTGCTGCAAGCTTCCAGCTCATGCACATCATGCTTACCTTCACTCCATTGCTCACTGGAAGATTGAACCCTGGAAACTGAAAATTGGGACCCTGTTTCAGCATCTCTTCAATCATTGCAGCAGCACAATCAACTGCTATGATTCGTTCAGCTGTGTCTTTCAGCTGTAAGAAAGGTAAGGTCAAATTGGAAATACCCAACCGCATCTTCAAACAAATAGAAACATATAATACAGCACGAACAATGAAGGTCAAAAAGAAACCCTTAACTACACTAGATGCTTAAAGTAACCATCTTTCTTTTAAAAAATCAAAATATCAGTATATGTGGACAATTGACTCCCCAACATTTTACAGTCTACATACAATATGCCACAGACTTTAATTGATATAGATAGTTACTTTCCTCTCTTCAATGTCTGCACTCCCTCTTTCCGTTGTCAATTCCCCTATATGGAGTACATTAATGTCAATGGAGTTACTATTCCATTGTCAATCCCCTTATATGGAGTACATTATTGTCAATGGAGTTACTAATTTGTGGTTTCATAAAAAGAGTTCATCAGAATCTTCTATATGATGAGAGATACAAAGCACTCTCTTTATGACGCCAATGCACTCTCCATGCTAAGTCCTTGTCATACACCACGGTGTGGATCATCCAGCACACAGTCTTATCTTTCATAGTGGTAGTTGAAAATCACAGGGAATGCTACACATGGATGAAGTGTAAAGGAAGAAGACATCTCTGAAATTCTTTTCTAAGTAAGTTATCTATTTCTTTCTTTTAGGCGTCACTGATCATTTTTTAGTCATACATGATGTACTGCACAAATATACTCCAAGTACATGAGCGTATTTACATTTCACCTTATGATATGCTCATTAACACTCATCATTCTCAGTCTTCTGGGCTTGTGTGTCTTGAAGTTACAAGATTTATTAAATTTCTGGGTACAGAATTTAGTATGGAGAAATAAAATAAAGTCATCCACGATAAAGGACTTACATGAGCCCTGGAGGATATATGAAGATATAACGGTTTTTCACCATCGGATGGGGCACCTGGTGGCCTGTACTTGCCCCTGCAAACGACCCCTGATATCAATATGATGGATATACAGGACAAAACTGAAGTTTCTTGAATAGCATTTGTGGGTCCAAACCTAGTTATCACAACTGCACCAGTGCACTTTTGAATCTGCCAATCAATGATAAACAATCAGTATTCCATTAAACATCCCCATTTAGGCAAAAGAAGCAAGGTATTGGAGTAAACGAAAGGCACAACAGTCACCTCTTCCTGTGTTTGGCGCTTTGTAAGCCTGTGTCGAAGAGACGGCTCTGCATCATTTATGATGATTTCCCGAGCTATTACTAAGTCTTCTTGGATATTCACCTTTTGAGGTACAAAGAAGATTCATAAAACAGGGTCCTCATAGACAAACAGTATCTGTTATTGCATATATACATAAGAGAGAGAAGGAATTCAAGAAAGATTTGAAGAGCCTTCACCAATGAAATCACCTGATTCAACTTGGGATTTGCAGCGGAACTCTGTTGCGGTATCGAATGAGCAGGAAGAACCGCGTACATAGTCGCGCAGCTAGGTGCCCAAGGAGTCGGCACAACTGTAGATGGGAGGGGGACAAGATTAGGGACCGCAAAGCCCGGAAGAGACCCCAGGTTGCTCAAGGGGAGAATTCCCGGAACAGCTAGTCCTCCCAATAAGAATGGTTCCGCGGGCTGATCCCACTTTCTCTTCTTCCTGCAAAATTTGCAAAGTTATGAGACCGCTGAGCTTAGCAATGCTATGATGAATGATCATTTGGGGAATGCTTTCTCTTACATGGGCAATGAAAAACTATGTAATGCAATAAATAAATTCTTAAAATTTACCCACTTTGTTGTTCCAAACTCGTCAATCATAATACAAAGCTCCTCAAGAGAGGAAAATTTGTACGGAAGTTTCGATTTTTACAAGGAACCGAGTTCATTAATCGATGCGTACATACAGAAGAAAGAAACCCAATATCATAAACGTAATCGTAGGAAGCAAGGAATGAAATAAAAATGAAAGCTAGGAATCGGGGGTTTGGTGGAGAGACGCGAAGTCGGCACCTCTGCCTCGTCTGCGTCTCATCGGAAGAAACTCTGGGGCCACCGTCCTCCGTCATACTATATATCCAGCTGACCTCCCAGAAGAAGGACTACGTCGATTCAGGCAATCCCTTCGCGAACGGAGGGAACAATCCAGTCCACCCAGAAGATGAAATTGGATTCCTAGCAATCAATCAGCCGCTAATAATGAAATGAATCCTCGACCTCATTCTTGTCGATGAACATGTTATGCTGTCTTTAATAAAATTTTGATCTAATGCTCCCACAATAAAGCTGGAATAGCTCAGTTGGCTAGAGCGTGTGGCTGTTAACCACAAGGTCGGAGGTTCAAGCCCTCCTTCTAGCGCTACTTTTGATTTTATTATTATTTATTTTTATTTATTTTTTGCATCATGACAAAAAGATTGAGGACTGAAGAGCAATTACTCAAGAAATACCAGGCTAATTTTCTAACCAAGACAGAAAGAGGAAGTCTCCTCAAAGGGGCCCGCGCGTGGGCTCCGATCACAGTACCTCAAATTTCTTAGGGAAAAAGATAAAAATCTCACTTATGGTTTGGGTCGTGACAAATCATACATTATTCTTTTATTTGAGATAATTAGCCCTTTTGTGATTTGCTCTATTAGTCATAATGGTTAAAAAAATTGCAAAGAAAAAGTAATAGTGTTGAATTAAAAATAAATTTGAACTTGGTAGAATTAAAAAAAAAAATTAACCAAACTTTATTTCCCTCATTTTAGGCATGGTGGCTGGTTGCGAGGACAGTGATAGTCGCTCTGTCCGGTCGCCACTGACCCCTCCTGTCTCCCACCACCCGAATTAGCACCCATTATCGAAACACTTGTCGCCGTCGTCTGCTTTGTTGTATATAACTCAAGTCAGCCACACCACCCTCACACCAGCCTTCTCCTCTGTTCTTTGCATTGCATGCTCTTGACCTACAAGGGCAAAAGACAAAAATCTCACTTATGATTTGGGTTGTGACAAATCGTACATTGTTATTTTATTTGAGATAATTAGTCTTTTTGTGATTTGCTCTATTAGTCATAATGATTAAAAAAATTGAAAAGAAAAAGTAATAGTGTTGAATTAAAAATAAGTTTGAGCTTGGTAGAGTTAAAAAAAAAAATAACCAAACTTTATTTCCCTTGTTTTAGGCATGGTGGCTGGTTGCGAGGACGGTGATAGTCGCCCTGTCCCGTCGCCACTGACCCCTCCTGTCTCCCACCGCCCAAATTAGCACCCATTATCGAAACACTTGTCGCCGTCGTCTGCTTTGTTATATATAACCCAAGTCAGCCACACCACCCCACACCAGCCTTCTCCTCTATTCTTTGCATTGCATGCTCTTGACCTACAAGGGCGGCCAAATTGGTTGAATCTCCCCCCTGCCATGGCCGTCTCCTTCCAGTCCCCATCGCTGATGGGGGCAGGAATCGGCAGGAGGTGTGACCTCAGAGCTCCCACGTACTGCTATGGGGCAAAAGGGTTCCCCTCATTTCTTCCCAAAGAGGTGGAGAACATCAGAGACCCCTTTGCTCGGAGGCTGGCCCAGAGAATAGAGAGACTTCCCGTCGAGGTATCTTCTTTTCTTAAGCCATTGTCGCCCGGTTCACTTGAAAAGAAGAAGAAAAAAAAAAACCCGACTTTTTTTTGGGTACTTGAACTAGTAATTCTAAAAACAAGGACGGGCTTATGAATTGATGTGTATTAGCTAGCTGGGGACTCCTAAAGTTCGTCTTTTTTGGTTTGTTATAGTTGCTTGATCGATGGACTACTGATGGATGAGGTTAAAAGGAAAATATCAATCTTGATTTCTTTTGTTCTGTGTTTGTTCTGTATCCGGTATAGGGCAAACTCGGTCTCTATGGATGTCCTGCCATGGCTCGCTCGATTATATTTGGTTTTCTGTTCTTGGCAGGTCGGATTTTCTGATAGCTGTATAATGAGCAGCTGTGTGAAACCACTTATCCATTGTGATGAGGCTAGTCCACTACTCCTCCTCCACAGTTTTGATAGGTTTGTATTTTATAACTGTAGATTAGTTCTTGCACTTAGAATGTGCATCAGTGTTATGGTTACTTCAGTGATCTGGATCCGTCGTATTGTGTGGCTCAGCTCTTGTTTAGAGTGGAGGTGCGCCTACCCTTTACTTGAACATGCGGGTATGGAGGCTTGGGCGGTCGATATTCTTGGATGGGGTTTCTCCAACTTAGGTTCATTGACTTGCCTTGTATTTGCTTTTCTAGAAGCTTTGACCTCATTGATACATACTCACATCTGTTTTAAGGATGATGATCAATGGGTCATTATGACAAGTTACTTATGCGTTCTTTGTTCTTATGTGTACTAGAAAGGCATCCTCCGTGCTGCGTTTCATCAAAGAGACAACATCTCTATCAGGTAACAGATTGGAAATATTTGTTCCGGTTGTAAATCCTTGATATGAAGAGGCTGAAGTGAATTTCAATATTGGAATTTTCAGCTGTGGAAGTCCCATATCAAAAGACCGGTGATATTAGTTGGACCGAGCCTTGGAGCCGCTGCTGCTATTGATTTCTGTGTCAATCATCCCGAAGCTGTAGGATGTTCCTTCTCTGCATTCATGGAAAAATCAAATTACTGGTTCTGATTTACCCGAAAGGACTTTATGGGCTCTTCTTTGCTTTTGTTCTGTAAATAAAATGAATTACAACCCCAGTCACTATGTAAATGCAGCATGTGAAGGTTTTCTGCTTCCAAAACCCCATTAAAATGTTGTTGAAGAATCAATATATCAAGGTTGAACTGTTTCACACCAGAAATTCTTCATCGATGCTCTCAAGTTTGACAGGCTTGATCCACTGGTGCTGAGAAATTTGGGCCTAATTTCAAGGAAGATCTATTTATTTGTTATGAAATTCCCTGTCAACCTTCAAATAATCCCATAAATTACTCCCGTGATGCTCATGGAGTATTTAAACTCTCTTGATACGTTACAGGTTGAGAAGTTGGTATTGATCAATGCTTGCGTCTATGCAGAAGGCACAGGCAATCTAGCAAGATTGCCCAAGATAGTTGCCTATGCTGGTGTGAGTTCTTGAGCTTAAATACAACGTCCAACTACTATTTCTTTTCTTTTCTTTACTTTTACTTGCTGCTTACCCGTGATTTCTCAAATGCACCCTAAGAAGTCTCTTGTTGGTTGTTAAGGACTCCTTGCCAACAAAAAGTTTTTTTTGTGATGGGGAAATATATGAATTACCTTTTTTTTTCTGCACAAGCATTCTCTGACTCTCACCTGGCGATATTTTATCTTGAAATCAGGTCTCTCTCTTGAAGAGCATTCCTTTAAGGCTTTATGCTAACTTAACAGCATTCCATGGGGTTCCATTTAGAACAAGTTATGACTGGACCAATGTTAGATTGATCTCTCTCTCTCTCTCTCTCTCTCTCTCTCTCTCTCTCTCTCTCTCTCTCTCTCTTCTTCTTCTTCTTTTAATTCTATTTTTTTCTCTTTTTTTTATCTGTCTAAGAGTGGATGGTGGAAAATATGAATGTTGATCAGTTTGGAGCCAAATATATAACATGTAATGTAACCAATTATGCCTCCTTCTTGGGTGCTAGGTGGGTCGCTTGCACTGCTTACTGCCCTGGTGGAATGATGCGACTGTTAGCTTCATGAACAGCGGTGGTTATAATGTCATTTCCCAAATAAAAGAGGTAATATCCTGATATCATTCCTCTCTAGCGCCTTCTTGTTTTCGAGTTTTGCATCATTCGCCACGCTTCTGAAATTGTTTTGCCTCATTTACAACCGAATGCTGTTTTGCTTGGATTACATGAATACGTGAAGATCTCAAAAGTTATTTTCTTCTTGGAAAAGTGATCTCGAAGTTATTGGTCATACAGTACTTGCAACTAATGTAGTAGTCGCATTCTTGTTCTACAGGTGAGACAGAAAGTTCTTATCATATATGGCGAGTATGATCGTATAGTCAGCAACAGACTTGCTGTGGTAAGCCGCTCGTTCTGGACGATACATCCTTTCTGGTTGTACAATTTTTTTTTTCCTTTTTTCCTCCATTTTGCCTTGACTTCCTTTTATCATATTGAGAAAACGCAGAGGCTCCATTGTGAACTACCCAACGCGATCTTGAGGCAAGTGCCAGATACAGGTCACCTCCCCCATGTCGATAAGCCCAAAGCCGTCGTAAAGTTGATGGAAGATTTCATTAGGAAAGATCACTGATGGAAGGCAGGGTTGCTCATAGTGATTCTAATGAGTGTGGAGGGTGTAAAGTGATTTTCACCACGAAGAGTAGAAATTTCGTTTTCTTGCTCGTGAACGAAGAAATGCACTAAGGTCACACAAATCAATCAAAACAATGAGGAAAAAGAAAGGTTCAATATTGGATATTTTGCCACGCGTCCTGCATACAGACGCGAAGACTATATTCTCTATTTATATTAATTATTAAAAAAAAATCTGAAAGTCATCATCTTTGGACTTTGGACCAAGGAAAAGGCAAGAAGTCATCATCCTACGACTCAACTGACTCTCCAGATGCGGAAAACAGAAAGAAGAAATCCGAAGATTGGGACGGTAAGAACTGAGATAAGATCACCACTGCGACAGCTAAGCATGATTATAATATAAGCTGTGCCGCTTATCAACCAGCAACTAACTAACCGTCTTGTATCTCTTATCTATCTTTATACGACCGTATTTTAGATTCTTCTTCGTCCAACGTATGCAAGTGTACTTATTTGTGTACGGACAAAAGATACGTTTGAGGTCCCCTGCAAGCAAGCCTTTCCAAAATTTCCTCTTTCCATAAATAAATTATTTTATTTTATTTTACGCTTTGTGTATTTGCTTGTTTCAAGAACGTGAAAGGATGTTTTTATCGTACTGTTTAGATACGGAACCTCACATCCGATTGCCATTTATCACATTTTAGCATTGTTTAATCTGTATTGACTTTGGCCCTACTTTTCACCCCAAAAAATAAATAAATAAAATAAATAAACCCAATTATCAATTGGATCCAGACTACCTTACTTACTAGGACTGCGTACCAAATCAGTTGTAAGGCACTTAAGATAGTGTATTGTTGTTCTTGTA
Source organism: Punica granatum (assembly GCF_007655135.1). Taxonomy (NCBI): domain Eukaryota; kingdom Viridiplantae; phylum Streptophyta; class Magnoliopsida; order Myrtales; family Lythraceae; genus Punica; species Punica granatum. Next base: position 1,229,631 of record NC_045131.1, read on the forward strand.
CGGTAGATTTTTTCCTTTAAAAATTTCACCGACTCTAATGATGTCCTTTTTAGTCTTGTTTGTTGGTTAATATGCAAAGTGTCATGTCCAATAAACTGTTGCAAAGCTATCGGTAAATAGATCGTCCCGATATATATAAAGAAAAAGGTATACTCGATAGTCATTACCGCATCTCTACCCAGAACATATTGCAAATATCATGATCGAGCTAAGTCCTATTTATTTTGATTCGCCGACGTGTTAATAGTTAAACGAATTGAAAATCGATTAGTAAGCTGTTAACTAATTACGATATGATGAAGCAACTTGTTCACACATGATGATAGTAACATCATATACGAATTATCAAAAGACAGAATCCCCACGTGGGTCTAATCTAACACCATGCATTACCTGGCGGCGCGAAATTAAAAAAGAAGAAGACAAAATCCCAAATAATCACCCTCACCTCACGAGAACCCAAAAAAAAAAATGAATATCAAAAACGAAACTAGAAAACCGCACGCTCTCACGCGCAGACAGAAGCGCGTAGATCCCGCATATTCCAGTCGCCACTCTTTCCTCAAGTTCCGAGCAAATACACGCACTGCTCCGGCGGGCCCCACGTCGTCTGATCGAGACCGTTGAACTATCCCAGTTGCGCATCCGGCGGCCCTCCGCTGAGCACGACATATGCTCGAAAAGCACCGGAACGCGGAGCTAGGTCCGGAGCTCCGAGCCGGAACCTAAATTAGGTCCGGAGTTTTTTTTTTTTTTCCCTCTGTTTTTTTTTGGTGGGGTAGTTATTGCTGGTTCGTTGAAAATATATAATTGAGCTGCTGAAGCTCACGCACTGTGCCTGTGCGAGTATTTGTCGGCGTCTTCACTTCAGCTTCTCCCTTCTCCTTCTCCTTCTCCTTCGGCTCCGGTCTGAAACTGAAACTCAGCCCAAAATTTCTCTCTGTTCACACGGAAAGGGACGCAGAGAGAGCTTCCCCCGAAGCGGAAAGCAGCTGCTGGAACTGTAATTGAGCTGGGAGAGTGTTCGTGTTGGTCCCCATTGAAGCTTCTTCCTCAAGCGCCGCAGTGATTCCGCGCACCCAAGGTACCCTGCGCCTCCTCGCTCGGATCAACTGTCCACAATCTGTACGTGACCCTGCTCACTCGCCTAGAGGTTTACTCTGCTGGTTGATTGCAGTTGGAGCTGCTCTCAGCTCCGGTTATTGAGCTGAGACGAGCAATTGCTCGACTTAATTCGCGTTTCTCGTCGTAATTTCGCCGTCACATCTTTGGATTGTTCAGTGGTAGTGAATGCACTGTCTTTTTGGTGGAATCAAGGGTTTGCGTTTCGTTTGTCTCTTTTTTGGTATATTTTTTAGGGTTTTTGGTTGAAAGTTTGGGGTGGGCTGGACTGTCTGGTGAAGCCTTCGCTCCGGTTATGAATTGACCAATTATGCTCAATTATTTGAAGTCTTTAAAGCTCGCATTAGTGTGAAATTACTAAATTTGCGTTCTTTTACTTCATACATGTCTCCTCTTCTCTTTCGTGCCAATCTCTAGGCTCTGCTGAGTTCCCAAAATCACGTTTTCCCCGCAATCTACTGATATATTTCAGGGCCAGCAGTTCGTTTGTTCTTAAATATCCTCTGCATGGACTGTGTTTTTATTGGGTTTCTCCCTTCTATTTCTTATTATCTGTATGCTACCAGAGGAGAGAAACCCTTCACTATTGGATCCGGGGGATGGCATCCGGAGTGTCGCGTGCCTGAATTTTCAAGGCTGAAGATGAGAGCTTTTTGAGATTGGAGCCATACTGCAGTGAACTGGAGCTGCCGGCGGAAATTCTTTTGACTGTCCGAGCTGAGGTTTTGCTTCACCCCGAAATCTCCTCTGCCTTACCCAAACTTCTCGGTTCTTGCTGGCTCAGAATTCGTTCTTGTTTTTCTCGCAGAACGCTCATGCACTTTGCAGATGTAGAGTGTCTACGTTTTTTACTTGCAAAATCCTTTTTTGCGCCTGGCAGTGAAAATTTATTGGCGACCCAAAAGGTATGAGGAAAAAATAGAAAGGTCAGAGACACCTATCTTTATCTGGAGGTACATTCACGTGTGAGGCACGGAGAGTCAACCATCCAGCAGAAGTGCCCGATGCAGCAGTCTAGGTACAATGACATTCGGCTGCTGCAGCAGCACTTGATGCTCAAGCAGCTGCAGGAACTGCAGAGACAGCAGCAGATTCCACAACTGTGTGATGTGAGGCAGCAAAACTCTATGAACTATCCCTTTGCAGCAACTAAACAGGCTACGGGGGATGTTTCACCTCTGCCTTTAATGAATGGAACATTTCCAACTGATACTTCTCAATTGCTTACAAATTGGGACCACCGAGGTGCCTCCCCCTTTGTGCAAGGATTACCAAACCATCTCAGTCCATCAGTAGAGCAAGGTCAAGCCCTGCATTTAACAGGTTTGCTCCCTCAGCGGGTCAGTGCTTCTATTTATGGCGGCACAAGAGATAAGGAGAGCCATCCGAGTCATCTACGAGGGATTTCCCCCGAGACTGCCAATTTGGCTAACAAGATTAATGATCACCAGCAGCCTATATCTCTTCTGCAATCATCAGCATTGTCTTCATCCTTCTCAGGGGATCAACTCGCTGTATCCTCTGAGCAGGTTTGCGTGTCTGAGGGCTCATACATGTCCAAAACGGACTATCTCGGGCAAAATATGTTTGGAGAACTTCCTCAAACTCACAGCAGTGGGCTACTTCCTGGAACTTTTCAACCAGATAATGCTATGCAAACAAGTACACCGGTTCAGGAATTTAGTTGGAAGCAAGATCAAGCTGGTTGGCCTGGAAATGTGCTGCAAAAGCCACCTGAGATGGTTCCTTTAGATCCTCTTGAAAAGAAGATTTTGTACAACTCTGATGACAATGCCTGGGATGCCTCCTTTGCAAAGTATTCCGACTTCGTTCCTGGAGGCAGTGGAAATTCTTTCGAGCCCATGGATACTTTTCCATCGCTTCATAGTGGAAGCTGGAGTGCTCTTATGCAATCTGCTGTGGCAGAGACATCCAGCGGCGATACTGGCTTGACTGAGGAGTGGAGTGGCTTGACTTATCAAAACCCGGAGAATTCAACCGATAATCAGGCTTCAGTCATTGACAGTGGGAAGCTGCATACAGGTTGGGTGGATAACAGCTTACAGAGTCCCTTCTCCTTAACGTCAAGCCCTATTCCGGTGATCAACAATTCTGGCATGAGCCCTAGCATTCCTGTCTTTCAGCCCTCGAGTGTCCAATCATTGAATAATCAGCACGATGGGCTACATCAAGATGTATCACATGGGGCCGATCAGAAGCCTGTCACGAATGCTATTGAGTGGTTGGATCGTTATTCAATGCAAAAGCCTCCGTTGCAGGGGAACCAGCAGTTTCAACCTCCTTCGCACTTGAATTCTTGGTCCACCCAGAATTATGATTACCCAGAAGGTGATAAGAAGCCGCAGTCGGTAACCTCTTATCACGATGCCGCACAATCATTCAGTCAAGGAGGTAAATCTGATTCCCAAGTCATTGACCACTGATGAACCTGTATAAAATTCAATTACTCGTATGAGAAAGAAATGACAGACAATATCTGTGCAGGTCAAAATAATGAAGTAATTTACAAGACGCCAAATGCCAGTGGTGCTTTAGCGAATGCAAATAGTGTATGCACAGTAGATGGCTGGAGATTGGCTGGAGGACAGGATCAATTGCAATCTGCAGCAAGTATTTTTTCATCGAACAAGGAAGATTCTAAACCAAATAATTTTATGGGCATTCAGAAATTGAGTACTGAGAGGTCCCAGCAGGAAGCCAGTCAACATTTGCATGCTTACAGTCAGCCTAATGCATCGAGCCAAGTTGGTATTCCTATGCATGACATGGGAAATACAAGCACAGAGAGAAACTCCGATCAGAATATAAGTGCCAGTGTTCTCCATCATCCCCTCAAGGCTGTGAATGAAGCATACACAGAGGATAAGGACAAATTTTCTGGTGTCGAGCACGGGCATCTCAATGCCTCTGACATCGCCACAAACTTGGCTAAGGTAAACATGGCTTTCAAATTTTGATAACAGGTTCTGTTCTGTATTTTCTTGATCTATTCGTTTGATTTGACTCCTGGTCTCCAAATACAGGAGTCAGCCAATTCTGGAGGAAATCTGAAAGAATCAGAGGGAGTTGGTTGTGGAATTGAACTTCAACCTAATAAGTCCATTTCTTTTGATGGATCAACGGTTGCCCGTGGTGTGAATATTACTGCCCTCAGAAGGTAAGTTTGACATTATAACGGACAGCTTTTACTTATTCTTACTATGTGTTGGACACCAACATCAAGCAAATTCTATATTCAGCTGCTGTTGATGTTTCCCTTTGTGTGGCCTTTTCTTCCTTTAATCATATTCTTAGATTGATCTATATCTGTAGATTAGAAACAATAGGGGATTAGGATGGTACAAGTGAGTATGGGAGAATTGGCATTTGTTTTCATTGACTCCAATTTCTTAGTATAGAAAATGCAAAGTGTATTTATCTTAATGATGCTTTACGTATATGATATTTGCAGTGTGGCAGAAAAGGAATGGGCGGAGGCCACTAATCGGCTAATTGAGAAGGTGAAGGAGACTAACATTATGAATAAATACATTGTTAGAAATTCCATATTTTTTATGGGAAAGTATCTTATTTCTTCTTTCATAACTGCAGTTGGACGGTGAAGTTGAAAAGATCAAAGAGAGGTGGCCGCAGCAGCGAGCAAAGAGAAGGCTCCTCCTGTCAACACAGCTCATGCAGCAACTGCTTCGTGCTTCGCCTGCGTCCACCCTCTCAGTTGACGTTGCTTCAACTTATGATAGTCTAACATACTTTGTTGCCCAAGTTACAATAGGAGATGCATGCAGCCTAACAAATTACCATAACAGTGACTCGTGCATGCCTTCAACAGCCACTGATAGGTGATAATTTCTCCTTGGAACTTGTGGACATGCTGCATTAAGTCATGGAAACTGGTTTCTAGTAAAATATTTTGGTACATACAATCAGCTAGCACAGCAGAGTTACATTTTTATTTTATTTTTTTGGTGTGATTTTTCTAAAGCTAATTTTTTAACTGCCAAGTCCTCAATAAAGCCTTTTCTCCTTTTTTCCAGGATTCAAGGAAAGGTTGAAGTTTCTGAGAGATGTGCTGATAATTATTTTCCCAAGACTATCGAAGACTTCATGACCAGAGCAAAGAAGCTGGAAGATGTCTTAACGAGGTACCAATTAGGTTTTAGTGTTGCCCATTATTGTCAAAGCTGCCATTCTTATGTGCAACACGGATGAAAGCAAATTTTCCTGGTCCATGCTCGTGACTATATTTATGTGAAGTGTGGGTGCCTCATTTTTGTCATTTTTATTCATGACATGTAAGTTAATGTTGCAGACTGGAGAAGACAGCACCTTTCTCGGACATAAATGTGGAATCCCAGGAATTGGAAAGGTATTCAGTCATAAACCGTTTTGCAAAGTTCCACATTCGGGGGCAGCCAAACAGCTCCAAGACGTTGCCGCCCGGCTCCGGAGCAGCTCCGGCAGTTCCGAAAGCTTCACCTCAGAGATATGTCGTCGCACATCCACTGCCTGAGAAACTACCTGAGGGGGTAAAATGCTTGTCTCTGTGATCATCTTGCAAAACGATGAACCGATAACCTACATAAATTAGTCGGCTAATTTTGCAGAAGCTTGTCCAATGCCTTACGATGAGCTTCGTTGCCACTCACTCTAATAAACTATAATATATATCAGAAGATGATAATGCAGAAGTTTCTTTCCTAACCTCAAAAACTGTAGTCAGTCACATAAGCTTCTTATCAGATGAAGCACTAGAAACTGTCAATGCCGGGTTCATCGGATTAGCGAAAATGCAGGGATCAGATAATACTAAAAAAAAGGAGGCAAAAAAACGCAAGAAATGGCTGTTTATGGGCATCTGAAAAAGGAGGCAGAAACTTCTTTCTATATCGGTGGAAGAGTACATGGTTAACAATTTGTGGACGAAAAAGGGACAATTGAAGTCTTTTTCATTTTGGGTAAGCAGGTGGGGATAATTTTCAACCAGAAGTTTGTCCTTTTTTCCTCGTTATTATGGCAGTTATTTATCCTAGAATTTTTTTTTGTACATATATATATTTTTGAAAAAAAATGAGTGATTGGAAGACGCTGTGTCACGTCAGATTGTGTTGGTACCCTTAGTCCTAGCTCAGGTAGCTCAACTCAACCAAACAGATATTTGTCCCTCTCCCAGCAGTATCAATGTGTGATGATGGTATGCTGTGACTCATTCACGATTCCGGATATCCTAATTCTGGAGAGAGAAAGAATAAGAATAAGAATAATAATAATAATAGTTTTATATTATCTAATAATCGAAATAATCCATCTGTCTGCATATAGGTAATCGAGATAAACCGTCTACGTATTTAAACAACCTTCGAATTGTGTGGGATACTCAAAAGCGTAGTAACAATTTCCAAGGAATTAATTGGCTAGAGAGATTGAGAACAAGTTGGTCGTGTCAATAGTTGTCCGGGTCAACTTCAAGGCATTTTAATGTGGCCCTTCAACCTCTGAATGAGCGTGTCGTGTTTGGGTATCACTTTCACAAATGGGTCTCTGCCCCCAGCCTTCACGCCCCATATTTGTTTTTGGTTTGGTGTTCCGAATAAGCAAGCCATTCCATTCCGGAGATAAACAGCAGTTTAGTGTCAGCTATGTCTAGCAGCAGATTCATGGGGACGTAAAACAACGAGCTCTCGAGATGCTCGCAAGAATCGAAAGGGGGATCTACCATCTTGCTATATTTGCCGTCTCTGGTTTCAGTTTTGGCTATTGTTCTTGTTCCGAAAGCGGGTTGCGATGCTGTCAATGAAATGAGAACAATGTCTGCATTTTGTTGTGTTTGTCCGGTTCACATCGAAGTAGCAATGAAAGGCCACACGAATGGGGTCCCAAATGGAAGCCACTAGAAAATCCCCCGGAAATTGGCAAATTGACTGCAGATGAATAAGCCAATCGGGGGAAATTCCTAGGCGCTGGAAAGTGACGGAATTGAAGCCATCCCAGTGGATTTGCAGGATACAAACACCGCTATGAGCCAACTTTCAAAACTAACAGCAAACCAACGTGAGGACGGAATCCGAACTACTTGAGACCATCCATTTTAGCGTACTGTTCGATAATTTTGACGTGGACATTGGCTCATCCCACTCCCACTGATAGCCTTCCCTAAGTCGTAAGATCACTATAAAAGGGCTTCAACATAGAACGTCGTTCACAAAAATTACTGTCGGAGACTTGTAAGAAGCTTTGAACGCGAACCGGGCGAAAGGATGAGCGCCCCTATGCCTCACGTTTTAGCAATCCCTTACCCTGCACAGGGCCATGTGATTCCCCTCTTAGAGATTGCCCAGCTACTGGCCAAACACGGCTTGAGAGTCACTTTCGTGAACACCGATTTCAACCACAGCAGAATCGTGAGGGCAGTTGAGAGGATGGACTTTCTCGGAGACCAAATCCGACTCGTATCTATCCCCGATGGGCTGGGGCCTGGTGAGAACCGGAATGACCTGGAGAAGATAACCGAGGTGATGTTCCGGGTCATGCCCGGGAAGCTACAGAAGCTCATAGAAGAGATTAACAGGAAGGAAGAGGATAGGATTACTTGTGTGCTTTCTGATGCGTGTGTGAGTTGGCCCATCGAAGTAGCCGTGAAGATGAAGATCCCGCGAGCAGCGTTTTGTCCTTTCTCAGCAGCTGTATTTGCATCGGGGCTGGCCGTACCGAAGTTGATAAAGGACGGGGTCATAACGGATGATGGTGGGTGTTGAAATTAAAATTTGAGTCCACGATATCTGTGTTCTTTACTCATCTTACTGTTCGTGTCTTCGAAATTTTTAGGAACTGTAATTGGGCAGCAGACATTTCGGTTGGCCCCCGACATGCCCGTCATGGGTGCAACAAACCTGCTGTGGACGTGCATGGGTGCCTCGTTCTCGCAGAGGATTGTTTTGGACTTGATGGTTGGGTACAGCGTGAGCTTGAAATTAGCGGACCGGGTGATCTGCAACTCGTCATCTGTCCTCGAGCCCGCAGCTCTTGAATTCATCCCCCAAATGAAGCCCATAGGCCCACTCCTGGCTGGTGACCGGTTTGGAGACCCCGGCGGGTACTTCTGGGTGGAAGACACTAGCTGCCTGAAGTGGCTCGACGAGCAGCCGCCCAACTCAGTCGTCTATGTTGCTTTTGGGAGCTTCACGGTCTTTGATAGGACCCAATTCCAGGAACTGGCACTGGGACTTGAGCTCTTGCGCAGGCCGTTCCTCTGGGTCGTGAGGCCAGACATCTGTGAAGAGACGGACGAGTTGTACCCGGAGGGCTTTCAAGAAAGGGTCTCAGGCCGCGGAAAGATGGTCGGTTGGGCCCCACAACAGAAAGTATTGTCCCACCCTTCGGTAGCTTGCTTTGTAAGCCACTGCGGCTGGAACTCTACCATGGAAGCGACAAGCAATGGGGTCCCGCTCTTGTGCTGGCCGTATTTCGCAGACCAATTCCTTAACGAGAGCTACATATGCGACAAGTGGAAGACGGGACTGAAGTTCGACCGAGGCGACGGGGGAATAGTTACGCGGGACGAAATCAAGCTCAAGGTACACCTACTTCTTGACAACGGGGAGTTTAGCAAACAAACCCGAGATCTCAAGGAAAAGGTCAAGGCCAGCGTCCGGGAAGGTGGGGAATCTCACACGAACTTCATTGATTTCGTCGAGTGGATCAAAGCATTGTGACTTGACTTGTGATCCAGCAAAAAATAGTGAAACAAAAACAACGTCGAAACTTGGACATCAAGAAGCCTATAAAAAAAAAAAAAAAAAACCTATGCAAAGAATTGTACGGTTGTTCTTAGATTTATAATTGAGTAGAGTTGAATTTTGATTTTAATTGATTTTGTATTGTTGAATTATGAGAAAACGTGTGAAAAAGTAATGAATAATTAAGAGAATGTAATGACTGTATAGTGATTTACTATCAATTAAAGTAATTTACTTTGATAATATAGCGAAATGCGAAAACATGAGTTCTTCAGCCCCGTATGAACATTCCACCCTGCCTGTGCATGTCCCCTTCCCTCCTAAAGCATAAATTCCAGAAAAAGCAGAGCATTATGCCTCAACCATAAAGAATTTTTAAAGCAGCAGCTGAAAACCACAGAGAGGCTTGAGGCTGAGGGGAATTACATGTAATTAAGCTCTGTATTTTTGTAATTCTACGGCAAAGTACTACCTAAAACAAAATTATTATTAGAGTTGGTCATAACCGTTGTTTTTTTTCATTCTTTTTGCATGTGTCTCTAAACACTCGGAGAAGTTTAACATGGGTTGTGGCTAAGAGGGACTTCATTAAATTCTCCTCACCTCAAACGACATACCTTACAAGGTTTTGTGGAAAAAAAATGTTTGTTCTCTAATTGCCAACATAGAGCACGTCTGTGTTTTAAATATCGTTCCCCCGTTGGAAGCAGAAAACACAACAATCTCGACGACTCAGAAACCTGCCCAACAGCTCCTTCCTAGCTAGGACTCCAATGGATGATTGAAAACATGCTGAATCCAAAGATTATTTGAATTTGGAGATTTAGCACTCGACCCTCGATACTGAGCACATCATAATAATGTATAAATTTATATTAAAAACTTTTACTATGTATTTTCGTTTATTATTCCTGAAATTGTCGGGAAGCCTAACGGCAATTTATTTTATTTTATTTTATTTTTTAAATTTTCCTTTGGGCCTGATTAATGTAGCTAAGAACGAGCTTTCCCTGTCTTGTGTTCCCTCTTCCTTCTCACTGCAAGGAAACTTCATATAACTACAACAAACCACCCCAAGTTTCGAGAAACAATCCGTTCAAATAGCTATCGACTGTCTCTTCTTCTTTGAGGCCGAATATATAAACTTATCGGAGACTAGGCTTCTATCCATTCCATAATATATCCCCTTCAGCTCCTCTATCTCGACTGATAACCTCTCCAGGAAGTTCAGGACATGGAGAAGATCCGGTTGCTGCCGCTCCTAGTCCAAGAGACATTTCTTCTCCCGATAAAAAGATCCGACCTCAAGGGAATGGCGATCAGGATCCGCCCCGACGAGTTCGTATTCCTCGCATGTTGCAATATCATCGAGATGTTGATCCTGATGGACGTCGTGCATGGACGGGAGCCCCGTCCCATGGGTGATCTTCACGGGCCGGCCCCACACGTTCCGTGTTTTCTTGATCTGCCTGGTGCTGGCCTGTTACGGGGCGGTCTGCTCTTCCAGTGGGCCTAGGCTTGGGCCTGCTTCCATTGGGCCACGGCTTCCCGTTTCTTAGGCCCGTGATCTTCTTGACATTGCTCTAAACTTTATCCAGGAACATCCAATGGTAGGACGATGTCCAGATAACTTTACGTCCTTGGATAATTTTAAAAAAGGAAAGGAAAAAAAAAATACCGGTGCCCCAAGAAGAACAACTCCACGTGGGAAGGTCGACCAATAATATATCCTAGAACGGAGAAAAGGGGGAGCGACTCTTCCCAATAGCAGGGTCTCATGGGTTAAGATTCCATGAATGCATGCTTTCAAATGAGTTGTATGATATGGGCCTGGGCGAGCCCATTCTCAAATGTACTTTTGTTTGCGGGTTTCGCTCGTAAAAAACAAGCCTACCCTCTTTATGAGGACGTATCTTAGTCTGGACATCGTGGAAATGACCGGGCGTTCGGGTTGTATTGTTTAATAATCTCGACCCCATCCTTGCCGGCCTGGAATGGCTTTCCGTCCGCTGGGTGTGGAGAGACATAGAGAGACAGTGAGAGAGGGGGTGAGCAGTGGAGGAGAAGAGAGAGAGAGCAATGAGAAGAGGTGGAGGGATAGACATGGACGAGATATATCTTCAAGCATCGTGTGCCCCGTTTGCTGAATGTAGTTGTCGTGACAAAGAGGCCAAAACGCAGAGAGAGAGAGAGAGAGAGAGGGGAAATGTGAAGGCTAGGCTAGCCTTTGTCTATGTAAGCAAAGACAGCTAACATGTTATTGTATATGTGATTGTGGACAACTCTCTAATAGCATATATATTACTTTGTCAAAGTAACATGTACTCTCTTTTGTGAAGGTACTTTGACAAAGTAACGTATACTACCTTTTGTGAACCTTCGAGAAGTTATTAATGAATTTATTTTTGTAATTCCATGTTATTTGCTAAGTTGGAGTTAATATGATAGCCATGCATAGATCTTTAAGTGAGAAGAGAATGAAGGACCTAACCGATGTAACGTTTGTCCAATATAATGGCCAGTATCACCCGCCAAATAAAGGAGATCTTAAGTCATATTTCATCTAAAACTTCAAATCTAAGCGACATACACTCAAGGATTAATTTGATGTTGTATTTGATCAAAGTGATATAACAATGACCTCTCATATAACGGCGTCAACACCTACAGTTAAGAAAATGCCTTGGAGGACCTCAATGATGTGACAAAGGATCAGCTTGATGTAACTAGAGGACTTACATGATGCAATTTTCTTTAGTGGGGGACCTTACTGATATAACAAGGACTAGCTTGGGGCAATTTTTTTCACTGAGGGACCTAAATGACGTAATAAGGACTGATGCAAAAAAATAAGTCAAGGATTCCGTAACCTTTGTTAATCAGTGACTAAATTGCCCATTAACTCTTTTTTAACAATCCCCGTCACTATTGTCCAATCATTGTTTGCCCCCCACACTCACTATTCCTCCAGGGGCACTCCTGTCTTCTTCGCTCAGATATTATCATTATATGCTCCCTCTCTCTCTCTCTCACACACACACTCTCTCTCTCTGTCTATCTATATATATGTAGACAACAGCTGTGATTTCTCAAGAACCAGCTCTATTTCGCACCCACCGAAATTTGTATCGTAAAATCGGTCTTTCTAATTCGCGGATTGCATCGATCACCATGTATGATTCGTCGTGATCCCTCAGCAGCCTGCTGCAGGCTGGTCTCGGTTACTCCGGTCTATTAATCGAAGGCGAAAAAAAAAATTAAGGGGGGGAAATATTCTACACAAACAATCACAAGAGTGGAGTTGATTGGGAGTGATCATACTTAAATTCGACATGGGGACCCGACGACTCACTCCTTGTTGGTTTCAGACTCTGTCTCTGTCTCTTTGCATTTTTTAATTGACGTTATAATAAGTCCATCCATCCATCCATCCAGGTAAAAGAATTTTCCAAATATTGGACATGAGAAGCTGCAACATCCGACCATGAATTAAACCGTAAATGCAACACTGATACTATAACACTACACTTGACACGGTGTTGTCGTTGTTGGAAGAATCAGAGCCATAGAGCTGAATCAGCCTCTGGAGGACGACCACCTGGGCCCTCAGTCGGAGGATGTAGTCCGCCGTTTCCTGGAACAGCCTGTCCGTGGCCGGGGCCGCCGCCACCACCTCCTCATCCCCTCCGCTGTTGTTCCCTCTCCCCGGGATTAGACTCCTGAGGGACTCCAACTTCTCTGAGACCTCCGATGGAGAGCTCCTCACCCTCCTCCTCCCCCCCTGTCCGTTCCTCCTTCGCGACGATTTCGACGCCAATGCAGAGCCCCTCCTCGTCCTTGTCTTCCTCGTCGACATGGAGAAAGCCGAGAAACCTCTTGAGCTCTTCGCCGACGAACTCATGGTGGCGTGGCGTTGTCAGAGAGAGAGAGAGACAGAGACAGAGAGAGGAGAATCGGGTGAAGCTGAAGGGGAGGAGGACGACGCGGGTGTTTATGTAAACGGGGGCTTTGGATAATGCCACTAGAGTTTCAGGTTAATTTCGGAAATGCCACTACGGCCACCCCTCTCTCCCGTTTTCCTTTGCCATTCACCTATCTTGGCAGCTTCTAGCTCAGCATCATTAATTTTTAATTTTCTATTTCCCATTTTTTCTCAAATTACTAATGATGAAATAATATATATACTTTTTTTTCAAGAAAGAAAGCTAATCCAGCAACATACATTTTCATTTAAAAATCAAGAGAGGTCAGATTTTTTTTTTTCGATTACAAGAGAGATCAGATTTGGTTATCTCATAGTGAAACTATATATATATTTCTTTTTATTGAAATTTTTATTTTCCTATATTAAATTGAACTCGTAGCGTAATTTCCTTTGTATCCGAAAAGAATGTATACACTCTCACTTCTCAAGGCACATGCTAATCCTATATATTCTAAATAAATTACCGGATACACACTGAGATTGGAAAAAATAATTAAATTAACAATTAGCATTTTATAATTACATTTTTCCAATAATTATATTCTCCTGAACTGATATAAAAGTGATACCCATTATCATTGTCGAACCATATATATCTGTATACGCCATAACTTCTAACTGTCAAGAACTATAAATTATGTATCGAACTATACACACACATGTTTCTTTGCATAAAAAGGGGGGAAAGAAAGAAATATGGACTTGATGTGAATATTGCTTGAAATGTGTAGTAATGGATGTACATTACTAAAGAAAAAGGGGAAGAAATAAAAAGAAGAAGAAGAAGAAGAAGAAGAGCCACATTTTTTTTCAGCATATGACGTTCCACAAATCTCATCATATGCTTCTGCAAAAATCACTCGTTTTGGTCAACTACTTAAAAAAAAAAGAAAAAGAAAACACAATCCCATCAATATTAACGGTTTATATATATAACAATGATAACAGATATATATATATATATATATATATATATCTTCTGGCAATTGTATTTTGCCCATGCCCATCATTCGAATATAATATATATGAACAATGTTTTTCTTATTTTCGTGAATTAGAAATAATTAAAATTTGAGAGAGCTAGCTAGTCGGGAGGATCTAATGTTTGATTGGCCACCATGAAAATAATACCGAACCTCGCGACAGTTCAGCGTGAATATATACATAAGGCAATACATATCATGAAAAATCATTGTGTATATACACACATATTTATGTGCACTCTTGATTATTTTCCCCATGAATTCAATATTATTACTTTTTTCCAAAATAAATTTATTAATGTTATGAGATATTTTGCAATGAATGAAGCAATAATAATGTGATGTTGGTAAAACTAGAAAAACATATTCAAAGAATTAATTTCCTCAACTGGGTCAAAGAGTTGCTTGAATTTTTGTCTCATGGACAATCCTCGACTTGGGTTACCAGATTTGTTTTCGGTTCTTTTACGCTCCTCCATAAATAATATATGTGTATATGTATATGTATATTTACATGTGCGTCTTGAATACTTCCACATATCTTGGCGAATTTTCTTCCAGTAAATTAATTATGATTGTATATGAGTCCAAGAAATATCTCTTTCGGGATTAAAAGCAAATTAAGAGGAGATGACCCCCACAAATTTATTGGTCCAGATCATTTAACCTAGCCATGTTAGTGGGGCCACTGAATATGAATCATCGGTCCCATCTCATATCGCAGCGAGGACCAATGTATGTCCACAGAGATATTATTCGTACACACAATCCATTGTTTCTGCACAGTTATATATGATCACCTGAAAAAGTTGATCCAACTGCCCGGGCAAAAAGGAAATTCATACTACCTCCTCACCGGTGATAGATAGATAGATAGATAGATAGATAGATAGATAGATAGAACGCGATTACCCAAGTTAACTATAAGAATTAGTTGGCAAAGAACCCGAAAGAGTACATACTTCAATTTTAATACTATCTAGAAGAGATTATTATTTCGAAGTTGGGAATAAGCGGGAAGAAGAGAAATTGAACATGAAGTGCAGTGCAGTTCAGTGCAGTGCGCAGGGATCCAAATTAAAGGGATGTGGTGTGCTGTGCAATTGTTGGGCACTGGCCGAAAAGAAAAGCCTGCATATCTGTAATGGCCACATGTCTACTACTAGTACGAGTGTCTTCTTCTTTTTCCCTCTCTCTCTCTTTTCTTTTTCCCTTTTTGAATCTCAGATTCATCGATCGGTGAATTCCCATTTTATCCCCCAAATTTCGAAAATTGTTCTGAAAGAAGAGAAAAGGGAAATTGTTCCTCAATCATTCATGGGCGCATTTCACGCCATTGATAAGCTGGATCTGATCATATATGTGTGTGTGCTCGTGTGCTGTGCAAGACAGATATATAGAACCCTGTCCGTGTTCCGTAAGTTATACTCCCCAAACAATACGATATTCATGGCAAGACATGCACTCTTAATTAGTTTCGTGCTGTAATACGAACTCGTAGTAGGGTGTTCTTTGTAGCATCGCCAAATATATGTAACAAGAACCAGCTAGCTCTATGAATTTCGATGTTTTTTTTAATAATAATAAAAAAGAACTGATCAGGGTGCATGATATATACATATAATGAAATGCATAGATCTTGGACTAGAATAGTATATTAAATAAATTAGCAAACAAGATCGAGAGTATTGCAAGGCCCATGCCGCTTAGCTAATAGTATTTTTCACCTCCCCTTCCCTTCCCTTCCCTTCCCTTCCCTTCCCGTATATATATACATATAGTAGAGAATCTCATAATATAATACATGTTCAAACAACTTAGCTAGCATTAATTCATGCCATGCATGCACGAAGTCAACCTTCCACCAACTGGGTTTCCATGTTTGAGGGATTGATTCATCGCGCATGAGTTCAAATATCTCGTGTTTATTATGTCATCATAATACTCAGAATTAGATTAGAATCTTGGAGATTATTAACCGAACTGTAACTGTAAAGATTAGTGGCTGGTAGAAATTGATGTATCGACCCACCATCGGCTGTATCTGTGAAGTGATTATGAAATGCTGATTATAACTAGCTAGAGAGAGAAGAGGCAAACCATATACGTACTTAGTACTTGCATACTCCGGATACATAATGCCGTTGATTTAATAATGTGACTCGAGACAGCAAAGCAGGATTAGGTTAAGTTAAAGGGGCATGCGATCCAAGAAAAGGGGTTACTATATAGAATGTTCAGTTGGATAATCCAAATCATTAAAAAGAAGAGACAAGACAGATAATATTGGGTTTCAGAAGGGCTTTTCAGTAAATGGGAGGGGCATGAGAGAGAAAGGTATTGTTGGGCAATGGGTGGGATTCGGCTTGCCAAAAGGGTCCATGTGAAGGTGAGATATGGGCCAGCACAGCCCTCAGTGGAAGTGAAAGAGTGTGAAAGAGAGAGCACATGGGAGAAGAGAGCACATGCAATTCGAATAGAAAGAGATTCCGATGATAGTTAGAATATAGCGGTCCGTCGGAGATCACATGAACATACATATACATTCGGTTCATCATCTGCTATAAGGACGGTTTCTGAATGACGTTGCCGCGAGTTCTTTTGTTGCATGTCTGTACGTATACGGCCGAGAGCGAGGCTGGCCGGTGGAAGGTGTGTCCTGAGGCGGTCGGGGAGTGGGACCCGCTCGAGATTTGAACCTTTTTTTTTTTTTGGGTGGGTTTTTTTAGGGTTTTTGGAGGGGTAGCAAATGTGATGTTGAGGGAGGGAGGGAGGAGAGGGGGTGCATGTGACAATGAAGGAAGGGACAGAGAAGCAGCACGAAATGTACCGCATGTTCAGCACATTCCCTGCACTGCATGGTACTGATCTCATGGCAGCTCCTTTTGCTCCCCTCTCCCATCTCAGTTAATTATATATTAACCCTCTTCTTTTCTTTTCTTCTTCTTCTTCTTCTTTTCAAATATTATATCTCAATATATATAGTCCTAAATTTGATTTGTTTGATTTGGCACACATGGCTACACTTGACATCCAAGCTATCCTAATCCGGCATGAGTGCCATGTGTCAAAAGGGCATGTGTGCTTGCATTACCATAGGATACATTATCATTATAAACAATTATTGTATATAACAATACATTATGTAGCCATACACATAATAACCCGAGAATGATATTTTCCGTATCATTTTATTTTTCCTCCTTTTTCTCTCTTATTAAGTTCATTTGTCTTCTCTCTCTCTCTCTCTCTCTCTCACACGCACACACATATGTATAAGTAAAATTAGTAGGAGTTCGAAAAGATCATGGACGCACCGCACCCTCTTTGTTTTCTTTTCTTGTCGGTGGAAGTAATCATGGTTGTTAGAATCGTGATTCGAATCGTAGAATCTTACGATTCTACGATTCAATGGGTGGTTACCGATTCCGATTCTATGGCATGAATCGGAAAGGTAGAATCGTGACTAAATCGCGATTCAAATCGCATAATCGAAGAATCAGACCGATTCTACGATTCTAGTTTCAACCCAAAGTCATATGCCCCCTCCCTCTCCCCCTCATCTCTCTTATTGTGATACAGTATTGCTCATCGGTTCTCTTATTTTATGAAAAGTTTAAAACTTGTCTCCTGACTGTAAGTGGTAGGGACTTGGAAAGTTTCTGGAACTGCTTCGAATTGAGTTCCAACCAATTCCTGATTGTCGTATGGTTTGAGATGATTTAGGCTGAAATTTTTTCGACTTTTTTAGATGCAAAGATGATTCCAAGAAGGAATAGACCGAGAAGAAGTTAGGGAGAAAAAACAATTTCGCCTATAAGATCCGTGACCACGGTACTATATCAATTTTCATTTGAGGTTTATCACCGAAAAAAAAAATTTCATTTGAGGTTGTTATAGTGGGAGCGCTCTCTTGTGAAGACTAAGCACCATTTGATTTTGACGAACGAAATCGAAAGCAACAAGATTTATCATTTGATGTTTACTTCTACTATTTATGACATGCGATTTGGTATGTGTATATATATATGCTGTTTTTTTAACTATAGGTAGAATCTTACAATTCACGATTCGATTCTACGATTCATGATTCTACGACCCTCGACCGATTTTAGGTAAAATCGCGATTTTGACAACCTTGGAAGTAATAAATAAACATATATGGGAAAAAAGGAGAGTTAATGTTGAAAGGGTGTAGTCATCTCTTTTCCAACGAATTCTGATCTGACTTTTAAGGAGGGATTAATTAATCTAATCGACTTTGACTATTGACTATATTAAAAAGGTTGGTAATCTGTCGTACTTTCTCGTGGGATAAACATCATCGTGGATAGCTCCAAGGGCAGAATCCACTTTACTTTCGTGTGTGTATACTCATGAGCAGACATGTGTGATCACTTGATGAATACCGGATTAATTAAATAAATTAGAAAACCTGCAACTTAAGTCAATTTTGGTGAACTATATATAAGAGAAGATTAAATGAAGTGGCACGGGATATAAGCATGTACTCGACTCATTAATTCCGCATTTCATCCATATACATTTCTAATAAATCCTCATTACTTATCGAGCAAATGAACCCGTCACATTTTTCTAAAACTTGAAACATAGTAAACATGGAATTATATAAAAACCCACTCGAAGATTAAATTAATAATTGTGATGGAATTTTGAGCAAGTGGTCACGTTATTTTCCCGAATGAAGGGCTCTTTTCTCTCTCTCTCTCTCTCTTCGGTGGACAAAAGCACAATGGAAAACAAACATAATACGAGAGGCAGAGAGTGACAGGAGATGTGTAATAATGAAGGGGCCAAAGAACATTAGATTGCTGCCATTTGCACCCAAAAACCAGATGTGATGTAACATCCCTTTTTCCCTCCTCCCTTCTACTTAGCTACCTTCACATATACGATACACATGCGCACACACATATATTCATATCTATAAGTTTGTGTGTGTGTGTGTGTATTATATTGTGCTGAGCAGCTGAGAGGTGTGTGCTTGATCAGATTAAAGCGTGTAAGGAGGAGTCCAATTAGGTCATGTCATGGGTGTGTTTTGGGTTATATGAGTCATGTGGAGTTTTCACTTTATTCCTTTTGTTTACCGGTCGGCAGAGAAACTGCTTCCCCAATTAAATCAACATGTGTTTTTGACCCCCTTTTGGGTCGGAGGATGTCCCCACCCCCCCTCAATTGTTTTGTCCACATTCCATATTATTAATATTATTGTTATTATTTATGTTCACAGTTCAATTTTCGTATCCAAAGATGGACGTACGGTGGAAATCTCGCCGGCTAGCAAGCATGCTCCTCCCGCCCCAAGTTGACATACAAACGCACCTTTTCCATATGCTTTTTAGGCACGGGGAACAGGACCCACAGTTATCGCAAGCAAAGTTCGTGGGCTGCCGAACTCAAGTTATTGTGTTTTGGATTTTGTCAAGGGTTTCGAGACATTATTCGCCTATTGCACGAGAACCTTTTTCGCCTCTCTCAACTTGCCATTATTCATATGCTCTCCAGCTATATTGAGATTCGGATTTGCTTGTCTACAACAGTTGATGACCTCTCTTGAAATTAGCATTTCTATCATTACCCTCCCATCCCATTGACGAAAGTCTTGTATATAACGGAGGTACCACGTGGTCTGAAAAATAATATTTTTCCGGCGAATATTTTTGGGCTACTTTACTCAGCTTTTGCATCGGCCGCCAAAAAAAAAAGAAAAAAAAAGAGGCCTCTAATAAGTGCTTTAGTACTGGCGAATAGGCTAAAACCAGCAAAAACGGGGGCCCGAGTCTTGCAATATATGCCCAGCCCAAGTAGAAATGGACTATATAGTGCAGGCAAGCTTAGGCCCATTAGCCGAAAATCCAGCAAATGGATTTGGCTGGTAATGGAGGCCCATCCCACTGTCTCCGCTTCACTCTGAGAAGACACCGAAACCCTAACCGCTGGCACTATATAAACGACTCATTCAGGATCAAGAACCCTAACGAGGAGGGAGATCGCGCGCTGTATCGGGAGGCATCGATCGACGGAGAGGTGGTCTCTTTGCTCTTTTGGTGGTGATTCAACAATGGCGACTGCGAGGAATGTGAAGGACGTCTCGCCTCACGAGTTCGTGAAGGCTTACGCCGCTCATCTCAAGCGGTCCGGCAAGGTACTCTTTCTCAGCCTTTATTACTCGAAGTCGGGCCAGTGGATTGCGCTTGCGTTGGCTGTAATTGAGGTTTCTGCGCTGTGCTTCCTCTGCTCTTGTGTTGATTGGTCACTTACAATGCTTCGAATAGAATTTCTAATGCTAGCGGCCAGCAGAATTCATGTAGTCACGGCTTAGCTGATGCATCCTTCATTCGTCTTGGAAATAGATCACCACAGGTTTGCCAATTATCGGCTCGGCTATTTCACATGATAGGGTGGATACTTCAAAGGCCATTGATCTAATCGATTAAATCATAAGTTGTAATGATCGCATTTCTCGCTGACATAGTCATTGAGACATTGGTATCTGGTTGTTCGAGGCAGTCATGAGTTGAAATTTTTTGAAAGCAGCACGTGCCTTTGGGAAATACCATCTGATTGAAGCAGCTTGAATTTCCGTGGAAGAGCTAATCACTGCCGATGCAACTAATAAAATCCCGATAGTTCTATCATATGTTTGTGCATCTTTTGCTTAATCGAATATGGTACTGCTTGTAATAATTCGTTGAATTTTATTTGAGCAGATAGAACTCCCTCCCTGGACTGACATAGTGAAGACGGGTACATTTAAGGAGCTTGCTCCTTATGATCCTGACTGGTACTACATCAGGGCCGGTAAGTTCAATCTTTGAGGAGTGTAAATTCGTCTCATTGCTACTCAAAAACAAATTTTAATTACAATCTTTATGATTTTTCCAATTCTATTCTGTCACAGCCTCAATGGCCAGGAAGATATACTTGAGGGGAGGACTTGGTGTGGGTGCTTTCCGTAGAATTTATGGGGGCAGCAAGAGGAATGGAAGTCGCCCACCCCATTTCTGCAAGAGCAGTGGATCCATTGCTCGTCACATTCTGCAACAGCTTCAGAACATGAACATCATTGATATTGACCCAAGGGGGTGAGTATGAATATGCTGCATTCTTTTCTTTCTGGTATTTTTGGTTTAATAGATTCATCAAGCACGTGTGCTACATCTAGATCTCAATGAACATTTGTGATGTTGATGAATTGAATGTGATTACTGTTATTATGGCGCATAGGATACGAATTACTGAATTCATTCCCTTGTTCCCTCCCTTCTAGTTGATAGTTGGAGGTTTTCGTGATCATTGAAGGATAGAATCTCAGGATCTTTTTTTGTTTTTTAATCTCAATCCGTTTCTCATACTGGCATATTAATTTCAGGATAGAATCTCAGGATCTTTTTTTGTTTTTTAATCTCAATCCGTTTCTCATACTGGCATATTAATTTACAGAGGAAGGAAAATCACATCGAGCGGGCAACGCGATCTCGATCAAGTTGCAGGGCGCATTGTGGTGGCTCTATAAATCAGCGAGAATTTGCTCCAAATATTTGGCCTTTTTCTTTTCGACATGTAGGAAGATATGTAGTCGATGAGCAAATTTTGTTCCACCTAGTGTTTCTGGACAATGTCTATTGCGCTTCGGGTTTTGTCTGTTCTTCTATAGTAGTTTATTTGAACTATTACTTTGTAGGAGTCCTGCATAATTAAGGTGATCTTTTCAAAGGTTGGGGAGCGCATGTTGGACTATATATTAACGCACTTTGTTCACGTCTTAAATATGCAAATTTGCTTCAAACAATCTGACTGGTAAAGACTACGGTAAATTACAGCATCTGAAAATATAAGCGGGAGGGCCATCTTATCCTATCCTGTCCTATCCTATCCTAGTTGACTGAAATCCAAACAATGTGCCTGGTTATTAACTTATTGCTCGATATTGGAGGGCACGGGGAGGTTGACTCGTGTCATAAGCCTCTCACAGTGTTGAGTTTGTACTATGAAGCTACGATAGAGAGAGTGGGGAATTCACTTTCCTCAAATTTGTTGTTCGATTGTAGTTTGACCAAAAGTATTTTCTTGTTGACCGAAGTTTATTTTATTTCCAAAAACCGTAAAGTGCTAAAATCATATTCCTGAAAAAGTGTTTTTATTGAAATAAACGGAGCCCAAGTTTGTTTCAGTTTGAATTTGGAAGAATTTTCTATGACGCGATGCAGGAGGCATAGACCCATTGGGCAATGGCTGTGCCTCGATGGTAATTTGAGCCGAGAGGGAATGAAAGATGCCTCGATTCCCAAGTACGTGATCCCATTTTGTTTGCCAATGCTGGAAGAACCGGATCAAATCACTTGATTTTCGGGAGCTAGAGAAACTGTACAGGTAGAGTCCGATGATCGCTAATGCTGGAAAAACCTCAATGGGTAAAACCCGACCAAGTCACTTGCTTTGAAGAGTTAGAGAAACAGTATAGTTAAAGTCCAGTGATCCCATTTGTTTGCCAATGCTGGAAGAACCTCTACAGGTAAACCCTCCAAATCACTTGCTTTCCAGAGAAACTGTATAGGTAGAGTCCGATGATCGCCAATGCTGGAAAAACCTCAATGGGTAAAACCCGACCAAGTCACTTGCTTTCAGGAGTTAGAGAAACAATATAGTTAAAGTCCAATGATCGCCAATGCTGGAAAAACCTGTACAAGTAAAACCCAACCAAGTCACTTGCTTTCGGGAGCTAGAGAAACTGTATAGTTAAAGTCCAATGCTCGAGATTCATTAATTGATTGATTCAGTCGTAGTTGCGGAGCAGAAGAATATCATATCACACCAGTTTATCAGTGAGATGGTCAGTACTGGTTTTGGCAAGGGATGCTGCAGGGGCCTAACGGATGCCTAATTCAGTCGTTAATCCCATCCTATTCTCGGGATCAACGGTGTCAGGCTAAAAGGTCATTCAAATGAACGATCCAACGGCTGAGAGAGGATCCTGCCCCGTGAACTAGCCGTTACAAAGAGCGTCCGGAGCTCAACGTTCCTCTTCTTCCGCCCCTCTCTCTCTCTCTCTCTTCTTCTTCTTCTTCTTCTTCTTCTTCAACAATTATGCCTTGCCCCCTCTCATCGCATTAATTGCTGAAATCCTATAGACATCAAAGACGCGCTCTCTCTCTCTCTCTCTCTCTCTCTCTAAAATTCTCTCTCTCGCCTCTCAATCGGAGCTTTCACTGGTCTCACATGGATTCAATCGGAAGGGGCGTCTCTCCGGCGACACCCCTGAAAGACTCGCAAGCCCCTCGGTGCAAGAACCACTCAGAGAACTCGAAATACTCCGAGAACTCAAACCCTAATTTGTCCAATTCGAGTTCCAAACCGAAACAGACCAACTCCCCAGTGATCAAGTCCGTCAAATCCCAGAAGTCGGCCTCGAAGCACTCGAAGCCGGCTGCACTTGTCTCTCCGAGAAACCGGATTCGGGAGAGAAAGTTCGTCGTCGCTAAGAAGAACGGGAAGAAAGGAGACCAGAATGGGGACTCGAAGGTCGCTTGCAAATGCAACGAGAAGGGCTCCGGGGGGAACTCAAAGAAGTGCCTTTGCGTGGCTTACGAGAACCTGAGGGCTTCTCAGGAAGAGTTTTTCAAGAACCGGAGCGGCGGTGGTGAAGAGACCTGCGAATCAAAGGAAGAGAATGAGGAGATCGAGAAGGGTCTGACGATCCATGATCTTGAAGCCGCAGATGGTTTCCATGGGGAAGTTGGGGGAAATGAGTTGAATGACTTGAATGATCCCGAATTCTGTGAAGTAGGCGAGATCGATCAGATGGGCACTTCCACAGTCAAGAGAAGAAGGGACAGGTTAATGGAGGATGCCAGGAACAGTGTGCCGGAAACAGGGGCAGGAAGGGTGATGCATTTGGTCAAGGCCTTCGAGAAGCTCCTAACGATCCCAAAGGAGACAGTGCAGACGAACGATGGCAACGAGACAGAAGGGGAGAGTGTGAATGTTAAGAAGGAGCCAGTTAAGTGGGCATTACCGGGATTACAGCCTCCTAAGGCTCCTGAAACCGAGCTGTCTGCGTCTTCCTTTTCTCCTTTGGAACTGATGTTGACTGCTGAAAATCTCGGCCTCGACTTGAGAGCTTCCCTTTCATCATCTTGGGATAGCACTCAGGGCAGGTATGTTGCATTTTATATTCGCATTAACATCGTTCTGCTGTGAAGGTGTTGCTGATTTTGATAAATGTGTGTTTTACGATTCAGTATCTCAAGCAGGACGTCTAATGGAGGTCGGAGGAGCCGAAGAAATGTAAGAAGCTTCCTCCTTGGCTTAACGTGTGTCAATCTCATGATATGATCTACTTAAAAAATGCGCTTGGTTTTCTATTTCAGAGCACCGAATCGTGTGCAACAACACACGGTGGGAGCAGATGGAAGAAGAAGCAGCTCAAAGCGACTTGCCAGAAGCCCTTTAAGCTGAAAACTGAGGTAAAATGTCGTCGGAGCTTTGTGACCAGTCATGGAAGAAAAATGCATGTGGTTCTTATTCTTATTCTGTCTTATGTGTAGCAAAGGGGAAGGCTGAAGGAGGAGGAGTTCACGAAGAAGATGCAAGACATGATGGAGGAACAAGAGAGGCTGAGAATCCCAATTGCGCAAGGCCTTCCATGGACCACAGATGAACCCGAGGTGAGACCCAATTTACTTCAGCCTCTGTAATGAACAGAGATTGTGCGTAGTCGGAGAACCAAAAATGAATGCTGTGTTCCGTAGTAGGACTCGTGTTTTTGTGCAAATATTATGAGCAGCAATATTGCTTAGTTCATGACTTGGGTTCTTGTGGTTGGGCATATCTCAGCCCCTGTTATGAACAAGAGATTGTGCATAGTCGGAGAACCGAAAATGAATGCTATGTTCAGTAGTAGGACTCGTGTTTATGTGCAAATATCTTGAGCAGCAATAGTGCTTAGTTCATGACTTGGGTTCTTGTGGTTGTGCATATCTCAGTGCCTGATCAAACCTCCTGTCAAAGAGAACACGAGGCCTCTTGACTTAAAGCTACACAGTGATTTGAGGGCAATGGAGCGCGCCGAGTTTGATCAGCAGGTGATTTTGTAGGATATATGGCATTTCGATTTAGCTTTGAATGATGGGAAGATAATTTAAGTTGTTCTAGAAAAGAGATGGCTCTATTGAAATTGTTTGAGAGAAAACTTGGGAGATGGAAGTATGATGTATTTGTTCATCCTTGCATTTGTGTTCCAACAGATGGCAGAGAAGATGAGTCTTATAGAGCAATACAAGATGGAAAGGGAAAGGCAACAAAAGGTACATTAGATGAGAAAAAAAATCTTGATTTGAATTGGTTATTTTGATGCTGAACTTTTGGCTTTAGCAATTATAATGAGAGATTTCTTTGCTTATACATCGTATGGAAACAAAATCTTTGATTTGCCTTGGTTATTTTGATGCGGAGTTTTTGGCTTTTGCAATGATAATGAGAGCTTTCTTTGCTTGTTCAGCTGGAGGAAGAGGAGGAGATAAGGAGGTTGAGAAAGGAATTGGTGCCAAAGGCACAGCCCATGCCGTATTTCGACAGGCCTTTCGTCCCCAGAAGGTGAGGATTTCTTGGACAATTTGGTTCAATATTTATTAGTTCTCGATATTCTCTGCTAAATGCTAAACAAAAGCAATCTCAAAACAGTTATATCTCTCCGAAAACACATTTTTCCTTACCTTTTAGATAGTTTTATTTATCCTGATGAACTAATCGCAAGATTCTCGTTTCTTTTGGGGTTGGTATGATTCAGGTCATCGAGGAATCCAACCATGCCCAGAGAGCCCAAGTTTCATATTCCTCAGCACAAGAAGATCAAGTGTGCCTTGTCGTGGAATGATATTAGCCCATATACATATCATCAATGAACCTAAACTAAAGATATATCAGATGTATGACCTGGGAGAAGGCATCAGCATAATCCCCATTCCTTTGTTATTAGAAGTTCAATAATGTTCAGCATTCTTTCGCCCTCCAAACGTGTATATGAAGCAACCCGTACAGTTGCAGTTTTGATGATATGGACTCTTTGTTTTTCGTAATCAATCAGCAGCTTTGTACTCTCAGTTAGTACCGAGCTTCGACATTCTTTTCCATTGAATGCCTGCGATTGGGAGTGCTGCGTTTGCTTGCTGTATTCTAGGATTCAAAGCAAAGCTTTTTTTGTCAAGAAGAGTGAAAGCTCTATGCCATGAACTTCGAGTGACTGAATGACAGCAGAAGAAACCCGACGCAGCTAAACGAGATTAGCCTGATATAAAGCCACAAGAATAGCCAAAGCTGACTATCACCGGGGCCGGGTTGCACTTATTAACACCAATAAAAAAAAAAATTGGGTAAGTGGTAAAACTTCATAAAAAAATCAATAAATATTTACAATATTAAAAACTACTCACTCAAGTAGTCCATCAAACAAACAAATAACAACCCATCCCAAAGGGATACAATATAACTCACTCTCTCCTACCCACATTCAAAGCTAAAGAGTTAGCATAGACAAACGTACAAACTTCAAAGAAATGTTAGGAAGAACCAAAACTCGCTTTCACCTCAACAAAAATTTGTTGTACAAAAGCTGATAATAGACATGGCCTTTTTCTTGCAGATTATTGCATTTCATTCACTCCATATCCAATGTATATTATGTGTCCATAAAAGCTTCAAACATATTGTGTCAAGTTTCGTGCCTTTGATGGATGGCATCCATTGCAACTCTGAATGCCAATCGTGGGGAGGTCTCTGTACTCCAATTCGAGCTAGTAGACTTCTCCATATTGCTCGTATAACGTGACAGGTAAAGAACAAGTGATCACGAGACTTCAGATGGCCGCTAAAAAATTCACACTCTGTAGTTATAACATCAACTTCCCACTTCACCAATCTGTCCTTAGTGCTTAATCTATCGGGCATACATAACCAGCTAATGAAAGATGATCTAGGCGTATGCCCATCAAACCAATAACTTACCTACCAAAGTATTGAACCACAAAGTCATGCCCAACTCTGTAAATTCAGCTGGGGGTTTCACACATCGAGACTCATCTTCTTCATAATGTTCTAAGCTCTGATTGATTTTGGGGAAAACTATTTTCCAAGTCAATGGTGCACGAACCTCACTCCTTGCCTTCCCATCTTTCTTTACTGCTCTCACGGAGTCGAATCCAGTGACTTTGGCTGAATTTCCTGGCAATTTTCCAGCTGTCGCGGCCGCTGCATAGGCCATTGCATCGCCGGAGACCTCCAAGAAAGAAGAACGGAAGGGAATCGCGCGAAAGATTGACACACCAATAAAAATGATCGACAAGTATATTATAATTAAACCATAGAAGTTCCGATTATACTACATGATACCAATAGAATCGACCACATCCCGTGGGCTACGATTCCATCCTCGAGAAAGAAAGTAACGATGCGAATGGCAGCTTCTTAATGCAAAGTCGTGTGATTGTTCTGTGTAACGAAATTTTTTCCACTTGACTTTTAATTTTTTTCTAGATAAAAAGCACGAATTGTTTTCGGTTTATTGATTGAGACTACATCGGCTTGGTGCTAACCACAATCAGTAGCTTTTGCCTCTGAATAGGTTTTAAAAAAAGAAAAGAAAAGAAAAACATTGGGGGCATTAATTGGGTTATTATGTTATGAGAGAATATATATATATATATATATATATATATATCCAAGTGAGTCGTATCGTAATCCTTCAAGTCCACAGTCAGTCCAAATGAAGACGAAAGCAGCATCATCAATAGACAGAGACATCTTCCTCCTCATTTCGAAAAAGTATCGCCTAAAGTAAACCTCGTCCTCCTCCTCCTCGAGATCCCCCACATGGCCAGTTACCACCACCACCACCATGGCCACCACACCGCGCCGCCGCCGCCGCCGCCTCCCACCTCCCCCTGCTGCTGCTGGGCTGACCGAAACTCCACCAGCTGCTGCATCCCGCCGCACCAACCCCCACCCCCACCACCAGTGGACCCACTTCTTGAGAACCTCATAGCCCGCCTCCTTCAATCTTCTCCACCACCACCGACCCACAGCCCCCGCCACCGTCTCCGGCAGTTGAACACCCACCACCACCATCACTCCTCAGTCCTCTCCTCCCTTCTTGACCGCATCGAGTCCCTCGAGTCCTCCTTCCACTCCCTCTCGATCTCCTCCTCCTCCTCCCTCCGGGACGCTGCTGCTCGGGTGATTCAGACCCATTTCAGGGCCTTCCTTGTTCGCAGATCAAGAACCTTAAGGAACCTGAAGGACCTCGCCGCCATCAAATCAAGTTTCCTTAACCTCAAATCCTCCGTCTCCGACATCAACAGTACCCGTGTCAACCTTGTCGCCGTCTCCGATGAGGCCATGGACTTGCTGCTTCAGCTCGATTCCATTCAGGTAAAAATCTATCCTTTGTGCATTCTATCACGCTGCATTTCTCAGCTGTTTTGAGTTTGATAGACGTTGAGATGTTGGGTGGAATGTTAGATGTTCTGTTCTGATAGATTTGGGTCTGGTGGACGACTTGCAGAATCATGATCCTATGATTAGAGATGGTAAAAGGTCAATAAGCCGAGATTTGGATGCTTTCTTGGAGTGCATTGATCGACTTGCGGTAAAAAGACGTCAACTTTTGGTCGTCAATTCACGAAAGAGCGTGAAGGTTGTTGCGAACCGGAGCAACAAATCTAAGATTTTGAGAGAGGAGAAAGAACTAGTTAACAAGCTCAAGGACAGGGTCGAAAAGATCCGGCAGTTATCTCAGGTCTTAGGGACTCAGGAAGAAGATGTGGAGCTCGAAGGCTTTCAAAACTTCAGTGATGATGGCGAAGAAAATGATAGAACCTTCGCTCGCAGAATTGGCCCAGCTCCAACCGCGAAGAAGATCGTGACTTTTGCAGAGAATGGGAATGTTTATCGGGTTATCAGCACCGACTCTGATGAGAGTTCGAGTGGGGATGATGGCACTGGCTCTAGTGATGATCACGGCGAGATCTCCGCTGATGATGGAAAGTTGAAGGGCTCTTATGTGATCGTTGAGGAAGCTGACATGGATAACTTAGCATCTTCCCCGGTGAGCAGTGATGGAGGAGAGCCGAGGAGCCAGGGGAGGGATGAGTCCAAGTTCTCCTTTTCTGCCCCGAAGCCAGAGAGGATGGACTCAAGGGAAGATTTCCCGAAGAAGAGAAATGGGGCCCTGAAGATCGGAACTTAAATGACCGGGATAAGAACGTAAAAGGATCGTGTTTCCATTCCTTGGGTCACTTGTGAGTGTAGCAGTAGAGCACTTGGGATCAGTTGCAATTTGCGAATGTCACTTTAGATTCATCTAGTCGGGACCTTGAGGGGCTCGAGCGATTGTGATAGCTTAATTGTGATTACGTGCTGATTACTGTTGTAGCTTTCGATTTGGTTTCACTCATTGAATGTGTGGCAACATTAGTCTTTTTGGATGCGTTCCGGTGACAATCTCGAGAGAAATTCACGTTGAAGCTCTTAGCTGGTTTCTATTCTTTCTTCCTTCAAGAGCATTATTTCTTGGGCAACTGTATCTCTTGATACTGAGGAAAAGCTTGCGACTTGTTCATGCTTTGCTGGGGAGATATTATTATGCAACGTTCGGTTTGATGCCGTGCCCGGAAGAATGTGATTGAGTGCCCCATAGATACTCGAGTTGGCGTATAGAAATTTGCCTATCGATTTGAACCTGAAATATCTTTCTCGTTAATAATCTAATAAAGATTTTGTAGCCTTAGAATTGCCTTGACTTTCTATTCAGCTATACTCTGAATAAGTTGCTCCCATTGCACCGTCACGATGGAAACGAGCAAACTGCAAGCTGGTCTGCCTCTCGAGCAGGAGAAAATACGATATGGAGATTAAATCACGAGTTAGCACTTTAGAAGCAAATGATATGTTTCTGTATGATGCACATTGAACTGGTCGTCTCAAGCTTGTCAATGATGGAGTGAAAATTGAAGTATGGGATGACACGGCTTGTATACAGCCTAGTTTTTTTTTTTTTTTTTTTTGGTGGGCACAAAATACGACCTAGTTTATAAATTCATAAACACACGGAGAATTAATTGGCACTGAAATTTTAATTTAAGCACTTAATTGATACCGTCTCAAAGTATCAGGCTGAAATAAAAACCGGAAAAAAAAAGAAGAAAAATAATAAAATTTCCATAAAATTATTTTTATTCTTCGTCCTCTTTCCCTCCTCTTCTTTACCGATAGATATTATTCTTGACGGAGTAGGAGCCATTCATGTTCCCTCTTTGATCATCAAACACGGAGGCGAGCGCTAATCGTGATTTCATGAATGGTTCAGTCTCCGGCGGCGGTCGCCAAAGCCAAACGCCTCCTCTCTCCTTTCGAGTCCCTTCTTCGTCAATGCAAGGAAAGCCGGTCCCTTAGGAAGACCGAGCGAGTCCATGCCCGCGTCATCACATCAGGCATACTGTCCGCCCCAGACGCCGCCCGCCTCCGCTCACATCTCACCGCAGCTTATGCCCTCTGCGGCCACGCGCCCATCGCTCGCAAACTGTTCGGTGAGTTGCCAGACAGAAGCTCGTTCCTCCTCAATGCGGTTATCCGGTCATATCTGCTGCAGGGTCTTTACCTCGACGCGCTCAACTTGTTTGCTGGCATGCTCCCGTCCGATCAGTGTCGCCCAGATAAATTTACATACACGCTCGCGTTTAAAGCTTGCGGTGAGTTGTCTTTTCTTGACACGGGTTTCGTTTTCCATGGGAAGTTATTCGCAGTCGGGCTTGATTCGGACGCATATATCCAGAACTCTCTGCTGGCTATGTATATGAACTGCAGGGAACCAGATGCAGCGGAAAAGGTGTTCAATCAAATGCTGGAACGAACAGTTGTCTCGTGGAATACCATGATTACTGGGTATTTCAAGAATGCCTGTGCCGATCAGTCTGTGAGGGCTTTTAAGCTCATGGTGGATGCAGGTTTTGAACCTGATAGTGCCACTGCAGTTTCGGTGTTGCCAGCTTGCGGGTATTTGAAGGAGCTGGATCTGGGAAGATTTGTTCATAAATTAGTGGAAGAAAAGGGTCTTGGGAGGAACATTTCAGTGAGTAATGCATTAGTTGATATGTATGCAAAGTGTGGCAAGATGAACGAGGCATGGTCTATCATTGAGAGGATGGGCGAAAGAGATGTCGTCACGTGGACTACTGTGATTAATGGGTGCATTTTGAACGATGATGTGGGCAGAGCTTTAGAAATGTGTCACCTGATGCGTTTTGATGGAGTGAAACCAAACTCCGTAACAGTTGCTTCCCTACTTTCTGCCTGTGCGCGGTTGTCTGTTCTCAGGCATGGAAGGTGTTTACATGGTTGGTCAGTGAGGCAAAATCTTGAATCTAATGTCATGATAGAGACAGCACTTATTGACATGTATGCAAAATGTAAGCGTGTGGATCTCAGTTTTCGAGTTCTTGAGAAAACTTCAAAGAACAGAACGGTACCATGGAACGCCATCATCTCTGGTCTTGTCCATAATGGTCTTGCAGAAGAAGCTATCAAGACATTTAAAGAAATGCTAGAGCAAGAAGTTGAACGGAACCATGGTACCTTGAATGGTCTCCTTCCTGCATATGCAATCCTAGCAGATTTCCAGCAAGCGATGAACATGCACTCTTACCTTACAAGAACTGGCTTGGTATTGCAAGTTGAAATCACGACGGGCCTGATTGATGTTTACTCAAAGAGTGGTGGTCTTGAGTCTGCTCACAAGCTATTTAATGGAATCCCCAACAGGGAGAAAGATATAATAGTATGGAGTGCTATAATTGCTGGATATGGAATGCATGGACAAGGAGAGACAGCCGTTTCGCTATTTAATGCGATGGCCGAATCAGGAGTGGAACCAAATGAAGTTACTTTCACTTCTGTACTGCATGCCTGCAGTCATTCAGGTTTAGTGGATGAGGGTTTAAGCCTGTTCCGAGCCATGCTTCAGCATCATGGAAGAAGACTAAAGCAAGACCATTACACATGCATTGTTGATCTTCTTGGTCGAGCTGGTCGTCTCAAAGAAGCTTATGATTTGGTTATGGAGATGCCCTATGAGCCTAGTCATGCTGTTTGGGGTGCATTACTCGGTGCATGTGTGATACATGAGAATGTTGATTTGGGAGGGGTGGCTGCAAAGAAGCTGTTTGAACTTGAGCCTGAGAACACAGGAAACTATGTATTGCTGGCGAAGATTTATTCTGCAACGGGAAGGTGGAAAGATGCTGAGAACACGAGGAATATAATGAAGCAAATAGGTTTAAGAAAAACACCAGCACACAGTCTGATATAAAACTAAATTTAGATAAGATATTGTAGTTTATTGGAGACAGTGAGATGGAATCTTCGAACAGCAGATCAAAGAAAGTTGGAAACTAGAAAAAATTCAAAACTTTCCCCTACCCTTATAGCAAAAGTCTCTTAGATACTCTTGCATGGTATAAGACTGATGTAGTAGAAAGTCGGATGTCCGTGGGCTAAATGCGGACGAGATGAACTTATTTGATGTTTTCATATGATGGAAGACTGATGTAGCATAATGTTAACGTTATTTGCTGAAATACAGAAATTCATTTTCTCCCGACGTTGCTATGTACTGATATTTCATCTGATTGTGGAGGCTCCAGTGCTTGGTACCGTGCGTTCCCATTATTAGGCTCATTGAGGGGCACTGATGAGTGATGTTACATTCAGAGGATGGTAAGTAACTAGCTTCTCTTTTCATCTAACAGTAAACTTTTTCCAAGTGTAGTCTGGTTGCTTTTATACTTCTCGTTTATTATAGAGCATCTTTCCAAAAGAACTAGTAGCATACATGAAAAATTTTGTTAATTGTACAAGTGACTTTCAATTCACGAATTGCTTCTCTGTGTATCTGACAGGACCAGCATTCGTTCAGTGTCAGTTAATTGATCTAAATTGGATTTTTTTTTCTTCTGTTCATCTTTCGTGCTCATGTAACCCAAGCATAGCTCCCTCATTATAAATAGATAGATGAGACCCGCCACTTGCATGGGAGGCGATGGCACAGTTGATCTGGACCATTGATGATCCCATTCTTCTCTTGCAGAATCAGAGCTCCAATCTGACAATGGTGGGTCATAGGCAATACAGGCTCCAAGATTAGCTGCTTATATATCTTTCACCCATTGATACAAGCTGTATGATCTCCTACAAATGGCCAACCTACTAGAGTGATTTCCAAGGTACTGCCTTTATGTTGGGTTGTAGTTGTTCTCTCATTACAGCTACAGTCTTTCTTCCTTTCCTCTCAGTAATATAGTTAAGAATACAAAACCTAGGATTCGTGTCAGGATTCTCAGTAAAAGATATATTATGTAGGACAGAAACATAGGCAGCAAATAAGTGACAAGTGCCTATTACAGCTTGGAATGCTTGATGTTGCACTGCAGAAAGAAATTGGTTTGATCGCTCTAGCATCTTGTGGTTTCGGATAAATACAGTCCTAACATGTTCTCTTTCTGGGGCATGGACAAGTTGTTATGATTGCTGGGTTGCTCTGGAGAATCGGTTTTATACGAGCTGTTCCTTAACCGTTTCACTTTTATTCCAGTTTGCACTTTTGACCTTATCTCTAGAAATCTCATCATCTCCTTTTTTTGGTCTTTCACCAGGCGATGCTTCCTTGTCATTCAGGTAATGGATTCTCCATTTCATTAGAAAAGAAAAGGAGGAAGTTATGCTTCTACTGAAATGCTTTTTCTGTTGTCAATATATGCTATATGGAACACACACACACACACACACATATATGTATATTATATACTCCTGAAAAGAGATTCCTTGTCATGAAGAAAAGATCATTATCTCCTATAGAATATTGTCGGCATGCAGCACGCGAGCCTTTTTTCAGATGTGCTGCGGAATCTGATGGATAAGCTCGAGGTCATTGGAAGTTCTCGTATTCACTTGCATCAGTTGGCAGTTCTATTTACTCTAAGAGCCCCTAATCTATCGAAGTCTTGCGAGTAGGCCGACCAGACCTCCCAAAAGACTGAGAAATTGTAACTGGGAAGATCCGTTAAGTCGACGATGACAAGATACTCACTTGGAATAATTGCGGTGGTTTGAGCATCTAACAACCCAATTTGGTTAACTCTGGTCTCTTTCAAAGTAGGAGGAGGAGTTATTCGTGCGCTTGGGAGAATTCATGTAATCTGTCGTCTGTCGGATCCGACAGATATTTTGCCCTTCGGTTTTGCCAAATTGTGAAATGCTTTAATCGCATGATTATTGACAAGCTGTATTTATGGAAGCTGACATTGAAGGGGGGAAAGGAAAGGGAATCTCTCTCAACCACCAATATCCTGTCAAATTAATGGAAAAATAATATTCTCATGAGCTTTGAAAAACCATAATTTAAAAAGATTTAGAATTGATTCTAATTAGTTCAAGTGCGATCAACCCGTCACAACAAGAAACCGATTTCACATGTATAATAATCCATGAGTATCTTTGCGATAAACGTGGCAGAGGATGTGACGAATATCATGCATCAATAGTAGGCATCCCGTAAGAACAATTCCTCAGTTACAAAGTTTCCCAAAAATAATAATTTAAGGATCTGCTAATAGTGAATTATTAATTAATTTAATTTATAAAGTAGTGGAAGTTAAAAGATGTGAACTATAAGCCGGCGAGATCTTCCACCTTCCATACAAGGAGGCAGGAATTGGATCAGTTGACTATTCTTTCACTTTGGATCAGAAAGAACTGTCTTTGAAAACTCCAAGACAGCCTCGTTCTTGCAGATTTCCAATAGATATATTATTGGGTCATCCATCCCCTCCAAAAATTGCCAATTTCTTGACTTTTGTTATGGCCATTGATTGCTAATCCGGAAGGACAGACGCGCACGCGCTTTTCCTATTCCGATGTTGAGCCCTTTGTTTTCTAATTCTGATGATTTCTCTGTCAGTTAACTGGGACAGAGGAGGCGAGCCAGTGAGCGGTTGGATCAGTCTCAGAGGCAAGTGATGAACTTTTCGATTGTCTTCTACTTCTCTCCACTGTTCCATTATTGGGTTCTGATTGAATTTGCGGCTCGTGATGGATTTCATGTCGATCTGTGATTGTAGTATCGCTGAGTTTCGAGATTCTTGATGCGGGTCTTTCTCCTTTAGCCCATCTGATCTGTCTGCTTCGGGGTATTGTTGCAGATTCTTAGTGGTGGGTTGCATTGGTTCTTTAAGGAAATACTGCTACTTGATCACAGTTTGTGACTGACTGAGGGTCGAGTTTCTCTTTTGGTTTCCCAATTTTCGCGAGTAATATTGGGGTGAGGTCCGAATCGTAGATCCCTGGGTTATTGCAGATGGCAGGCGTCCAGGATCAGCTGGAGATCAAGTTTCGACTCACAGATGGTTCGGATATTGGGCCCAGGAGCTTTCCCGCGGCTACGAGTGTTGCCACCTTGAAGGAGAGCATTCTTGCTCAATGGCCGAAAGGTTCGGGTTTCGGTTCGAATCATGTCCTACTTCATTATTGTTATTATTATATTTTTCGGTTACATATCCTACTTCATTAATTGTTGCTGGCGTTATGAACTTTGTGTAATGTTCTCAACTGGGATAATCGAAGGGATGTCACGATAATTTTTTGCTGTTATCATCAATCCGAAAAATATTAGGACAAAAAGAATTGAGTACTCAAAATACAAATATTTGTCTTTGGCTTGAGAATTACATCAGTCGTTCTCCTTGGTAGCTTACATGCAATTTGAAGAGCAACAGTTTTTCATCTGTCTTAACACCAGAATTCATCTGGTATTACACCCCGAGCATCTACTGTGAAAAAACAAGGGAAACTTCTAATCTCCAAACTAGTTGCGTGTCTCAGCATGTAACCGAACTTGTTGCTGAACTCTTTCTATATCATTTTTATTTCTAGAAAAGGAGAATGGTCCGAGGACAGTAAAAGATGTGAAGTTGATAAGCGCCGGAAAGATCCTCGAGAACAACAGAACAGTTAGGGAGTGCCAAAGTCCGTTATGTGATATTCCCGGCGGAGTTACAACGATGCACGTCGTTGTCCAACCGCCTTCTGAAAAAGGTATTGCTCCTCCGAGTCTCTTTCCATTTACCTTAAACTTTCTTTTTATATGCAAGTTCTGAGTCTTCTCTGCGTAAAACAGATAGGAAAGACGCGGACCAGCGGAAGCAAAACAAGTGCATCTGCGTCATACTATAACTCGCAGGTAGAGCGAAGACTGGAGTCAATTCGGTCATAAATTCTGCTCATCAAACTGTTCAGATTACTGAAAAGGTAACGGTAAAGCCTTCTCGAGAACGGTCTATAGAGTAAGCTCCTGAGAGTGAGAGCTAGTTCAGACATGGATATGGATAAGGGGTTTCAGCTATATGGTCGGTTATATATATACACAGCTAGGTCGGCATCAGTTCTCTAGTCTTCAAAATAAAAATAAAAGGGCTTGTCTCCATTTTTTGTACATCATTTTGCTGTAACGAGTTGATCAACGCTGTTGCAGATGCTATATATATATATATATATGTCAACTTATACACTGATTTGATGGTCCGACTCTGGTTGCACCTGTTTTCCTTGGTACATTATGTCACGAAAACATGGTTTTAGGAAGTATGAAGGAAACGCATTTCCCGGTTAATTTCTTTGCTTCCGTTCCAATGACCTTTTGCACACCAATGTGGCTTAAGCTCATGGCAGGTGACCAGAAAAATCTATTTTGTTATTATAGAGAAGAAAGATATTTGTTTAGTAGGTCGGATAAGAGGCTGAAATGGATTTTTATAATCCTTGTACTACTTTTGGTGTCGATTGGATTGAGATATATCTAGATAAAAGTATTATGCTAGGAGGGAATGGGTTAAAGGGTGGATTGAGATATGATTATTTATGAAAAGACGGAAATGCCCTCACTTTGTATCAAATTTATACTTAAAGATTTCACAAAATACTGCTGGATATATCAATTAATTTTTTTTTCTTTTTTGGGCTAATCCCGCTAAAGGAGGAGATAGGGGACCTACGTCGGCCTCCACCGGACCAGGCGAGGTCGCTGGCTTGCCACAGTCATCTCTATCTTCACTCGGAGAGAGAGAAGAGGATGGAGAAGGGTTGTGGTTGTTGCCAGTAGATATAGAGATCCTTGGCGACCTCGATTGGGGTTGTTTTCAACCACCGCAGCCCCTCTTTTCAATTGAAGGTGATTGTGGGGCGATGGGGGCCCCACGCTGGCCACCATCGCCGTCACCGGATAGCCTTGGGTTTGCCGGCAAGGCATTGGGTCCCCTCAAATCAACATTGGGGGGAGCTTCCTTAGTGATTTTTTTTCCTCAATTTCAATTTCTTTTTAATTTTGAGAAAATTTTGTGAAATAATTGTTTATAAGTGTATAGGTCATCTTTTTTTTATATCTCAATCTTATATATACTTCGAACATACGATTAAGATATTTTAGAGAAATTCTGCCATGATCATGTGTCATATGACACAGGACGATTACAAGAGTCCACCCGTGGGATCCATTCGGGGCCTATGCATAATGGACGACTGAGATTTCGGTGTCATATGATCTCGGGTCATGTTAGTAGAACCGTACATTTTATATCATTGGCATTTAAAATTCCACCTCATCTCAATCCTTAATTTATTTGGGTACTGCAAAAAGACATTCGGCTGTAAGAGAGTTAGTTTAGTAATCCTATAAACCTTCAATCACATTACTGAGCTGTCCCGCAAAAAAACCCACAGTTGCTGATATGAAATGAAAAGAGAAGATGAAATATCGTAATCTAATTCGAGTAAAAATCTTTGACAATTTCATTTCTGATTTAGATCGAGATATATATAGACCTCTGTTTATAATAAAGTTTACCTTAACCTTTTTCATTAAGAAACAATCTGCGTTGGACTTGATCGCTCAATCAATCTAAGCACGGATTTAGCTCAAGGTTTCATTCGTGATCCTGAGAGGAGAACATGAGCAAAAAAACAAAACTAAGAAGAGTGGGGTCCGGTCCATACACACGTAACCACGTGTATGTGTTCCAGGACGGTCGCACCGTGAGATTGGCTATAGGTGAGAAAATCCCGACAAATTCACGAGCTTTCACGAGCAATCTCCATTGCTCCTCCTCTTTCTTTTCTTTTCACTTCAAAACGAAAATCTCTTTAATAAATAAATAAATAATAAACGGATTATTTAATAAATAAATAAATAAATAAATCCAGTCTGGTTGTGCTTTGGCTCTCTCAGTCTCTACTTCCCTCCCTTCGTCTCCTCTCGCTTTTTCTCTCTTCCCAAGCAAAGCATAGCTCTTTACTTCACTCTCCTCTCCTCTCTTCCTTCCCCTTCTTCTTCTTCTTCTTCTTCTTCTTCTTCTTCTTCTTCCTCTTCTTCCTTCTGCATCTGAATTGGATTGGGCTCCCTGCAAGTCTCCATTGCCGGCTCAGCTTCAGTGTCCCATGGCGTCCACGACGTCCTTCTCGGGCGTCTCCCTCCGGCTACCTCAGCCCCTGCCCAACAGAAGCGCCTTCTTAGCGCGTCCCCCGCTCTCTCTCAGCTGCCTCGCCACTAGCGCTAAATTGCTCGGAGGTTTAAGGCCGCTGCGGCTGAACCGGAGGAACTCTGCGTCCTGGAATGGCACCGTGCGGCCAGATAGGAGCTCGAGGTCCGGCTCCTTCGTGGTGCGCTGCGAGGCTTCGGGCGGAAGGGTAATTCCTGTTATGATTATGGGTTGTTCATGTCGAAATTTTTGAACTTTGAGCTTTCATTAATCGGAAACATGAAGTTGATGAGCCAATGAGTATGCGATTCATATAAAGTGGCGCTTTTCGATAGTGAATTAATGGTGTCTAAAACACTGTCAGATGGCAGATTGTTGATTGTTCATGTCGAAAGTTTTGAACTTTGAGCTGTCATTAATCAGAGACATGTATCGGATGAGCCAATCATTCTGTGGTTCACATATAGTGGCGCTTTCAATAGTGCGTTAGTCGCGTTGGACTGATAATGGTGTCTATAAAACACTGTCACATGGCAGATTTCGCAGCAAGAATTTACAGATATGGCTTGGCAAGCGATTGTTTCGTCACCGGATGTTGCGAAAGAAAATAAGCATCAGATAGTCGAGACAGAGCATTTGATGAAGGCTCTTTTGGAACAAAAGAATGGGCTTGCCCGCCGAATCTTCTCCAAGGCCGGCATCGACAATACTCGCCTCCTCGAAGCCACTGATAAATTCATCCAGCGCCAACCCAAGGTAATTCTTCATTGAAACGTCATTCTTTAGCTTTCTCCATTGACAATTGACATGGTATACAGCAAGGCTGGCTTTCATAGCCTGATTATGAATGCATCATTTGCATGACTTTTGGACATGGTAATCACATTTGTTTCGTCTTGTATTGTAGTAGTTAACTATGTCGCTAGTATATGATCATCTTCCTGTTGTGTTAGACATCTTCATATATTGCTATTTGCTATCTGAACGTTGCAATGACGATAGGTTCTCGGTGAATCTTCTGGTTCGATGTTGGGCCGTGATCTTGAAGCCCTGATTAACCGAGCAAGGGAATTTAAGAAAGAGTATGGGGATTCATTTGTTTCCATTGAGCACTTGGTTCTTGGTTTCTCCCAAGATCAACGGTTTGGGAAGCAGTTGTTCAGAGATTTTCAGATCTCCCAGCAGACACTGAAGTCTGCAATAGAGGCCATTAGAGGACGCCAATCAGTTATTGATCAAGGTCAAATATCCTTCCTGTATTCGTTTTTTGCTTTATTTACTTTATTAAAAATTATAAAACCAACTGCTTTTGTGCACCTTTTTGTATGCATGGAAGGAGGAAGGAAAAGTTATATTTTATCAATGCCTTGTGCCTATGAATTTGGTGTGCCTTTTGGATTTTATCACATTTGTCAACTTGCGTCACGAGGCTTGTTGTGTGCTTGAATATCCCAGGCCACTAAATGCAGAATTGCGAAGGAAGCTTTGCTCTCCATGACTTTGCTGTTACCGATTGAAGTCAATTGACTTTATTGTTGACTCTTCATTGCGGTTTTTCTCAGGAGAACTTTGATCGTTAGTTTGCAGATGGTAAGTCTGATATTGGAATTATTTTGTGCAGATCCTGAGGGGAAGTATGAAGCCCTGGAAAAATATGGAAAAGATTTAACTGCTATGGCACGAGCTGGAAAACTGGACCCTGTTATTGGGAGGGATGATGAGATCCGGAGATGCATTCAAATTCTCTCTAGGAGAACGAAGAACAACCCCGTGCTAATTGGTGAGCCTGGTGTTGGAAAAACTGCAATATCAGAAGGGTAATTACTTATTGGAGTTCAATTGATGTTCATTTTCTCTGGGGATTTTGTTAGATCTTCTTATGAGCGGGTAAAGAATTAGCATGAATGTCAATGGAGCACATGCTGAAGCATCAGTCTTGCATAGGGGTATGCATTTCATGAGTTCAATGCTTTTTCTGCTGTGAAAACTCTTTTGATTCTAATATTTTGACAGACTTGCCCAGCGGATTGTGCAAGGGGATGTGCCTCAGGCTCTGATGAACCGGAAGGTGTGTGACTATTGAAGTGTAAATGAGTATTTGTATGAGTGCCCATCGCCTTTGTTTCTGCCCTTTTTGTCTGTCTTATATTAGTTAACTGGACTTAATTTGCAGCTGATATCTCTTGACATGGGTGCTCTGATTGCTGGGGCTAAATATCGGGGAGAATTTGAAGATCGGCTGAAGGCTGTGTTGAAGGAAGTGACTGAATCAGAAGGGCAGACTGTCCTCTTCATTGATGAGATCCATACAGTTGTTGGGGCAGGTAATGTTTGGATAGCTGCAATTTTCTTCCATAAGAATTGACCCTTCAGCTCATTTCTTTCTAGTCCTACTAAATCCCAATGACAGTGAGGCTAGCCTTTTATTCTTAATCATGGTTCATCCTGATGGCAGGAGCGAACTGGGATTCTTTTCTTCGTCACTATTGTTATCAATATCTTCTTTTCTTTCACGAAATGGTCTTATCAGATACCCTGTAGTGGTTCTTATGTAACCTTGGAAGTGATATTTGTTTGAGATTTTCATGCTGGCTGTTTGAATGAATAGCATTGCTCTATTAAATACATTTCCAGGTGCCACAAATGGTGCCATGGATGCGGGCAACCTCTTAAAGCCCATGCTTGGAAGGGGAGAATTACGATGCATTGGTGCTACAACACTTGACGAGTACCGCAAATATATTGAGAAGGACCCTGCTTTGGAGCGTAGGTTCCAGCAGGTCTATGTGGATCAACCTTCAGTGGAAGATACTGTATCAATTCTTCGGGGATTGCGTGAAAGATATGAGCTTCATCATGGAGTCAGAATATCTGACAGTGCACTTGTGGAAGCTGCTATTCTTTCTGATCGCTACATCAGTGGCCGCTTCTTGCCAGATAAAGGTAATTCTTTATGTTTACAAAATCTCTGTTGGAACAGGTTTGTTGTTGATCATTAGCTTGCTTTTGCTGATTTTTCACGGACCAGAAGGTTTCCTCAATGCTCCGCCTTTCCTTCCAAGTCTAGGCTCCTTCGTTATTGTATCTCTACAGGTGTAAGTTGTAGCTCATTCTGAAGGTCTACAGAATTGGTGAGCTTTACCGGTGTGAGTTGTAGCTCTTTCTGTAGAATTTGAGGAATCAATGTCTGTTGGTTTCTTTATACCTCTTAAATGGGGAAGCCAGTAGAGTTTGCTGCTAATTTTTTTAGGCTTTTAGAAAAAGCATAAAAAAAAATAGCATTGAGAGTCTTAGCTGCCAAATGCTTGTCTGAAGCAATTTCTTATCTATATATGCGTTGAAAACTACTGTTGGGTTTTTTTCCCCCTTAAACAAGATCTGCCATAACGATGACTTGGAAATTGCAGCCATTGACCTAGTTGATGAAGCTGCTGCTAAGCTTAAGATGGAAATTACTTCAAAACCAACTGCCCTTGACGAGATCGACAGATCAGTCTTGAAGCTCGAGATGGAGAAGCTGTCACTGGCAAATGACACCGACAAGGCCTCGAAAGATAGATTGAACCGTCTTGAAGCTGAGCTGTCACTTTTAAAGGAGAAACAAGCTCAGCTTACAGAGCAATGGGAGCATGAAAAGTCTGTCATGACCCGTATACAATCTATCAAAGAAGAGGTACATGTCTTCTTATTCTGTACTGTTTTCTGTCCTTCTCAAAAGTCTCTTCCACCATCATCTTCGT
This sequence comes from Punica granatum, assembly GCF_007655135.1. NCBI lineage: Eukaryota > Viridiplantae > Streptophyta > Magnoliopsida > Myrtales > Lythraceae > Punica > Punica granatum. The sequence continues at coordinate 1,271,811 of NC_045131.1, forward strand.
CTATCTTATAAACTAGTAGAAAGTCCTATTTAATGTGTTGGTGCAAACCAGATCTTGCTTGGAGGGAAATAGAATTTACTGTGGGGGAATATGATATTTGCGTTGCCACTGATTAGCCCCTTTATTTCGACAGATTGACAGAGTAAATGTCGAGATACAGCAGGCTGAACGGGAGTATGACCTAAATCGAGCTGCTGAATTAAAATACGGGAGCTTAAACTCTTTGCAGCGCCAGCTTGAAGAAGCTGAAAAGGAACTAGATGAGTACATGAAGTCAGGGAAATCCATGCTGAGAGAAGAAGTAACAGGAAATGATATTGCAGAAATTGTCAGTAAGTGGACTGGTATCCCTGTCTCGAAGCTTCAGCAGACTGAGAGGGAGAAATTACTACATCTTGAGGAAGAGCTGCATAAACGTGTCGTTGGACAAGATCCTGCAGTGAGGGCAGTGGCTGAGGCCATACAGCGATCTCGGGCTGGACTCTCAGATCCTCATCGTCCGATTGCTAGTTTCATGTTCATGGGTCCCACTGGTGTTGGGAAGACTGAACTTGCTAAGGCCCTAGCTTCTTACATGTTCAACACAGAAGAAGCTCTCGTAAGGATTGATATGAGTGAGTATATGGAGAAGCATGCAGTTTCGCGATTGATAGGGGCCCCACCAGGATATGTGGGCTATGAGGAAGGAGGGCAATTGACGGAAACAGTTCGAAGGAGACCTTATGCAGTCATACTCTTTGATGAGATCGAGAAGGCTCATTCTGATGTTTTCAATGTATTCCTTCAGATATTGGATGATGGGAGGGTGACGGACTCTCAAGGCCGAACTGTGAGCTTCACTAACACAGTCATCATAATGACTTCGAATGTGGGTTCACAGTATATTCTAAACACTGATGATGAGACTTCAGCGGAGTTGACCTATGAGAGAATTAAGCAAAGGGTAATGGATGCTGCAAGGTCGATCTTCCGGCCTGAGTTCATGAATCGGGTCGATGAATATATAGTGTTCCAGCCATTGGATCGTGAGCAGATCTGCAGCATTGTTAAGTTACAGGTAAACACTGAACATTAGTGCTGCCCATGTCTTCAGCTTTTCCCCATCTTCCCATTTCCTGGGGAGGCAAATTTAGTAGTTGTGGAAGTTGGGAGTCGTGTTATTTTTTATTAGTTCTGTTTCATAAGTATATGGATACATTATGTTTCATGTTTTGGGCAGTTGGAACGAGTGCAGAAGAGAATCGCGGATCGTAAGATGAAGATCCAAGTCAGTGATGCAGCAGTTCAGCTTCTTGGGAGCCTTGGTTATGACCCGAACTATGGAGCTAGGCCAGTGAAGCGCGTGATTCAGCAGAATGTGGAGAATGAGCTCGCCAAGGGAATCCTGAGAGGGGAATTCAAGGACGAAGACGCCATCTTGATAGATACCGAAGTCTCGGCCTTCTCCAATGGGCAGCTTCCCCAGCAGAAGCTGGTGTTCAGGAAACTGGAGCCTGACTCGACTACTAGTAACGAGAAGAACATAGAAGCTCTCTCGCCAACCCTGTAAAAGTCTCCACTCGGCGTGGTTTATACTTTGTAGTTAATATTATACAGTTTTCCGGACTTAGCGCAACACCAAAATTTATAGGTTTCATTTTAAAAAGTTTGTTTGCGCCAAGTACATGCGCTCTTTGCCGTTCTCTGAGCATCTGTCTTGTGAAATGTCGTCCAACAAGAGTATCGCTGAGGATGTAAGTAAGTTATATATAATGTCTGATGAGCAATCTGATCACTCTTTCCATACTCTGTGGTTTCGGTCTCAATTTCATGGTTTCTCGATCCGTGGCTAGTGGTACATGCCTGTAGAATCATGAGAGACAGACATATGGGCATGTTACTCTTGAAATGGAAGTGTTGGACGGTGAAAATTTGCTTGTTTTATACTTTTGTCATATCAGTCATTTACAGGTCCAATTACGTCATTTGTGAAAAAGTGAACTCTTTTGACAGTCATGCCGATAGTTTCTTTTTAATTGCTGAGTTCTGATATTCGAAAATTTAATGATTCGACTATTGCTGTACACTCTAATATTCGAAAATTTAATGGTGCGTTTGATTTTAGAGTTAAAATAATTTTGATTTTGATTATGAAAAATGATAAATATTGTATAGTGTGTTGAGTTAAAATTAAAGTTAAAATTTTTATTTGAAAAATGTGTATTTTTGTTGCGTAATATGTTAAGTTATAAAGTTAAAATTTTTGTAATTTTAACCTAAAAACAAACGGGCTATTAAGGGTCCGACTATTTTAGTTTAAATTAAAGAAATCTCTCAATAATTGAGGAGTAGCCGAAAAAAAGAAAGAGTAGCAGCAAAGTCGAAGAGGCGACGTTTTAAGCAATGACGAGAGAATAGAGGTCGCAGTGAACACTGGTGTCGCTTCGTCGCAGCCATCACCACGAGAAGAAGGAAGGAACGGCAGGCGGCAGCTTGGCTTCTGTCAAAGAGCGGAAGGATTCATGGGTTAGTTGTTCTCTTTCATGGAAGGAGGAGAAGTTCCTCTCGTCTCTGTGATGTTGAATTGGTTTCGTCTGGTGAACTTTTGCGGGCAGAAGCGGGAGAAGGAGAGAGAGAATCGACGAGCAACGGTGTAGAAGATGTGAAGGAAGGGATTGCCTCCATCGCCCTGTTGCCGTCCGGGTCCCTCTCTGGTCACTTCATCCACCTCCCTCCCTCCATCTGCTACGGCCTCCATGGCACAGGTCTCTCTCTCTCTCTCTCTCTCTCTCTCTCTCTCTCTCTCTCTCTCTGCTTCTGCGTATGTACTGTCCCTCGATTTTCCTGAATGCGTACTGGGTATGCTGGATGTGATGATGCCAAAATGTATACATTTTTAATACACACGTAAACGTGACCATTTTAAGGATATTATTGACTAGCTCGAGTACTACGAATCGATGCAGTCAAGTCGCCTGCTTATGTACGTTAGCCTTCAGGAAGATATGGTGACCCGTGTCGGATTCATATAGCTACCAACTGGATTTTATTCTTAAGATGAAAGATACTCTCGCCTTCATTGGGCTTTTTGGTAGAGAAGGTTCTTGTTTTAGCATGTTCGCTCGCGATGGTCCAATCCAAATTTATGCAGTAGGAAGAGGAAACAACAGATGTTCCTGCTCTCTAGTTTATCTCGCGGTTTACGTGTACTGAGCTATGGATTCGCATTTGACATTATCCGTTACCATGTTCATGGTGGCAGAGCTGGAGTGTGAGAGGGAGTGCAGTAGGGGTGAGGACTACCGTCTGATCAAGCTTACCATCACAGATTACAGTGTAAGTGTAGGATGGGATGTTCTGTTCATTGAATCGATCTATCTCTTTGCCTGCAAGAACATCACTGCTTAGTACTTTCAAACTTTTAATTGGACAGAGCAAAAAAGAGCAAGTTCTCATAGTGGAATGCAGGGGCCAGGACGCGGCTCGGTTCCAGAACATTGAGCATGCACATGGGTAAAACTCTCCTGAAAGAGATGCACAAAATTTCTAATGTGCCTATGTTTTTATCTTTCCAAAATATTCTGTTCATGATCCTTCACATTATGCGGGACTCTGCAAAAGCTTTTGGTTCTACGATGTTTGCATTGAATCGTTCTCTTTATACATGTCCCTCCTAGCTCAGTGGAATATGTAATAAGAACTATCATCATTCTATAAATATCTTACTCTTGTGAGGAGTCATCCTAATCAAAAATATTTCCTTGAATCCGTTTTCATTTGAATTGAAGCACTGTCAAAATTGTTGATGTAAGTTCTTTTGCCTGGTACTTTTCTCCTTGGATAGCTGGGATAAGGATGTTGTTGGTCTAGTGGAGCAAAAGCATGGAAGGAACAAGATCTCACTTACCTTCGAGTGTGAGACGCTCAAGGCTGAGAAAGCGGCGGAGGACCATATCAGACAATTCATGCCAAAATTGAGCGGGCTTGATGCTGTTGGTAGGCCATCTGATTTCGACATTTCTTACTTGGATAGTGTTTTGCAGCTTTCTCCAGAAGCATACTGATGTTTCATACTTCTCCAGAAGTATATCGTTGTTTTTATTTTTGAACATATAAAGGGCACCGATCTTGATTAACTGCAAAACCTTACGAATTTCTTGCAGTTAACATCGGGCCAATGAGGATTCGAGGCCTGGATTTCAGTTTGGAAGAAGAGGAATGCGAGTAGGAGAGCCCCATTCTCTTTCCTTTTCTATGCACCACAGATTTTTTGGGGGTAATATACGCACCAAGATCCTTGTATCTAAATTCAAGAACATATTATATCTAAATGCTATGTACATTAATCATATTTATTTTGGGTTCTGATGTACTTATTCATCAAACATGTGATGTCTTTCGATGCCGACAAGCCCCCTTCATAGTTATGGAGTATACTCTCAATGAACACCTATATTTTGGGTCAATTAGGTACTTTACACAATCAAGGACCATCACAATCAAGACTGCATATTCATGAATACGACTATCCCCACTTAAGATTCATATGGTGCAACATTACATGTACAATATATTACAGATCCATGATGACAATGGAATTTGAAGGCCGATTCACAAATTAATGGTTAGCTAATGTCTCTTAGTGCCAATGCCCTGCCAAAGGAACACTCTCCACAGCACGGACAGAACACCTCCTTACATGGTCCGATGAGACTATGGCAGTTTGTTGTCAACTTCCCTCCAGAGAGAAGGCAAGTATAGCCCACAAGATCTCCATTTCATCGTCTCTCTATCCTAGGATCCATTCCGTGAGACCTCAACTGTTTTCCGAGAAAATAGAACCTGCTAAACAGAATATCACGTCATCAGACTTATGAAATTCGCAAGAAAGAGACCCATATATAAGATAAGCCGGAGAGAACATTGCTGGAGCAGTCACACAGAAAAGAAGACGGTGCAAGAAATAGAACATAAAAGGTCCTGCAAAAGGTATCAGAAGCTAATTTCAAATCAGTTCCCGGGCGGAGTGGTTTCTACCTAAAGGGCAGCAGTTGGACCCAGAACCAATCATTACTCAAACTCAGAAGCCTCTTCAGAATCAGACAAGGGCAAGAGGGTGCACATTCCAAGCAGATGTCCGTTGAGGCAGACATAATATTCCACGCAGTCCTCATAAGCACCCAATCTGCAGCTAGCACTCAGAGGTATCATCTCGGCCTGCGACATGTTCCACAGCTTTGCCTTACAATAGGGGCACATCTCGGTAGGATGAAATTTGGCTCCCCTCCTAATTAGCATCTTCTTGACTTTTGACATTGCGAATGACTTGAAGATTCCCCGAAAAAATCCAATGTCCCCCTCATCTCCTTGGTCTAGATGTTCGCAAGGATCAGACACATATAAAACGTCTGTTCTGCACTGTGGCAAAAGGAAGCTCTTCCCTGATGTTCGCGAGAACCTGGTCCTGTAAACAAAGTGACCAGGTACGTGGACGCCATTAAACAAGCTGCCCTTGGTACACCCTGAACAGTATATCAGAAGCTTCCCCAGTGCCCTCCAGTTGCCATCAACACTATGACTACCACCGGACTGCAGATCCTGCATCATCTTAGGAGCTCTAGTTCTACAAAACTCCTTCCACAGGACTCGCTTGGCAAGATCATCAAACCACTTGCATGTGCAGGACAAACTGGCAATTGCATTAGGGTTCCAGTTCATCTGCTGAAAGACCAGGTAAATAACATCTTCATTCAGATGCCCCTTGGTGCACTGACAACTTTTTGAGTGTATGCAGCGGTACTGCTTCGTCAGAGGGATCATTTTCTCAGCCTGATACATCAGTCATGGGCATATGTAACAACATACTGTCTCATAAAAACATTCGTGGAGAAAAGTATAATGAAGACTGAGCAAGTCACTACAAGAATTCGGTTTAATAATATTTATTGTGATCTTATATGACAAAGAACAACTAAAAAAGAATGCCATTCATATCTCACAGCCCAAAACGAAAAATAATGAGCCATAATGAGTGGAAAGCAACTCTCGACACTGCCTCGAGGATGAACCGAAAACCTGACATGCACTATAGGTTTTGAACTGAAAACCCGCAAGTTGACCAAGAATCCCCCAACGCATAACAGCCTAACTACACTGGGAAATTCCAAGAATTTTCTATCCCGTCAGTAGTCATTTGTTTAATCAAAAACGGCACCCGACAGCATTCAGCTACATGCGGATCATGTGAAAAGGATGCTAAGCTCTAGCTACCATTCAGCCCAATATTCTGAACAAACATCATATAACCTTCAACATTTGCAGATCCACCAAAGCCCACCTGAAGTTCCTATAGAGACCTAATAGAGTAGTAGTCCGCATTGATCCATATTGAGGATGGCAATCTGAAACCCTATCCCAGATCAGGCAAACAACAAATACAGATTCATATGGAGCAAACAAGCTGGAATCAAGCTGGATCGCCAGGTGTAAGATCGAAACCTGATCACTCACGCAGCTGACCTCAGAACTTCCCCGGGCAGGGCCCCAGAAACCCCACAAAGAAGACAGCTGCGGGTTGACAGAGTGAGCAGCAAAACTAGGGTTCTGAATCCAAGGCCGGAAGGAGAGGGTAGAAAAGACGGAGACTTTGACACGGAGACTCAGAAGCTTGCATGCAAGGGAGCCAACTCAGCTTAGCATTAGCAGATTGCGAGAATCCGCCATTGAAATCACAGCCACGAAGGAGACGCACTAAAGCATTTGCAGACGCCAGAGAGAGACGGAGATGTCTGAGGAAAGCTGAAGAGAGGGAGAGGGCCTCCTCCGGCTATGCTGTTGTCGTTACCATATAGGCTGAAATGAAAGCCATCAATTTATTTATTTATTTGGGGGGAGATAGAAAGTGACAGCCAGTGTGGAGAGTACATAACAGCCCATTGATTACGAGACACGTGGAGACGTGCTTCCGTGGCAAGCTGGAGGCTAATCCTGGTGGGACCGCCTGTCCTAGTTGGCAGAAGCAGAATGGGCTGTCACGCGGTGCAAGGAGTGGAGAGAGATCATAAGCGTACGGTATGGCCTTGTCTTGAGAAATAATTTTTAAAATTTTTGATTTGATTTTGATTTCGATTTCGCTTTGGTCATCCGTTTTGTTCATCCTCAGCCCACAGAAAGGGATATGCCAAAAACCAAGATAAGTTTAGCCACGCGGCTGTTTGTCAATGAAGTCTTGGGGCCTTGGTTGGTCCTATTTCCACCGTGGCGTTTTCTGATTGGCTGTTGCGGCGTCCCCCACTTGTCAAGTTGCATTAGATTTTTTTGTCGGCAATTAAAATCATAAAAATTTTAATTTTAACTTTAACTCAACACACTACACAATAAAAATACACATTTTTCAAGTCAAAAATTTTAACTTTAACTTTAACTCAACACACTACACAATTATTTATCATTTTTTATAATTAAAATCAAAATTACTTTAACTCTAAAACCAAACACACTATTTATTTTTTATTTTTTATAACTTTCTTTCATTTGTCTTTTCTGACTTCCTTACCGAAGAAACGGGAAGAGATGTTTTGGGCAAAAACCAATCGGCCCAATGATCCTTGCCATGTCTCGTGCCAGTTAACAAAGCTAGTGAAGAATTATTAGGTGAGATGGATTTACTATCTATATATATATATATAAAGTTGTATCTCAATAATAAATAAGAGTAGAAAGGTAATTTTTTAAATAATATAAGATTATAAGTGTAAATGCTTAAATTATATTTAAGATAAAAAAACTATTTTAAAGAAAATAAGTATTACCTTAAAGATATATGTACGTGAATTAAATGTAAATAAATGACGCAATTATAAATATATATTATTAATTTAAATTAAATATTTATAAAAAAAATTAAATCATCTACATATCTATAAATAACATATATATATATATATATATATATATTTCAATCTCACTCCATTAAATTTGATTAAAATGGTAAATTTATATTGTTTAAAATTTTATTTCTGAAAATGTTTAATAATTTTAATTGATATATATATATATATATACAATTAAAAAAATAACATTTAATATTTTAATTGTCACTTTAAATAGTCTTTAATCTATTTTTACTTGTATTTGAACAGTTTTACTTTAGAAAAATATCTCTTATTAAACAGTTTAATCAAGATGTCAAAATTTTAAAATTATCATTCAAAATAAAAATACTCTAGATAAAACCCATGCATCCCGCGGGCATAAAGCTAGTTTATTAGATATGTAGGATTTTTATTTCATTTAATTAGATTCATGAACATTTCTTGTAACAAAAATGAAATTTATCGTGTCATTTAAGGTCTAGCTCCGGTGTATCTTAAGGTCGACACTAGACCTGGCCCAATGTTCTTAGATGTCAATCTCGATTTCGAATTCTGAATTAAAATCTTGCTTGGCGTGGGCCAAAATGCGAACACATTTCAGATCGGAAGCATTAGAAAACAATGGTAATAGGAAAAGATAAACCAAGTGCAACCGGATAGTGATATAATGCAAAATTACTATATTTCCGAACATATGGTCTCCTATACATAACATCTTCTTCTATTCCAAATCCTACACGAGCTTATCATATCTAAAAGGTAAGATAGGTCTAGGACAGTTAATTAGATTATGGCATAATAAGATAGTTATGATCCAATCGATCTTAGCCCATGCGTCTTTGACTGATTTTAAAGTAATTTTGGGTCGAGCAAACCCCATTTTCCGGTCGAGATTTCGGTCCCTTCGATGACATATGATCAATGACGACGAAGATCTACATGATGATTTAAATGACATATGATATATATATTTTTTAATCTTTATTTTTGTTCTCATTTGTTATTTCTATTATGATACCATGCTTTGTGAACTATAATTTGTATTTTTGTAACTTGTGAACTATGATTTGTGTTGTTTTATGACCTCTTTTTGCAATTGGTGATTTTTGGAATTTGAAATCTTATAAACAAAGATTGATTTTTGAATGATGAGTAAAAGTTGTAAATGAAAAATTCATAAGAAAGTAATACATCTCTATTTCTGTCCATATTTGTTTTTATTATAGGTAAGATCTTACGATCATCATCGATCCGACTATGCGATTTTCGATCCCACGACTCTCTTATTATGATCCTAAGTAGGATCGCGATCTTGACAACTTTGAATGGGACGGAGGTCTTGCTGGGCATATTCTTACATGGTTATGCTAGTTGGGTGCGTCCTGCGACACAAGTAGGAGGCAATATGAGACAATTTCTGGTAGCCCAAAGTTTTTTGTAATTAGGAGAATGGTTAGGAGGGTCAGCAGGGGTCAATAAGGTCAGCATGGGTCAATAAAGTTTTCTGACTTTCTGTTTGGTCCTATTGAATTACCTTTTCTAGGCATCTGCACTGTTGGCGCTTCCAATAATCTTACTTTCTAGAATCTGTTCAGCCCTTTTCTGGTGAGTCACACAGATGAGTAAAAACAGAATGGGCTAGTTTTGTGTGTGTTTCTCGTGAAACATTACATATTTTTTGGGATAAGTAACTTAAAATTGTTTTAATCTGTACTCTGTAGCAAGAAAGCGAGGAGACCTGGTCGACATGGCCATTCGCATCATGGAAGGAGAAAGGCCAAGCGGGGACACCCCGACAACAAGTAGAGAGCTTTGAGATTGTTCTCAAGTTCTTCCACTGGCACCTTTTACAGGTATTCCCAATATATTGTGGCTGGTATTTTTCAGGCGTGTTCAATCCCGGGGAAGATATCTCTGTTTTTAGCTTTTTCAAGGGAATAATGGAGAAAAACATGTTTGGCAATGACCTGTGCTACACAAAATTTCCTTATTGTTAATGCTTCCTCTGGTTGTTTTTGTGGGGTGGGTGGGGGAACTAGAAAATGCTGGAAGAGTTCTAGATTCCTGGAACCCACAGTTGAAATTTACTTCCTCACTCTACTTAGACCTCTGAAAGTATATTCTATAAATACCATTTCCAAACTCGTAAGCATGATTGTATTATAATTATGTACATATGAATATCCAGATAGTTTGGACCGGTTTATAATCCATCATTTGGAATTGTGTTTGCTTTCTCCAGGTGGGGGGTGCTGCTCTTGGAATGGTTTTTTTTTTTTTTTTGGAGCTCAGATCATCTCCTTGTCGACTACATCGGCTTCCTTTTTGAAGCTCTCTCATGCCCGTTCATTCTGCGGAGAGAAAGTTTAGAACCTTTTCACACGACATAGATGCATAGGACATAAGTAGAAGTTCGTGTAAGTTATATACTGTTGTCATATGGTTAGTGTCTTACCACTGGTGTCTTGGTGTGCAATATACGATTTTTCTCTTTTGGGATCTGCTCTGCATTGTTCTTTGTTGATAGAACAGATCTTGTGCCCTTTTGCACATTAATTTATTGCCCACACTTTAGTGGAGTTTATGGACATAAATCTTTTTTGTTGCTCAGGGTTTCTTGATTAATCATCGGTTTGGTTTGATGTAATGTCCTGAGAATGGAATGTAACAGTCTGCAAATTACTCTATTTTCAATTCTTCATTCCGAATGCGATATGATGAGTTTGGCAACAGCAAAAGGGGAACAGAGTCCAAAACAGTATTCAGCATCTATATCTGGTGATTGGTGAAATCATAAGTTCTACTGAAGAAGACAATCTTAAGCTGGAAATAATCTTCATGTATGCATTGCTAATCAGAAACTGAAAGATTCTCGAGTTTGCCGAACAAACTCGGGACTATGCCTTCACGCTTCAATATTGCAACCCTTTCCATGCCCTGTTTCGATTATCGGTCCATAAATTGAAGCTGGAGATCTTTCGCCTTTGCCAAGTCCAGGGCGTGTCAAGATAGCTGTAGGTCTTAGCAAGTACATATAAACCTTCGTGATTCTGGAGGAATCGTGTATCTCATACAAGACCGAGCTCTCTTTTGCCTAACGACTATTAGTTCAACAGGAATGAAGTCCAGTAAGTATGAAGATCGACAGAGTGTTCGAATCCCAAGCGTCCATTGCTTTGCCCATTATTAGCAATGTTCGGCTCTTCAACGTTACCCATCTCTGCATCGAACGGACTTCCAGTGAAATTGGAGGAAGCAGCAGCGTTTGATAATGTTGGATTTTGTGGTAGCTTCAGAGCTGGGATCATAGCCCCCAGTTCCACGGTTGTATTCGTTTTGAGCCCCCCGAATGAGGAGCTTCCTAGAACGAATGACTCTGAATTCTTTATAAGTGCTCCAATCCCAAGCTCATAGCTCGGATTGCATTTCTTCGGTGTGCCGCTCTTCTGGAAGACACGGCAGATCACCCATTCTTCCTGCATACAGTAATCCACAGAAGGCCGGGTTATCAATCGAGGCTCCAATATCCTTTCGTGCCTCATTAGGACCAAGTCAATCACAAACGTCGTTCAGAAATGCATTTACAATTATCAAGCTCGCAATAACTGACTGTTCCGATTTTACGGGTTTGATGCTGCAAGATATCACTTTGCAGGCGAGGTCTAAATGCAGAACTCATGTTACCTTGGCAGAGGGGAAAGTGGGCTTGGAATGAAGGCCGAACTCGTGCATGACCCAGTTGGTCTTCTCTCCTCGTGGAGCTCTCCCTCGGTAGAAAAACCAGCGTCTTCTTCATCCCGATCAGCTCCGACGTGATGCTGTTGAAGATCTCCTTGTCCTTCCCGGTTGTTTTCCAGTAACCGGTTTTGGTCGCTCGGTTTGTCCTCACTCCTGTCGGGTACTTCCTATCCCTGTGGCTGAAAAAGTACCACTCCTTTTCTCCAATTTTCGCCTTCCCTGGTCGTGAAAACAAACAGGTACAAAATATCCTATGAATAAACGAATCGTCCGGATAGTCAGATGAGCTGAGACGCATCACCTGGAAGGTCCCATGGCTCGCATTTGTTGAGATCGACATCAACTAGGGCCGCAGCTCCCGTCGAATTGGGATGGGATATCGATTTACTGGACTGAAGAGAACGAAGCATAGGTAATCTTTCAAAAAAGTTGATTTGCTTGAGACATTAATAACTCAATAGGTTCAATGATGTAGTTGCTACCACAAGAAGAATTGATGTAGTTGATTTGCTTACGATCCAATTGATCCTAGCCCATGCATCTTCGAGTGATTTTAAAGTAATTTTGGGTCGAGCAAACCCCATTTTCCAGTTGAGATTTCGGCCCTTTTGATGACATATGATGTCTATTATGCCGATGATCTGCACGATGATTTAAATGACACATGATATGTTTTTTTATTTTTGTTCTTATTTGTTATTTCTATTACGATACCATGATTTGTGAACTATAATTTGTATTTTTGGAATTTGTGAATTATGATTTGTGCTGTTCCATGACCTCTTTTTGCGATTGGTGACTTTTAGAATTTGAAATCTTATAAACGAAGATTGATTTTTGAATAGCGAGTAAAAGTTGTAACTGACAAATTTATAAGTATACATTTATATTTCTATCCATATTTTTTTTTATTATAGGTAAAATCTTACGATCATCGATCCGACTAAACAACTTTCGATCCCCTGACCCCTTACGATCTTAGGTAGCATTACGATCTTGACAACCTTGAATAGGAGGGAGTTCAACTTGCTGGGCAGATACTTGCATGGTTATGCTGGTTGGGTTGCGTCCTACGACCCATGTGGGAGGCAATAGGAGACAAAGTTCTAATAGCCCGCATCGCGAAAGTTTTTGGTAATTAGTAGAATGATCAGAAGGGTCAGCAGTGGTTAACAAGGTCAGTAGGGGGCTCAAAATGATGATATTATTCTGCTGAAGTGAAGAAAATCGATTTACTGGATTGAAGAGAATGAAGCAGATGTAATCCTTCAGAAAAGTTTATTTGCTCGAGACATTAATAACTCAATAGGTTTAGGTTTAATGATGTAGTTGCCACTACAAGAAGGATTGATGTAGTTGGTTTGCCAGAGACATCAAAAAGAATTGATGCGGTTGATTTGCTAACTGAATTGTTTTTGTTTTGAAAATTCAATTGCTTTTTTAGGGAAAGTTGCATGATTAATAATACAACAGCTATCGCAATGTTGTACGATCGTTACAATTTTTTTTAACATATATGGTACAAAAGCTTTGGTAATCTTACAATCAAGTGCATTATGTCAATTGACCATTAGCGCTATCAATTTTTTCTTTTTTATGACGTGGCAGATGATGAGTCATATTGATTCGACGTGATAAAAATTATATAATAGTTAATCACAAAGAAAAACATAACATTTGTATTTTTTTTTAAATATAGCACTATCTTTGAAAAATAATACAAAAATGCATTACCTTTACAATTTTTTCTTAATATAACACGACTTTTAAAAAATAGACAGAAAAAGACACAATTTTCAAGCATGATCTTTTTTTTAACGTGTTAGAATCATAACTAAACTTGAAAATCACGTCTTTCTATACTATTTTGTAAATATCGTGCTATATTTTAAAAAATTGTAAAAATCATGTATTTCTATATTATTTTTTAAAAGTCGTGTTATATTTTAAAAAAAAAACAAAGATTGTGTCTTTTTTGTGCTATTTTCTAAATATCATATTATATTTTTTAAAAAAGTAAAAAGTTTTTTAGGTTATTAATTCATAATATAATGAAAACTTTTTAAAAAAATTTGATTAACCTAAAATAAAAAAGAGAAAATAAAAATCAGATAAAAAAACTCTCTTCCATATCTCTCTTCTCTGTCCCTCCTTCCCTCTCTGTCATCTCTCTCTCTCTCTCTCTCTCTCTCTCTCTAGGCTCTCCTTCCTCCCTGTTCTGCCCGAACAGAGGCAGCCCCCTCCCTTCTTTCATCTCCCTGTTCTTGTCTACTAAACCTGCATCAACAAAAACAAACAAGAATTACGTAAATATAGATATAGATACAAAGCATATACATCAGCTCAGAAGGAAATATAACTTCACTCGGTGACTCGTGAACTGAAATACAAACACAGAGGGCAATGTCAGAGACACCATACTACTATCAGGCAAAATGGTCGTTGTCTTTTCTTGACTTCCTGTCGGAAGAACCCGAAAGAGATGTTTTGGGTAAACCAAACGGCCTAAAGCTCCTTCCCCCGTCTGACGTCGGTTTAAGAACGATGTTCTCGACCTGGCCCGATGTTCTTAGATGTCAAGCCCAATTCCATCTCCTACATCAGATCAAAAAGTACAAAGATCTTGGATTCAAATCCAACTTCTCGGCATGTGCTATAACATGAGTACACATGGTTCGTCTATCGGTAGTTGACATCCTTGAAAAGTCTTATGATCACACAACATTGGAAGCATTAGAAGACACTACATCATACGGGAAAAGAAACCAACTGGAGTCGAATAGTCATAGAAAGCATAACCACTATATCTCGAACATGGGATCTTTTCCTGTTATCCAACTGACTGCGTAATCACAAATCCTATACGGGCCATCAATTTCTGCGGAACATGTGAATGCACTTCTCTTCAGTATAGAGTGAAGTATACAGCATATTTTGTAATGTTTATCGGATCGATTTTGTTTCGGTGCACCATCACCTTTTCCTCCCCGATACCGTCTTCTTCACTGCCCCTACAGACACCAAAAACTGGTCAAGAGACGATAGGGTCTTCATGTCATCAGGTGGGAAGTAGCTCGCAGCCTTTCCAAGAAGAGATGTGAACAGGAGAGAGAATGATGGACGAGTCACGTATCTCTCGCCCAAAAGATCGTCCAGAAATGCGAATGCCGCTAAGAAATCGGACCTTCCAGCATTTATCGGGGCAGCAAAATGGGCCGGGATTATTCTCTTGAATCTCCAGTCTCGAGCTATACTGTCAATCCAATCTCTTACCTAATACAAGGTGGGAAAGGAGTCAATTCAATGCCAAAACCACTAAACAGTACACGAGTTTGTCTATTGAGTTTATGTACAGATAGATGGATTTTGAGGAAATGGATTGATCTTCGGAGTTTTAGGCTGTTGGAAGTAATAAAACTACAGTATGTGCTATAAGCAGTAGAAACCATCCCATCAGAAAAGATCTCTGAAAAGGAAAATTTTGCAGCAAAGAACTTCTCTACCTTTTCAGGAACTTTGCTGAAAACCAGGGTTTTCACAATCGGGGAAACGATAAGCTTCTGTGACATTTGCGAAAAGCTAGCATTTGGTTCCAGCAGATTCGAGGGGCCAAGAAACAAGATCTGGAGAACCATTCTCTCCCATCCTGCAAAAGGATACTGACTCGGTAAAAGAGAACTCTGGTGCCCGATACAGGTTGGTAGTTGTTTCGGGGACAGCATCTCTTACCTTTTTGGCGGTTCATTGGGTTGTCTATGACAGGTTCCTGGGGAACTTCCTTTCCTTTGCTAAGAATCTTCACAGCTAAACCATTTTTCGCTGATGCTAGTAAGGACTCTGCGCTAATACATTCTGGTGGCTTTCTCGGGACAAAAATTACAGCATCTGTTACGAGCAATGTTCTCGTTTTTTTGTGGTAAAAAGCAACCTCCACATACGGCCCGATTCCTAAAACAAGCAGCAAGAAAGAGGTTAATTTGAAACAGAATAAATCATCCGACTGGTGAAATCAAGTGCTTATGAATTTTTTATTACCAACTTCTGGTGAACTTAGTACTTTCTGTTCTATCTCATCTGCCCAAGGGGTCGACGAATCCTGGTCTTTCAAGGTTTTGGCACGAAATACTCCGAAGAACTCGAGAGGCAAATTCAAGGGCCAGCTCCACTGCCTCGGGGCCACCCATATCCGGGCCTTGGGGAATTTTCTTGAGAATGGTCCAACAAATATTTTGTGCTCATATGCAAATGTTGGAAGCACTATATACTCGACTGGAGCCCCCAACTCCTTCACCAGCTGGCAACAGAACAAGAAGTCAGTACATAGCACGTCACTTCATGATTAGAAGAGAATATAAGTTATGGGCAGCACTCTGGACTTGCTTTTCACCCCCCCCAAATTCAGTTGAGTACTTCAATTGTATACACAAACAGTCAGTAAAGTGAGTGGACTCCAAGCATTTTGTTGTCATGACAGAGAGAGAAGGATTGATCAAGCATATGCATCAATTGCACAATGTCATTACGTAGAAAGTACATTTGCTTATACTGGTGATGCTTAAAAGCAGGACCTGAATGCACTCCTTGGTAGGAGCAATCGGTGCATGGACCCACAACCCTCCTGATTTGAGCTTGATAACTGTCATTCTGATGTTTGTGGAGACACTGCTGAAGCCCAATGCCTGCTCCTGTTCGAATAGCCATATGCTGCCCTTCACAGCCTGAGCAAGACATGAAAAGCACCAAACTATCGAAATAAGTCTCCCACAGTGTCCCATTCGCAGCTCTTTCTATCCACTCTAAAAAGCCAAGCAATTTACGAGATCCAAATGCTCAGTTATCCATTTTCCATTGCATTCCGAACTTTCTCTGATCGTCCGCATAAAAAAAAAAAAATCCAACCACATGACCCCGAAAGCAAATATATATAGAGAGAATATGAGATGCCAATTCAGAAGCCAGCAGTAGGATAATGGGAAGAAGGTGAGTCAGGAAAGAAGATGACCTCAGTTCGAATGGTCCGCCTTTCGAGGAAAGGGCCAAGAGGGAAAGGGAACCCTGTGAAGTTGAGATAAAACCTGCCGCTTTTCTTGTTGCTAACTGCAGCAGCATCAGCGGCGGCCGAAGCGACCACCAAACTGGTACTAGCTCCCCTGTTCTTGCTTCTTCCTCCTCTCGCTGGTTTCAGCTGCAGAGAGAGACCCTTGAATTGTCCATCGAGAAAGCTTGAACTTTGATCTCTGAAGGATGCTGAGTTCTGCAAAAGACTCGATTTTGGGGAAGAAACGGCAATAGCAGCCGCCATTGTTGGGCTTTGCTCTGCCCCTCTCTCCCTTCTCGCCACTCCGAGAATATTCCGTCTTCACTTCACTTCAGAGCCTCAAATCTCCAGAAGGAACAGTAAAAACACTGGAGCTGCTGGGACCCAGCAGTGGGCGATTGGAGGCTGTACTGGTGACACGTGGAGGATTTACATCGCCTTTGTCCGAAAATGGCTGTTCTCGTTTTTGTGGACGACGGGAGAGGAGATAAAAAAAAAAAAAAACATTTGGGATTGACAATGACCAGCAATTGCCACTCGCAAGAACTTTCCAGAAGGTCACCTACAAGAAAATCACGAAGCTCTCGAACTCGAGCTAACTATATTGCAAAGTCGTATATTACAACTAACAATCCAAAAGATTTATCGATCCCCGGGTGCAAATTGATCCAACTGAAATTGATGCAGTCTGGTGAAAAGCCAACATGAGCTTTCTTTTTTCTATAGCTTTGACACCAGTGAGAATTGATCTTTCAGACATTCTGCTAAGCCTCTTGGGGAATGGATCATAAAAACCAAACTGCAGGCACAGACCAAATAGATAACTCAAATTGCATCTTCTGATAACATGGATGACCACTCACAACATACCCACTTCATATGGTCCATAAATTCCATAGACACCATCATCCTCTACAAACTCTGAGCTTTTCATAATATATGCCCTAACAGAGGTCTGTAAATTTGCAAAGCCACTTCAACCAACAATACTGTACAGAGATGATCAAATACAATAACAACTCTAAAACAGCACAACCCAACTTGACTTTGAAGTAGTGAATTCGTCAAATTACAACATCGATGATGTGCATATTTTAAACAAGCTGAATGGTCGGTAGGTGGAAGCATCTTCAGATCAGGTAATGATCTCTCTGACGAGCCAATCCAGACTGGGATACGCAAAGTACAGTATGAGGAATGATGGGAGAGCAAAGAGAACGGTAATGAGCATGTACAGGGCTAAGATGGCCGCACTAGCTGGTATTGCATATATCACGATCAGAAGGAAGATGATCACCAGAGGGAACTTTGCTGTCATGTGAACAAAGAAAACCAAGGATTTCCGCATCGCAGACTGTACTCTTTCAATGCTGAGATGAGCAGTGATGGGATGGTGATTGTGATTAGAACCTGATGGCTCGCTATGATGAGCATTCTGTCCCCTCCTCAAGTTGCTCCTGCTCGCTCGACTTCCTGAAGCCACATTGCTTCCTGATGACCATGCAGGCTGGTGATCTTCTCTGAAGGATGACGATGATATCCCTCTGTCGCCATTCATGTTCTCGACCATCCACAGCAGGAAATAGTTCTTGCGCGGGAACCTGAGGTTGCCCTTGTAAACCAGACGAAAGGACAGAAGATTGCACCACGGGCATGAGATAAATAGAGGAAGCTGAATTGGAAGAGTTGGGAATTTCACTACTGCCCACTGCAGTCCTATGATACAATTTTTGCAGAGGGTGTGGCCACACCATAACACGTAGGGCACGTTCTCAACGACATTGAATAACTCCCAGCATATTGGACACTCAAGCCCCTCATCTCTACTCGCAATGGAAGAAACCTCGTCGTCCGAGCATTCTCCTGCAGCTTGCATCAATTTCCGGTCACTTTTAGACCTACCGTGTCCACTGTTGCAGTTGGGTGCAAAGTTCCACATTCTGATGGCAAAAGGATGGAAGGCACCACCCACACCACAACATCCAGAGAACAAGATCAAAACTGGCTCAAGAAACTAAACGATCGAAGAGACATCATGAAGCCCAGAACTGGCCCTCAAAACGATGCCAGTGAGACAACCTGTGCTCCTGGCTCTCTGTACTTTAAACCTATAATAACGAGGGGAAAAAAAAAATACGACCAGTAAGAAGAACAGTCAAGTTCAAAGTGCCACAACAAATTAATGAAATTTTCTAGAGTGAAAGAAGTCCTACTTCATAGAACCTAGAATAAAAACATCGAGAACCTAAGTTGGAGAAATGTTTTTGAAGATCCATCAGTACTATCTCTAAGATAGTACCAATATAACAGGCAGAGAGCTCACGAATTCATCGAAGACTTACTATTAGTGGTAATAAAGGAAGATGATCGGGAAATTCCTCAAGACACTGGAAACCTACCCATCTAAGATATGTCTCTGAGCCAGGCAATCTTTTCGCGGGAAAATAACTAAGGATCAATCTAAGTAGGCAATATCTAATCAAACCAAACAATAGCCGAAATTTTCAGATCTTCAAAAGTCCATAACCTTCATTCACTCACAGCAGTCAGAAGATCAAACAACCTAACATTCAAACCGGAACAGTTCTGAGCTGAAACCCCAAAATATATAACCTAGGTTAAAAAATAAATAAACAGGGACTAACAGAGAATCAGCTTAAAACGATGCAGGGGGAGACAACAGACGACCTGATCATTGAACAGGGGACAGATTGCCATATGAGATTACCTCCACCGGTAGGTGTTTCCAGAATGATGAACCGTGAACGTAAACTACCGTGATCTCCGCCTCTCTCTCTCTCTGTGGAGTTATGGCGGAGAGTGAGGCCGAGGGAGGAGAAATGGGCAAAGTGGGTGTGAATTCAGTCTTTCGGTGCCTTGGGCGTGAGAGATCGGACGTCGGGGAACGCTCATTCGGAAGATCTTCAGAACACTTGGCAAGTTGAAACGCTGTCGTCTAACCGTCCAAGAAAAGGACACTTGGCGTGGGACATCTGTTCTCGTACTCGGCCCAGCTCTCTAACAAGCCCATGGACATCTCGGCCCAATGGGCCTCACTTCTCTTTTTCCAATGCATACTCTGGTATCCGGAAGCCCAACGGGCTCTGACTAATCCAGTTCGAGTTGGGTCGGCCCACTAAGAGATAAAACTCTCACAGTAAGAATTTTTTTCGTTTATAAGACTCGAACCCGTGACCTTGTTTAAGGGGAACATGTATCGAACCGCTTGAACCAATCGGTATTGGTGAATGACCCCCACTTCTTTAATTGGTATTTTGTCCAAAGACATGCAATGTGGTCTGGTTTGTAATACACGGACTGATATAACTTTTTTTTTTCATTTTTCAAAATAATTAAAAAGTGCGGTTATCTTTTCTTAATTTTCTAACTTTTATGTAGATTTTTCACGACAAAGGATTTTCCATTAATTACACTATTAATGAGTAAAATTAATTTGAAATAAAAAAGGTGAAATGCGTAAAGAAAATGGGCAAGAGAATCGGCAATTTCGAGAGAAGAGAGAGAGAGGAGAGAGAAAATGAGAGAATGATGTAATAATGGTTAGTTAAAAAAGTAATGCTACGTTTGTTTATCAAATTAAACTTACATTGTGTTTAGTAATGAAATTAAGTTTGATTTAATTTGATTTGAGGACATATAAAAATAAAAGTAGTTATGAAAAGTATATGAGAGAATTTGAATAAGAAAATAAAAAATAATGATTATATTGTTGAATTGAATAAAAAAATGTTGAAATTAAGGAAAAAATATTGAATAGTCGAGAGAATTTAGTATTAAAAAATTAATTATAATAATAGTTAAGAAAAAGTATGAAAGAGAATTTGAAGAAAAATATAGAAAAGTAATGATTATGCTATTAAATTGAATGTAAAGTAAAGTTAAATTAAATTCGATTTTGTAAACAAACATAATTTTAACTTAATTTAACTTAATTTTATTTTTTTCTTAATTCAACAACGCAATCATTATTTTTCTTCAAATTCTCTCACATACGTTTTCTTATCTATTAGTAAAATAATTTTTTTAATACTAAATTCTCTTAACTATTCAATACTTTTTATTTAATTTAACAATACAATCATTAAATTATTTCAACTAATACTTTTTCTTCAATTTAACAACACGATCATTACTTTTTTCACAAATATTTTTGTCTTCATCTTCTTAAATCAAACTAAATCAAATTAAATCAAACTTAACTCTATTACCAAATCTAATGTAAGAATCTATATATTACGTAAAACTCACTTGGAAGTAATAAGTGCTATATTTAATGATCAACAATTCCATTTGCATCAATATATATATATATATATATATATATATATATATATTAAAATTGCCTGGGAAAGCCAATAATAAAGCTATTAAAAAATATTTTAATTTAAATAAATGTTATTAAATGAATGCATTATATGTTTTGAATTAAATTCTTAATTATTTATTAAAAATAGGAATTTCTTGGAAAAATTAAAGCAATTTACCTCATTTCCTCGGGTCTATATTAGAACGTTATTGTGATTTTCAGTCAAGATATATACTTTCTAAAATTATTTCTTAACAGGAAGAAATTAGTTAGAGAAAAAAAATTATATTGCTCATAAGTAAGAGTGCAATTCATGAAATTTGTACTAGCCAAAGTGAAACAGTGCTTGAGTACTTAAAATATAGTTCAAAACTGAATCTCAGAGCTACCCAAATTAACCAAGTTTTAGACTCAACCGATATGATTATGTTTAATGGTGCAACCAAAATATAACAATGAATTTAAATCTAATACAAAGTTTGATTTTGAGAATGACCTCTATAAGTGATAATTTGAAGAAAAAATAGAAAAAAAGAAGAATATCTATTCAATAGTGAACGAGTGTAATTCCCAATAATGTCTATCGAATATCATCTAAAAGAAGCAATTGTACGTTGCATATATAATTGTGAATCAATTGATTAAAGTTTGATTAATATTCAAACCAAAAACTGATGTATGTCTTCTCGAGAATGCACTTTCCAAAGATACATTTTGAATGAAAAACAATTTGAATATAAGTCATTGCATATATAAAACTTTCAATTAATTATTGACCTTATTAATTAATCAATACAAGTATATCCACCAATCTCAACATTACATAAATTTATAAAAAAAATTCTGTTAATATTTTAATTTTCATTCTGTTTCTATTTCAAACTAATATATATCATATTTTTATTAGGTTAAATGCGGGCAACTGTACTAAATAAACCATAGAAATAGAAAAACTTAAACTGGCATTAAAAGTAAATTTTTTATAAGTTCATCAATCATAAATATGCAAAATACAGCCATTCGACAAACTCAAAATCAAAATTCAGTTCCCTTGGCTAAAAAGTAAAAATTATTCTAGGAACCACATTAATTATTATTTATCTGCTTTAATCAATCATTATGGTATCCATGATGCCATAAGCAAATATTTGTAGAAGTTATTTTTAATTGAAATTCGGAGATTAAAGTATGATCAATGTCTAATATATTAGTGGAAAGTATCATGAATATATATATATATATATACACACACATATCAATACACTATAATTTATTCTAAAATAGAAAAAAAATCTCTGCAAATAAGATCAAGTTATTTCATTTACTATTCACATGCAAGTTCAAGTGTGGACTAACTATAAAAGGATGCTGAAGTTTAATACAACAGGATAAATTTCGTCCAATTATATTCATACTAATTGTAAAGCATAAAAATAACTACTTATCATTAAATTCATACAACCACAAAAAAAAGCAAATTCTTTCCGTACATGAAATACATACGAAGTGATTGTGATTGTTGATATGAAATTCCAAGTGCATGACTAAAATACATGATTGTAACTTGAAACATTTTACGAGTATTAGAAAACGGTTCAGAGTATGCACTTGGCTCTAAACTCATATAAGCAATATAAACCCATATTGCATATAAAAGAAAAAAAGTATAAACACTCGCATACTTTTTTTTTTTGCTGAATATAAACACTCACATACTGCATATATAAGTAGTCACAATTTATCATATTTTTACACAAAAAAAATCGTATTAGACATGTTATTGATATATAAATATTTATACCACAATTTTAAAATGCATATGCTTCGTTACTTTTAGACGAAAATTATGCAAAATAATATAAAATAGAACTATAGAACATTGTATTGTGGTTATCAAATATGTGTAAAAATGAGATTGTGAGAAAAAAGAATAAATCGATATAAGATTAAACATCTAAATTTTTGAAAATTTATTTCTCTAATTTTGAAAAGTAATTCATGTAAAGAGCCATGCAATGCACGAATATCGTACTGGTATATATTATGTAAAACTAACTTGAAAGTAATAAATGCTTCACAATAAATGATGCATTATTAATGGAACAAAAAAGTATTAAAATAATTTATTGAAATAAATATTTTAGCTAACACAATAAGTATCAGAATGAATATTATAGTTAATCTAATTATAGTCAATGCCTAATGATAAAACAAAAAAGACCCTAATTAAAATTAATTTCAAAATTTTGATAATGGAAACAATAATATTTGCTATAAGAAATTGGTAAAAAAAAAGAGTTATTGATATTTCTTGGAAGCCAAATTTTCAATTAGGATATAAGAAACAATTAAAAGAAATTTTCTATTATATATATTTACATATGGAAAAATGACCTACACTTTATGGTAAATAGGATCATATCATATAGGATTGGAATAGTCAATTTATATTTAGATAATAATATTGACTACACTCAATAATAAATATTGTTTATATTGTAAAAAAATTATATCATAAAATTCACAGAAAAGTTGTATTATAAAAGATAGATTCATAATGATACAATAAATAAGTATTAAAATGATTATTAGAATAATTGTTGTAAGAAGCAAATTAAATTTCAAACTAAAACAGTGAAAATATTTGAAGTTGACATTGTATAAAACATCAAATGAAACATTGGAAATATTTTATTGTGGTAAGCGACAAATATGTGCTGAAAAAATTAGAGCAATTATTATAAGAAATGATATATAAACGATAAGATAAATTAATTAGTACAATTAATAAAATAAACAACACAAACGGTACAATAATCAATAGAAGCGATAAAATAAATAATACAATGCATACTAATCGAGATCATTACAATATATTTATTGAATCAGGTAGAATAATCTAATTTTATTAATTATATTGCATAAAACTTCAAAGTAAAAATTGAAAATCTTTGATTGTGCTAAGAAGCAAATATGTGCTAAAAGAATTAGACCAATTGCTATAAGAAATGATATATAAACAGGTCAATGCAAAGGACATAAACTACAAAAAAAAATCTAATTGATTATATAGATAACTCACAGAAAAGTTATGCTCCTATAAAAGAAAATTTTAATATAATGCGCTATGAACCCAAACTCATAAATAAAATAAAAGATGAAACTTAAATATATTATGCATATATTAATTGAAAGAGGAAAAAAGAATTTTTAGTCTAATTACTAAACTTGGTATATTTGACATATCTAATTAAAATTATCTCAAATATATGATGCATGTTAATGAAACAATTAGTTTCAAAATTTTTATTATAATAATTAACTTATTCCTATATGTAAAGTGATTATTGAAGATTTTTATTAGAAATATTAAATTAAAAAATGGAAATATTATCATTTTTATAAGAAAATTAGTGTTTCAAAATGTGAATTTGTACAATAAAAATAATCTTTAGATTTATGAAAAAGAACCCGCGTAATGTACAGGATAAAAAGACTATAAATAATGTACTAAAAAAAATAAGGAAATAAATATTATAATGATTTATACTCTAAAATAATTAAGCATATCTATAAATTATCGCAACATGCTAATTATATAAAATTACAAGAATATTAAAAAAATTTAACGTTTCAAAATAAGGATTTTGAATAGAACTATCTCAAACAATGTCTATAACGTATATTCAAATGATATATTTCAAATGAATTATATTGATTAGCTAAATATATAAACAAGGCATATTAAGGGTGTGTTTGTTTTTTAAAAGAATTTAAACTCAACTCAACTCCATTTATCTTCAATTCAACATCACAATCATTACTTTTTTCATTTTTAAAATTTTTTTAACCATTCAATTCAATTTTTAATATTAAATTATCTCAACTATTCATTATTTTTTCACAATTCAACAACACAATCATTAATTAATTATTGCTTTCTCTAAATTATTTATTACATTTTCACATTTTTCTCATAATTCAACAATACAATCATTACAAACTAATTAAAACCAAAACTCAACTCAACTCAACTCTAAATCCAGACGCACTCTAAATAAAACAATTAGTTACTTATACTAAGGATTTCAAAAAAAAAAAAAAGAAGACACTAAATCTACGAAATTAGGGCCACATAAAAATTTTAAAATATAATAATTGAAAGTAAGGACATAAAACGATATTATTTCAAATAAATAAATTTACGAGATCAAGTTTGTATACCTGCATTTAATAAATTTGCATAATGTTAATGATTACATAAATATTACATATACATTAAATTAGAGAATTAGTTGCAAAAATTATCACTAAACTATTAATAATTAAACTAATATATTAGAATTACTTTTTTTTGTTATTGTTGAAAATTCTAGAAAATGGTAATAAGTACAATTAAAACAAACCCGTGCGGCGCGCATGGGTTAGAACACTGGTGGACTAATAGGGAAAATTACTCAGTTGATACAAAAACTTTTGCAAAGTTTCATCGATAATACAAAAACTTTTTTTGTACCAATTTGATACAAAATCTTACAAAATGGTACAATCAATTACATTCCGTTAATTTTGCTAACGCCGTTAACATTTTTATGACGCGGCACCCTACATGTCAGATATTATTTCACGTGGCACAAACATCTAACTAAAAAATTCACTCCCAATTTTAAATTTTAATTAAAATAAAATAAAATAAAAAATTAAAGAAATAATAAAAAAGAACTCTCTCTCTCTCTCTCTCTCTCTCTCTCTCCCCCCTATCGTCTTCCCTTTCCCACCCTTCTCCTCAGCCACCCCCGATCCTAACTGGGGCTCTCCTCTGGCCCTCACCCCACCCCGACCCTAACTGAGGCTCCCTTATCTCTACCAGATTGTCCACAGATTGGAGCCACCATTCCCCCCTCACCCTCTTCTTTTTTCCCCCCCCTGACTATTGGCTTTATCGGGCACTCAGGGAGTGGGGCCAGGGCGCCCTTACACTTGACCTGAGAGGTCTGGGAAGTCCGAACCTAGATCTCTCGGGCCATTGCTCAAAAGATCTTGTTCCAGACCTCTCAGGTCATGGATAGGGTAGCCCTCGACGACGACCCTCCCCCAACAGAGCTCTCGCCAATAGGGTTAACATCATTGGTATAACGATACTGAGGCGGAAACATAAGGAGTGTAGTAAGAATGATTTGAGAATTAAGGGTGTGTTTGTTTTCGGAATAATGTTTAACTCAACTCAACTCAACTTCACTTATCTTCAATTCAACATCACAATCATTACTTTTTTTATTTTTTAAATATTTTTAACAATTCAATTCAATTTTGTATATTAAATTCTTTCAACTATTTATTACTTTTTCACAATTCAACAACACAATCATTACTTAATCATTATTTTTTCTCAATTATTTATTATTTTTTCATACTTTTTCTCATAATTCAAAAATACAATCATTACAAACCAATTAAAACCAAAACTCAACTCAACTCAACTCTCAATCAAACACACTCTAAGAAGGCGGAAGTAGAGGAGGGCAGCTCTGAGGGTGCAAGTCCCGTTTCTGTTCTCGACTTTGGTGAATGGATCAACTGATCCTGAAGAAGCCACCATTGCTTCATGTAATGAAATTGGCTTGTATAGTGGTCAAAGACTTTCTTTTTGGGTGTGAGAATATCATTTTGTTGAAATTATCGAAATCAAACTCCAAAGATTAAATCATATGTTCGCAAACTCCTCGACAGTAGGTGATTCAAATTTGAGCTCAAGGAGGAAGCTTTCTCCAGAGCCTGAGAACGTCGAGAACTCAGCTTCACTTCTCCTAAGATTAAATCATATGAATGCCGATTAAATCATATAAATGCCGTTTACCATACTACATTTCTCTGCTTGCCGCAAGTTTCACAAAGGAGAGAGAGAGAGAGAGAAACATAGTGAGGAGAGAGACTGGGGAGAGATAGGGGATAGAGTGGAATGTGAGAGAGACAAGAGAGGGAGGAGAGCGATAGGAGGGAGAGCTTTTTTTTTTTTTTAAAAAGAGAAGATATTTTAATTCAAAATTTTTAAATTTCAAATTATTTCAATTTTATTTAATTAGAAATGATTTTTTTTATTATGACAGTAAGGCCACATCAGATATCATGTGACGCATATAGGTGCCATGTCATAAAAATGTTAACGGCGTTAGCGAAATTGACGGAATGTAGTTGATTGTATCATTTTGTAAGATTTTGTATCAAATTGTTATAAAAAACAGTTTTTCTATTGCCGGCGAAACTTTGCAAAAGTTTTTTGTTTCAACCGAGTAATTTTTCCTGAACTAATATATCCTCAACTTTTTTTTTAATCTAATAGTTCTTAATTTTCGATGTTATTTTTATTATTAACAATATGGTAAATATAAAATGTTACGCAAAATTACTTCTCTTCCCTTTAGTAATATAGATGATCCAAACATACAAACACAATATGTCATGACCTACTCACGACGCGTATTTCTTCACAATTTAAACTTACTTTTAGCACTTCTATTTCACAGAATAAAAAGTGAAGTATATTTAACATATGAGATAATGTGACACAAATTTTATAAAAAGAAAGTCTCGCATGCATCTGTATTATCTTCAATATAAGAGATTGTAAGGGTTGCTCCACATATCACTGAAAGACCCCATCAAACCCTACGAGCTAGATAAGAGAACAGATAATTCTCGAAGCATATGTTTATGCGCCAGCCGCACTTGCTCGAAGGCGACTCGAATACGACATGGCCTTCGTATGATTAAAAAAAAAAAACCGAGTGGACACGTGTATTTTGTAATTTTGTTTCTCTCTGTGTTCGTTTTGCTTATTACAAGCGATTCAAGATGAGTAAGCTCTCTTGCGTGCGTCTTGCGGAAGGAAACACGTACGGTCGGCAGACAGAGATGGAAGATGCGTGTGATGGGCGTTGGTCGAAGGTTCCTATGTTAGCGCCATGCATGAACGGCTACCTACATATATTATAAATTATAATGACAGTACCGTACGTATAATGTAACAATATTTGTCTGCCACTGTCATCCGTGATTAATTAACAAACATCCAAACAGAAGTACAGTTTTTTGGGCGAAAGGAGTACCTAAAAAATAAAAAGTAAAAACGAACATATTTTTTTCTTTAATGTGGGTCCAATGCATGAAAATCAAGCATCGATTAGATTTGTTGATATATCCCACCCCCCACCTCCCCCCTCCCGAAAAAGAAAAAAAGCAAAAAAAAAAAAGGGTCTCTTGATAACTTATCCCAGTTGTTTTTTTCTTTTTGTACGGTCGAATGGGGACGCCAGGTGATTTGTTTTGTTGCTTTTAGGTAAACTGTGGTTTCATAAGGAAGTTAAAGGGCACGACTTTTGGAGATTCTTTAAGGCCCTTTTGCTTAATCTTTTGAAAACAAAGTTCCCCTAAGTTAATTTATCGTTTTCTCCATAAATAATTCCAATAGGTTCGTAGATCATATATACATATATATAGAGAGAGATCTATTTCTAAATTGTTTATTCATAGCCCCATTTGGATTATGGCCAGTTGAATCCCACGTGTATCGGATGCTAATAGTTTAATTATCCACGGAATCTTCCTTAACTGAGTTAATGATTAAAATCTCTGTACCATAAAATAATTAGTAATTCCACTTTTAGATATCTTCGAGATCATGGCCACAAAAAGATATATTCGAGAGGTTTATTTAAGTATTCTTTTTTATACATTCAAATAATTTACTTAAAAAATATTTATTTGAAATGGTACATTCAAATATAATACCCACTTTTCATTCCAATGTATTGTAGAATAATCTTTCACTACAAGGGATATATATTTGTGAGTTTATATTCTATATTCCGGAAGAGGGGAAGTCCATTCATTTTACATGAAACTAAATTGCTCGAATCATTTCTTGTTATTCATCTAAAAACTTATGTTTAATAATCTTTTTTTGGCTAAGTCTTATGTTTAATAATCAATTATTGTAGTTCAATGGATGTAATTGGATCTTTTTTTTTTTATGGAGTCTAAGCAAGGATGTCGCCATTGTGACTGCTGCCAAACATCCCCTTGATTGGACAGATTGATTGGATTCCCGATTGGAGCAAAAAGAACAGACACAGAAAACGAATATTCACGGGTGATAACTTCAAGGAAAAAAAAGATAACGCAAAAGAATATTCACGAAAAACCATGATCATGATCACACTTCACTTTTTAGTCATTTTTGAGTTAAAGGTGACACTCCCAAATGAAACCCCACTTTGTAAGAATCTTTGACATGAATTTCATGGAAGTAGAAAATCTAAATCAGATATTGTGGGCATGCAGGTTAGATTAGGGGGCCTCCAAAGGGGGAAATGAACAGAAGTTCCATGTCACGTCGTGCCCAAAGATATAGCAATAAAACATAAAAATGTACGCACGTTATTTGAGAAGCCATGCATTAATTGAAAGACCAATACGTGGCCTAGATGGCTGGTCTATTACCTATCAATGCAAGGGAAAAAAAACAAAATACTAACCCAAATTGATTTAAGCAGTTCGGTATTTGCTCTCCTTAAATAAGATATCGAGTTTGAATCTTGTAAATCCATTCGGGTTTATATATATATATATATATATATATATCACAGATACATATAAAAACTGATGAACCGTAGAGCAGATTTCATCAATTTCTGTTGAGAGTGTATTAGAACAATTATTTATGTATTTCCCGAGCATAACATTATCGAGTATGTTATTACGTGCACACTGTATATATATATATATATATATATATATATATACACCGCATGCAGGGAGAGGACCACATGCATGTTCCTATGTAATGTTTGGCACTCTTGGAAGATAGAGGGATGAAAGTAAACTACAAAGGAAGAAAGAAAGAAAGAAGAAGTTGGGGAACCGTATGGACCATCAGAACATGTTATGCACGCAATTGACTGTTCATATGGCCTGTGTTTATGTCCTCGTCATTTTCTTGTCGCTCATATATATATATATATATATATAATATATATATACATACTGTCTTCCTCTCTCCTCTATACAATTTTCTAGCATTCACACTCCTAGAAATCCTTTGATTAATCTGACATGCTAATTGGAATTAGTACTCAATTATAATTAAATCAGTAACTCTAAAATCAATTACAGATTAAATTAAATCTTCCCATGTATGCAATTCCTTTTTAGAGGATATATATATCTGGTTCTCAATTACATCTTGCAAGTATATATGTCATACGTGAACTAACTTATAAAGAACATCGTGATGCTCTGCAAACGGCGTTTCTAGTTCATCCTAAATGGAATGATGTTGGGCCTAAATCCCGATTTATTCTAGCTGGTGTGGGAACGGGGGAGAAGGCACATTCTTCATCATTTATTAGAATCAGAGAATCGATCGAGACCATCAAGTTGCATTCTTTTCCTCGGCTATGCATTAATTTTGAGTGGCCAAATTTAGCTTTCCTTCAGCACAAGAATCACTTTCACATCCATCTGATGATCATCGAAAAGGCCAAAGAAGGCCAGCAATTCTCGATTGATAGTGGCAGAAGAAGCAGCCAAATTTGGGCAAAGCCGCATTATTGCTTCTCTCTCTCTCTCTCGTGCATTTTGTCTTCAAATTATAAAATGAAGTTATACATGTATCTATCAATATCGTGATTTTAAAAATAAAAGAAAGAAACCCATGATGATATATTATACAGATATATATGATCGATATCGTTATCTCTGTTGATCGCACAAAATCTTTCTTTCTTTCTTTCTTTTTTCTCCTTTCTGGGACCCATCTTGTTCTTGGATTAATCTTTTCTTTTTGGTGGTAATTCTTGGATTAATATATTAGTACGACGAAAACCTCGGCTCTAAATTATAGAATACAATGCAGATAACAAATTACGCTTTCTATAAGTAAATTTTAATCATAGTTTAGGACTTTTGAATCTACTAGTTATTAACATGGATTGGTTCAAGCGGTTCGGCGTTTGTTCCGCTTAAGCCAAGTCTCGTGTTCGAGTTCTTGTCAAAAAATTCATGTTATGAAAGCTTTATACCTTAATGAGTCAACCCGGCTCAACTGAATTACTCGGAGCTCAATTAAACTTTCAGATATCAGATTCACACCGAAAAAAATTTATTATATATAAATAACGTGTTCTAGCTAATAGAAAGAAAGAACCTTCAAACCTAATTGAGACCATTAATACCCAAAAAAAAAATCCTTATCTTTCTGTGACTTGCACTTTTCATCAGTTTTGCCTTATTTTTTTTATTATGAATATTTGTTAATTAAGTTGGTCTTTTAGCTAAAAATTATGATGAGCCGATAAATACGTACTAATTATCAGGTGTATCGTGGAGAGTCAAATGGGTTTTTTTTTTTTTACACTAGCCAATAAAACAATATGTCTACAATGCTATAGGTTTTATACGAGCTTTCAATTCCATCTTCACTTAACAGTTTAAATTTTGAGGTTAGAGATGATTTAAATTCGTATTGACCCACTAGAAATTTAATATGTAGATATACTTCACTTTCATGGTAACATAATTGATTCGTCATTAACGAACTTCGTATGGAATTCCTAAGAAATTTTCAGTCACTAACTGATAATGCCAATTCACGTTATCATATATAATGCAATCTTCTCGAAAACATAGATGTCAATCATCAAAGGGTTAGACTAAAAACAATCCTTTCTATCGGAATTATTGAAGAGGAAGACGACAGTCATCCATTAATATAATCATGAGGTGGACCTTTCCGTTCCTCCTTCGAGCCGGAGTCCGGTCGTTTTCTGTCTCCGTACCATACTCTATGTCGTACCGCTCTTTCTATCAACTCACTTCCAATTCTTCTTTTTCTTTTCCTCCTCATTATTTCTATCCTCGGGAATTATGATTGGTCATCATGATAATTATTATCAAACTGAATCTTCATATATATGATAACGAGAATCGAAAAATCGAACGATTAAGACTAATTATTGGAGGTGGCGTGCTATGAATTCCCGATCAACATGTCCATATGCCTTTTCTTTAGTAAATGAAGCGATCAACTTAAACTGAGAGAAAAGTCTCGATATTAAAATTATTGTAAGAGGGGGAAAGTATTGATTGTGGGGGTGAAAAAAAATATGATTCCTAGATGCATCACTTCCCCTTCTTTTCTGTGGCTAATAATAGTTTGCCTACAGGTTACTTTCCAGGAAAGAGAGGGATGAGGCAAGGAGATCCTTTATTATCATACCTCTTTGTGATTGGAATGAAGGTTCTTTCTCTGCTTCTTGACTTTGCAGCTGCTCAAGAGAGGGTGAAATATCATCCTAGATGCAAATTACTTTCACTCACTCATCTATGTTTTGCTGATGATCTATTTATATTTTTCGATGGATCTGAAAGCTCAGCGATAAAAATTCTAGATACTTTGAGTGTCTTCTACTAGTGGTCTAGCTTGAAGTTTAATCATGACAAAACTGAGTTATATTATGGAGGCATAGAAGACAAAAAAAAATGAGGATTTACTGCACTGCAATGGATTTAAGAAGGGAAACTTACCTGTAAGGTATTTGGGTCTTCCTCTTATTTCTGGAAAGTTATCCTTAGGGAATTGTGAAAATTTGGTGGAAAGGATCGCACTGAAGATAAAAAATTGGACTGTGAAACACCTTTCTTATGCAGAGAGGATTCAACTTATGAATTCGGTTATATTTAGTATGATTTCTTATTGGTGTGCTCACTTTATCTTGCCAAAAAAGGTTATCCATTTAGCTCATCAAAAGTGCAAATCCTTTATTTGGAAGGGCATAGATGAGAACAAAGCTGACGGCAAGCTGAGCTGGA
Source organism: Punica granatum (assembly GCF_007655135.1). Taxonomy (NCBI): domain Eukaryota; kingdom Viridiplantae; phylum Streptophyta; class Magnoliopsida; order Myrtales; family Lythraceae; genus Punica; species Punica granatum. Next base: position 1,304,635 of record NC_045131.1, read on the forward strand.
ATGAAGTTTGTTTGCCTAAAGGAGAAGGAGGCTTAGGCATCTGGAATATAGAGGAATGAAATAAAACTTGTGTTTTGAGGAGTATATGGATTATTTTGACTAATGTAAGTTCATTGTGGGTCACTTGGGTGAAGCGACACCTAATCAAGAGAAGATATTTTTGGACGTTAAAAGTTCGTGGGGATTGTACTTGGAATTGGAGGAAGATCCTTCAACTTAGACCTATTGTTGAACCTTTGTTTAAGAAATTTGCGGGGGATGCGTCAACTATAAGTTTCTGGCATGATTGATGGATACCTGTGGGACTTCTAGCCCTATACTGTACTCGGGGTCTACAGTGCTTTCCTACTATAAAGAGTCATGAGCTGATTTGTCATGTCCTCAATAATGGTAGTTGGCAATGGCCAAGGAGCATTGATCCTTAGTTTGAGGAAATAAAGCGCTTGGTAGACACCTATTTTCCATGGATTCACAGACCATGTTATTTGGCTCCCACGTAGATCTGGACCCTATACAATAACAAGTGCACGGGAAAGTCTTCGAAACAAACGTTCTAAGGTTACATGGCAAAAAGCGGTATGGTTTGTTGGCCACCTCCCCAAGGCTTCTTTCATTAGTTGGTAAGCTTAACAGGTTAAGCACTAAGGATCGAATGCTTAAATGGAGAGTGTCCATTCCAACCCCTCAATGTGAGTTTTGCAGCGACTATGAGGAAACGATGGATCATCTATTCTTTGGGTGCATGATTACTAGAGGGATTTGGTGCAGCTTATTGTGCGAATAGGACATGTTGGACAACCAACAAATTGGGAACTTGAACTTTAATGGGTTTCAAACTTGAAAGGTAGGTCACTTGATATTACTACATAGAGACTCCTCTGGACCATAGACATCTACATGATATGGAACGAAGGGAACTTGAGAATATTTGAGAAGAAATTAGCAAGCGTAGTACATTTAGTGCTCCGTGCCATCAGGTTTTTGAAGATGAATTGTTATCAATTCTAAATGTACATTTTAAGTTGTCTAGATATTTCATAACTCAAAGTTTCAGGTTATAGTTTCTCTGAGTTTGTATTTTGGATGAGTGAACTCTTGTACGTTTTTTTTGCTTAATGAAAATTACACCACTTATCAAAAAAAAGAAGAAGAAGGAAAGATTCCTAAGTAGCTAGATAGCTTGGTTGAAATATTGGACATGAGAGGTAGCAGGTGACAAGGATTTGCAGGAAATATATGTATGGAGCGTTAACACATGTGGTGGAGATCATCAGTCTCTGCCACCCAACCCCAACATTATTATAATATTTATATTATATCAAATATCTCCTTTTATTTTGATGAATATATTATATCAAATATCAAACCAATTGAAGGGAACTACAAAAAAGAAAATAATAATAATAATAATAATAATAATAGTAGTAGTAGTAGTATGACCTCTCTAAATATTCTGTGCTTATAGGCCCTCTATTTGTTCTCCTAATCTATATATCTCAGTTCATTAACGTTGTCCATCCTTTTTCTAGCCAGGGCTTCAAAATTAATTTTATCTACTTAAAGTGATTATCTCCGAGTTTCTTTCATAACTCGTTTCGATTCGGGATTGCAAAGGTTAGAAGGGATGGGTTATGATGATTATAATATAAATTCGTATTATAACTTTTCATTATTCACCCTTGCATAACCTCCCTTAGCCCACTATCCAAACAAGCAGTTGAAGTATATAATTTGGCACTGCATCGATCATTCATATTTACAAATAACCTTTGCGGTTACAAGGGAAAAAAACAAATAATAACTCAGCAGAGTTGGAATTTAGGTGTCAAGCAAATACGAGGTCATGGTAAGATAGCTAGCTAGCTTGTAATATTTTCCCTCAGAACATCCCCGCATTGGATGGCTCTTTATTATGCATTTTATTCCCCTTTGTACGTAACCAATAGTAATATATTTTACAGGATAAAGGTAAAATTATTGCTACATTGACTATCTTATCGATCCTTGTAGTTAATTAGTCAGGATGCGATATCATTATCAGATATTTTTTTCAGGCTAACCTACCGGATAATAATGCACTTAATAGGAAGAAAAAGACAGTAGCTTCCTAATGTATTTATTGCGCGAGGACAAGCAATATTAATTAACCAGATCAAGGAGTATGTATTCCTTTAGCTCTCGGTTGTTTTTATGTAAGAAAATGCAATATGCACTCGATCGATTGGTAGCTATTGTGCGTGCATGACTTCGTTCAAAGAAAAGGGTAATCTTGGTGGAATATCATCCCTCATCGTCGTCATGGCTCTTCAATGGCAGAAACTGAAACACGTACTATATATATATATATATATATATATAGAGAGAGAGAGAGAGAGAGAGAGAGATATCATGTGTGTGCATGTAATTTATAGAGAGCAAGCTAGCAGTTTCTTGAAACATAAATATTATGTATACCGGAACCTGTAATGTGACGTACAGACATGCATGTGAGGGGAGAATCAAAACTGATGAAAAGCTAAGAAGAGAGAACAGGATATGCCGATAAGTAACTTTACTGGATTCCTCATGAATACGCATATTTCCTTACCAGCCATAGGAGAGTTTATAGCTACGTACACACATGCATACATACGGATATTCCTTTCATGCCTCGGGTTTTCGATTTAAGAATTCAGTGCAGTAGAAAAAGGTGCATTTGTATTCGAATATACGTTTCTCCGAACAGGGAAATTTAAACAATATACATTAATTGAAGAACACTACAATCGATCGAGAAGAAGTTGTCGGAACAAACAAATATTCACGGTGTCCTGATTCGTGTATCCATGAATACTGAATCCCGACTTACAAACAAATATTTGGTTCTATACAGTGTCCCAAACTAGGAGAACAACGTGACCGCATTCCACCTTTTAATCCCATGTAAGAGAAAGTTTTCTTGTTATTATTATTATTATTATTATTATTATTATTTTCTACATTGTACTATCCCTGGTGATCGATGCATATCTGCAGTTGGAATGATTCTGTAAGTGGAAGGGCAGAGTTTCTTTAATTAGTGAAGCCACGGATGACATATTTATAAGACAAGCGCATTTACGAATCTTGCGTTGCTTTCGGTAACATTCGAGCAGTTAATGTCATCGATCGCAGTATTTTCTGCGCAGTGAAACGAGAAAACATATGTGTGCATAAACGTACGGAATTGCAATGGACATATTTTTTTTTTATAGATGGTGGTCAGGGTATCTGTAGTTAACTATCTCAAAAAAGAAAAATCATGATCTTTTATCAAAATATAGCGTAACGTAATGAAGTGCATTTTTATATAATAATTAAGAGATTTTAAATTTAATATTTATCGTGAGATTGTTCGCATTCCATCATTAATTATTATAATTTTTATTTTAATGTAATAAGAGAGCATTTGATTTCAGAGTTGAAGTAACTTTGATTTTAATTTTGATTGTGAAAAAGGACAAATGAGATGGTATTATAAATTTGATTTGAAAAACATGTATTTTTATTGTTTAGCGGGTAAAGTTAAAATCAAAATCATAATTCTAAAACTAGTTTCAAATATCAAACGGGCCTAAGTCATTGTGTCTATGATTATTATAATAGGAAAAAATCATCTGTGTTTTGCATTTAAAGAGAGGGTGCAGTGGTGTGGTCCCCACCCTCGACCATCACATGCGGCGGGAGCGGCAGAGAGCAGTCAATTTCCCCTCAAGTCGGACCGGACGACCGGGGAGGGCCCCAATCTCCACGCACCACCACCATCGCCACCGCCAGCACCATTGTGTTCCGTGACCGTCTCTTCAATCGTCAACCTCACACCTCTTCTTCCCACAACTGTACTCTCCTCTCTCCTTTCTCTCTCTCTCTCTCCTTCATGTGCTACGGGACACATCTCTCTAATACAGTCCCTCCAAATTAAAACTCTCACTCCCCTGACTCCTCTCTCTGTGTTCGTCTCGATCTCTCCCACTCATCTGATCTCAAGCTCTTTTCCATGGTTCCTCTCCCACAATCATGGCTCTCTTCCGCTTCTCCCTCCCACGGTCTGCATACCCACCTCTGCTTCCCCTCTGTTAATTAATTAACATCTCTAATTCCCAGTCCCACCACTATTAACGTCGTACGTCTCTGTGTCTGTTAATGTTTTCTCCGGCGGTTTGGGTTCGATTTTGCAGGTGGATTGGACGGCTGGGGCTGCAGAAGCAGAGCGGTAGTGACGATATCGCGGAGAGTGACAGCAGCGGAGGAGACGACAGTACCAACCCGGTGGTCTTCAACTCCATCGAGTGCTACGCCTGCACCCAAGTAGGCGTCCCCGTCTTTCACTCCACCAGCTGGGACGGCGCCCACCAGCCTGAATGGGAGGCCTCCGCCGGCTCCTCCCTCGTCCCCATCCAGAACCGGAAGCGCTCCGGGGGTTCCGGATCCTGTACCGGCCGCAGGCCCAGCTCCGGGCCCTTCGGCGGCGTCCTCGACCCCCGCAGCAAGCGCGTGCAGAGGTGGAACCGCGGGTTCCTCCTCGCCCGGGGGATGGCCCTTGCCATCGACCCGCTCTTCTTCTACGCGCTCTCTATCGGTAGGGGCGGCGTCCCCTGCCTCTACATGGACGGCGGGCTTGCAGCCATCGTGACGGTGCTCCGGACTTGCGTCGACGCCGTCCACCTCTTCCACCTGTGGCTCCAGTTCAGGCTGGCCTATGTGTCCAGGGAGTCGCTTGTGGTGGGCTGCGGGAAGCTCGTGTGGGACCCATTGGCCATCGCCTCTCACTACGTCCGCTCCCTCAAGGGGTTCTGGTTCGACGTCTTCGTCATCCTTCCGGTGCCACAGGTGAGCCCTCCCCGCGCCCCCACCCACCCCCCCCCCCCCCCCCCCCCCCCCCCCAACCCAAACCCCAAAAACGATTTTTACTTCCTTTCCGTCTTTGGCCACTCCGGCTGTCCAATGACAAACATGGCACGTACGTCACGACCGTAATTGTCCGCAGAGGTAGTTGCGTAGGTGATGCCTTTTTCTGACGGCATCAGAAAGATTCACCCATGTTGTCCATGCAACAAGAAAAGGCCTCAACTCGGGCGTTAATACCAAAAAAGGACGTCTTCTTTGCTAATTAATTCGGTTAATAAATGATATTAGGCTTCCAGATAATTAAGTTGGTTCAAACGGATCGACATTTGTTATCTTGGACTCGGGTTCAAGTCTTATGAATAAATGTTGTGAGAGTTTTACTCATTAGTGAACCGATCCACCTCTAACTGAATTAGTCGGGGTTCAATAGACTTCTAGATATTATGGTATACACAAAAAAAATAATATTAAGTGTTGGTATTTGTCTCGATTAAGTTAAGAAAACAATAACCAAATAAGATGAAAACACAAACACGTTCCAATTAATCGATTGTGTTTAAGAGCTTGTTCGGAAGCGGAGGGGAAAGGGAGAGAATGCTATATAAAATTTTCAAAATTTTCCTCACACAAATTTCTCTCTATACAGTGGAATAATCTCTTGGCTCTGTATTGTATTTTTTCGTTTACAATTATTGTCAATGCATAGAAGAATATGATCAATCGGGATTAGTCTCCATCAATTGACATTTGGTTGAGCATTTCTACGGTTTTATTGAAAAAAAAAAAAGAACTTGGCATTTCACTAGGACTCAATTCAAGACATGGGAGCATGTAATATATATATATATATATAGATGCGTGTATTCTTTTATAAGTATAAATATATATATATATATTTATATACATTAGTTTCTTGTGAAATCAATGTCTTTGTTTTTCCTAATAAATTATGCGCAGCCTCAAAGTTCGAGCTGCTGGTCCCATTTATTGCACAGTTGCTCAAATTATGAGTTCATAAAAGGGCAGTGTTCTGTATGGCTAAGGCTACCTCTCGTGTCATCAACCCCACCATTTACAGTATCAATTTTTCTTTTTCCTCTAGCGAACGAAATAAAATTCTAGATTGCGTTTGGTTTCAGAATTAAAGTAACTTTGATTTTGATTTTGATTTTAATTGTGAAAAATGACAAATGAGATGGTATTATAAATTTGACTTGGGAAACTTATGTTTTTGTTATGCAGTGGGTAGAGTTAAAATTAAAATCATGATTTTAAAATCAAACTCTAAAATCAAACGGGCCCTAGTAAAGTTCAGTAGGTTTCGGCTAAATTATGTATAAGAAGGGTCAGTCTAGTAAAGGCTTTCAATCGTGGATTTGAATTCACAATACTCAAAATTCGACACGCATACATTATTAATTCTAAATATGATCCCCGCCATCTATCGTTTTCCACTTTCCGTAGTCGTTCTGAAGCAGAATATTGAGTGAGCTGTTGGGTCCCTCATGCAGAGTATTATTGCTGCAGCTCCCTCCTTTGTTTTCGCTATCTATATATAGCTTCCCCCCCTCATCCTTGACTTTCTGGCAAAACACTGCACATGTTTACTTGAAGTATTATTTACATATTTCTTGTCTCTGTAACCATCTGATCGATTTTAACTATCTAAAGATGATCCGACAGCTACATAGGCAAGTAAGAAAAGTTGAAGTGGACGTAGAAGCCATTCATAGTTTTCAATATAACATAAGCTTGCTCGCAGTACAAAGATCAGATATTTACGCGAACCAGCAAATGAGTAGCAGTCAATAGCTTCGTAACTAAAGACCTTCAGATGGTCACCAATAGCCGGACCATTTCGCATAACATACACCTTGTTTTATTTTTTTATTTTTGCCAGATGCATATATTACACTTAAATTATATATGTGGGCAAATTATTAAGTCTCTAAGATTGTGTACAGATGAAAGAAGAAAACAGGGTCCAAGAAGTGGCCAATGTTTTGATTTCTTTGTTTTCCTATTTTCTTTGCTCAAGAAACTTCCGATGTTCAAATCAGAATCGAAACTTATATTTGGTGGCCCTGAAATCATACTCTGGAAACTCACAGGGATCCATTAACTCTCGATATTTATGTTGCTCATACTACCTTTGTTTTCTTCTTTTGCAGGCTGTGTTCTGGTTAATAGTACCGAAACTGATCAGAGAAGAGCAGATTAAGCTGATAATGACGATACTCCTATTAATCTTCTTGTTCCAGTTCCTGCCTAAGGTCTACCACAGCATTTGCCTAATGAGGAGAATGCAAAAGGTCACAGGCTATATATTCGGCACCATTTGGTGGGGTTTCGGCTTGAACCTTATCGCCTACTTCATCGCTTCACATGTAAGCCCATCTTAGATTTTCACCAGTAAATTAGAATTAGATCTTCGTTCAGTTCTGTTCCCCTAGAGTCATCACTAACAAGAATTACAATGTATTACACTGCAGGTTGCCGGCGGGTGCTGGTACGTGCTTGCTATACAACGAGTCGCTGCGTGTCTGAGGCAGCAGTGTGAGAGAAGCGGTACCTGTAATCTCTCCCTTTCTTGCTCGGAAGAGGTATGTTACCAGCTTCGTTTACCAGCAGGCATCATGGGGAACCCATGTGGTAGCAACTCCACTGCAAAAGTTATTAGAAGGCCTTTGTGTTTAGATGTGAACGGGCCATTCAATTATGGTATCTATCAGTGGGCTCTTCCCGTTATTTCTAGCAACTCCATTGCTGTCAAGATCCTTTATCCCATATTTTGGGGCCTGATGACTCTCAGGTAAGTTTAAAACCCCAGGGATCTCAAGCGATTTTCCTGGATTTCTTGACACCTGAGTAGATTCGGGGCCGTTTGGATTCAAAGTTAAAGTTACTAGCCTGTTTGTTTTCAGAGTTACAATCACAAAAACTTTAACTTTAACTTTAACTCAACCCACTACACAACAAAAATACACATTTCCCAAGTCAACTTTAACTTTAACTCAACACACTATACAACATTTGTACTTTTCCACAATCAAAATCAAAGTTACTTTGACTCTGAAACCAAACGCCTCATTTGATTTTAATTTTAATTTTGATTGTGGAAAAGGATAAATGAGATGTGATTATAAATTTGACTTGGGAAACGTGTGTTTTTGTTTTGTAGTGTGTTGAGTTAAAGTTCAAGTTAAAATTTTTGAATTGAGAAATGTATATTTTTGTTGTGTAGTGTGTTGAGTTAAAGTTAAAGTTAAAGTTAAAATCAATAAACTCTTAATCCAAACGGGGCAGAAATGTCTGAATCTGAATTGTCGTTATGATTGCAGCACCTTCGGGAATGATCTCGAACCTACAAGTCACTGGATGGAGGTGGTCTTCAGCATATGTATCGTTCTGAGCGGTCTCCTTCTATTCACTCTATTGATTGGAAATATTCAGGTCAGTTAAGTCACGATGCAAGCTCTAATGTTTCCATTAGAATAATTACCTGTGACTTCCAAATAGAGGCGTAACTTGACATCGAGTGCTTGATATTTCTCAAAAAGGTATTTCTCCATGCTGTGATGGCGAAGAAGAGGAAGATGCAGCTGAGGTGCCGGGATATGGAGTGGTGGATGAGGAGGAGGCAGCTGCCCTCCCGTCTAAGGCAGAGAGTGCGCCACTTTGAGCGGCAGAGGTGGGCAGCGATGGGTGGCGAAGATGAGATGGAGTTGATCAAAGACTTGCCCGAGGGGCTTCGAAGAGACATCAAAAGATATCTTTGCTTAGACCTCATCAAGCAGGTAAACTCGATACTAGTCCCCATGCTCTAATCGGCACAATAGCCTGCATTTTAGAGCGGCCACAGTTCTAAGTTATCTTCAATGTCTGGATTGTTTTCATGGTTCCAGGTGCCGCTGTTCCACAATTTGGATGATCTTATTCTCGACAACATATGCGACCGAGTTAAGCCCCTCGTCTTCTCGAAAGACGAAAAGGTTTCAACTCTCAGCTTCACATATTAATTCCCCTATATATGACTGCAAACTCACCGGTATGTCTGACAATTGCTTCAATCTCAACAGATAATCAGGGAAGGAGATCCTGTGCAGAGAATGGTGTTCGTAGTCCGCGGACGAGTTAAACGGAGCCAAGGACTAAGCAAGGGCATGGTGGCCACGAGCATGCTCGAATCGGGAGGCTTCCTAGGCGACGAGCTTCTCTCTTGGTGCCTCCGCCGCCCGTTCATAGACAGGCTCCCTGCATCTTCGGCAACGTTCGTGTGCATGGAATCAATCGAAGCGTTTGGACTCGATGCCAACCACCTGCGCTATATCACCGATCACTTCCGATACAAGTTTGCCAATGAGAGGCTCAAGAGGACCGCAAGGTACTATTCCTCCAACTGGCGGACTTGGGCAGCTGTGAACATCCAATTCGCGTGGCGGCGTTACTGGACAAGGACCCGGGGGCATGCGGTCTCCCCAGTGAGCAGTAGCGGTGACGCGGGCAACAGTAGTGAGCGGCGGCTACTCCAATACGCAGCAATGTTCATGTCGATTCGCCCGCACGACCACCTCGAATAAAAAGGCCATAGCTCGGTCGGATTAATTTTTGATTTATTCTGTTTTGGATATGTCGCATCATTCCGGTTCATTCTTACGAGGTGGTCCATGTTGTGACTTGTCAATAATAATGTCTTTATTCAAATAAACTAAATTAAGATTGAGTCCGTTGATTCATCATAATTTCGCAAAAAGATATGAACTTTTATGTTGTCTTCACAAGATCGAAGCATTTCTCACTTGAAATTTCGATTACCTTTTTTGATGCATATGGCATGTATACATCCCGAAATAATAACGAAGAGGTAAGTGTTTAAGGTCCTAATTTCAAATCTTTTTTTTTTTGGGAAAAATTCTCTTTTTTGGGTAAATTAATTTCAAATTTTCTTTCACTATAGTTCTTCCTTTTTTTTAAGCAAAAAAAATGTTGAATAAGAACCTTTAACACATTATTTGGTTTTAGAGTATAATTTTAATTAAATTCTACTTATTTTCAATTCAACAACACAGTTGTTACTTTTCATTTTTCTTTAATTTTTTAACCATTTCATTTAATTTTTAATATTAAATTCTCTCAACTACTAATTACGTTTTTCATAATTTAACGACACAATTATTATTTTCTATCAATTATTCATTACTTTTTTTTACACTTTTTCTCATAATTCAACAATATAATCATTACAATTCAATTATATATATATATATATATAAAAAGCTGGGTAGAGCCAAAAAAGTCATAAAATTCGCGGGACTCACTTTTATGGAAAATAAATATTAATATTCAAATTTATTATTTTTTTGGCAAAATTTCCCCCCTCGGTGTAAACGGCGGCGTTTCACCCACCAGTTCTACAAGCTACTGCAGCTTCGGTGTCTCCTATATTGACTGGATTTTCACATTTCTTTCCGCCGAAGTCTCCGTAGAGCCCAAATTCTCCGTTCCGTTTCGCCGAGAAAATCCTTCGCTTATCACGAAGCTCTCAGCTCCGTCGATCAAATTGTTCAATCTCGGAACCGCCATGGATTCCTCAGAGCATCCTTGACCTTTATCAATCAATCAGTCGCATTCATCCAGCTCGTTTCCCGGCGAAGTTTGATCGGAGAACCTGATTCGGTCACGTTCCTCGGACCGCCGCAGCCATGGCGACCGCGAAGCCCCAGAGGTCCCCACAAGAAGTCGAGGACATAATCCTTCGGAAGATATTCCTCGTAACCCTAAACGATTCAGCCGAGACGGACTCGAGGACCGTCTATCTGGAGCTCACAGCTGCGGAGCTTCTCAGCGAGGGCAAGGACTTGAGGCTGTCCCGCGACCTGGTGGAGCGGGTACTGATTGATCGCCTCTCTGGAGGCTTCCAATCCGCTGAGCCTCCTTTCCAGTACCTGATTGGCTGCTACCGCCGTGCGTACGATGAAGGTAAGAAGATGACATCCATGAAAGATAAGAACTTGAGATCGGAGATGGAGCTTGTCGTCAAACAAGCTAAGAAGTTAATTGTTTCGTACTGTCGCATCCATCTGGCGAATCCGGAGCTCTTTGGAAGTTCCAGCCCTAGTGATTCTACTAGAAAATCGAATGTTTCGCCGCTTTTGCCCTATGTTTTCGGTGAAGTGGCTAGCACAATTGACGCCTTTGGAGGGGCTGGGACTAGTGAAGGTGTCAAGCCACCTCCGGGGTTCGTGGACGAGTTCTTTCGGGATTCCGATTTCGACAGCTTGGACCCGGTATTGAAGCAACTGTACGAGGACTTGAGAGGGAGTGTGCTTAAGGTGTCTGCTTTGGGTAACTTTCAGCAGCCACTCAGGGCATTGATGCTCTTAGTGAGTTTCCCGGTTGGCGCAAAGTCTTTAGTGAATCACCCTTGGTGGATACCCAAAGGTGCTTACTTGAATGGGCGTGTTATCGAGATGACCAGCATTCTGGGCCCTTTTTTCCATGTCAGTGCGCTACCTGATCATACCATATTCAAAAGCCAACCTGATGTAGGGTAAGTGCTATATTGTGATCCTGTGGACTGGAATCGAGCTTAGTACACATTACTGCTGTCCCAAATCCCGCCATTCCATTTCTTCTGATACTGTTTAAGCAAATATATGGACCATTGGAATGGGCATTGCCGTGTTTGCTGTTGCATTGCGTTGTTTGATTTATTTAAGGGGCTGAGATAATGTTGTTTCTTAAAATGCCAGACAACAGTGTTTCTCTGAAGCTTCAACTCGTAGGCCGGCAGATCTCTTATCTTCATTTACTACAATCAAGACCGTTATGAATAATTTGTATGATGGGCTGTCTGAGGTTCTTCTTGCTCTTCTAAAAAACACTGAAACTCGTGAGAATGTACTTGAGTATCTCGCAGAAGTAATCAACAAGAATGCCTCCAGGGCTCATATCCAGGTAAATTTTCCTTTCTCCGTTAAATTGCACTTTCAGGAAGGTGTTGATTTCAAGTCATACCCTAATGACACGACCAGTGCCTCTCCTGAGCTTAAATTGCCCATCTGAGCCTATTTTGCATTTTCTCGTATCCTGAATTTTGTTGCATGTTTTCTTTTGCCTCAGGTTGACCCTCTATCCTGTGCGAGTTCAGGAATGTTTGTGAATCTCAGTGCTGTCATGCTTCGACTTTGTGAGCCATTTTTAGATGCAAATTTGACAAAAAGGGACAAAATTGATCCAAAATATGTATTTTACAGCGATCGCTTGGATTTGAGGTAAATTCTTCTTCCTGGGACATCTGCACTTTCAAACTTTTCTGCTGCTGATGGTACTTATCAATTTTTATAGACCATTGACTGCTCTGCACGCATCATCGGAAGAAGTGGTTGAATGGATTAATAGAGAAGATCCTGGGAAGAACAAAAGTACTGGTCAAAATAATGAGGGTGAAAATCGCTTGTTACAATCTCAACAAGCGAGCAGTTCCGGCAGTGGACAATTAAGTAATGTTGGAAAGCCAAAATATCCCTTTATCTGTGAATGCTTCTTTATGACGGCAAGGGTCCTCAACCTGGGTCTTTTGAAAGCATTTTCTGACTTCAAGCATCTAGTTCAGGTAAGCATGTCTGGGATAACTATATAAATATATTTTTTATCTGAGATATTGCGCCTATGGCCATCGGTTACTTGATTTTATGTTGTTGATCTGAGCAGGACATCTCCAGATGTGAGGACGCTTTATCTACCTTTAAAGCCTTGCAAGGGCAATCACCTTCTCCACAATTGGATTCGGAAATTTCTCGCCTAGAAAAGGAAATAGAGCTATATTCTCAAGAGAAACTTTGTTCCGAGGCTCAGATACTGAGGGTGTGTCTACATTCTCTCCTCACTTTAAGAGTCGCAGACCACTCCTAGATACATACCTACAAAGAAATGGTGGTCAAGAGCAAACGGCCTTCCACTTTGTATTTTAATATCTTTTCATCAAGTTGTTTCTAGGAAGAACAAAGCTACATTTATTGTAAAAATATTTCCCTGTTTTGCTAATATGACGGTAAGGTAATATTGGGGAGGAAGTAGAAGATGCAGCATCGAATAAAATTCGAAAAAGTCCTTGTTAACGGGAGACTTACTTTCTTTCATTTGATTTCTCAAGAATGATTTTCTTTCCTTTTGTTAAAGGATGGAGAACTCATTCAACGAGCACTGTCTTTCTACCGGTTAATGGTGGTTTGGCTGGTTGGGATGGTTGGCGGATTCAAGATGCCACTGCTGTCAGATTGTCCAATGGAATTCGCATGCATGCCGGAACATTTTATTGAAGATGCCATGGAGCTGCTGATCTTTGCTTCACGCATTCCAAAAGCTCTGGATGGAGTTATGCTGGTATACTGTAACTTCTCTTTATATTGTGTCAATGTGTTTGCATGTATTAGCTCATTTTCTCTTTTCATTATGCATTGGCAGGACGATTTTATGAATTTTATAATCATGTTCATGGCAAGTCCACAATACATCAGAAACCCTTACCTTAGGGCAAAGATGGTTGAAGTCCTGAATTGTTGGATTCCTCGTAGAAGGTAGTTGATGTTTCTATCTATTCAGAAATAGTTAACTCCGCTTGACAGTCCCTTCCATAACTTAGTCTGGGTGACTGAGGTCTTTCTATCATGAATTCTGCAGTGGTTCATCTATAACAGCTTCTCTATTTGAGGGACACCAACTTTCTCTTGAATACCTCGTGAGGAATCTTTTGAAGCTTTATGTGGATATTGAGTTTACTGGTTCTCATACTCAGGTGCTTGCAACTTTATTGTTCTCGCCTTTTCATTTACTATGATCATCTTGATAAATTAGTTATCATCAACACCTTTCTTTCTTATTCTCTTTGGCAAATTCTTTTTCTGCATTTGTTGATATCCTAGTGTGCTTGCAGTTTTATGACAAGTTCAGCATTCGGCATAATATAGCGGAGCTTCTTGAGTACCTGTGGCAAGTTCCCAGTCACCGGAATGCTTGGAGACAGGTTAAATTATCATCTTCATTTTCTTACTGATGATATTATATGTATGCATCGTCAATGTTCAATTGCGTATCCTTCCCTGTCCGTCTGAGGTGATAAATTAATTGACGTTGCAGATCGCAAAGGAAGAGGAAAAGGGCGTTTATCTTAATTTCCTGAATTTCCTGATAAATGATAGCATCTTCCTTCTTGATGAAAGTCTCAACAGAATTCTTGAACTAAAAAAGCTGGAAGCAGAGATGGCTAACACAGTAGAATGGGAAAGAAGACCAGCACAGGAGAGGCAAGAGAGAACTCGATTATTCCACTCTCAAGAAAATGTGAGTTTGCTGATTTGTCTACTCAATCCAAAAGCACCTTTGGTTACTTGAATAGACATACATGTTGGAAAAGAAGTTGGATTGGACTGTAATGTAACATGCTACATGTCTGCAGCTCATCCGGATGGATATGAAATTAGCAAATGAAGATGTGAGCATGCTGGCATTCACTTCAGAGCAAATAACTGTCCCTTTTCTGCTTCCTGAGATGGTAAATAAAGCCTTTCCTCTATGTCTGCTTTCCCTAACAGCTTGTTACTGTGTTAACAAGAATCCTGCTTTATTTTTTTCACTAGTTTTATGTTTGGTGATTTTCTTTCCCCTTTCAGGTTGAAAGAGTGGCCAGCATGCTTAATTATTTCCTGTTGCAACTTGTGGGTCCGCAAAGGAAATCTCTTAGTCTGAAAGATCCAGAGAAGTATGAATTTCGTCCAAAAGAGTTACTTAAGCAGGTCCGTATTGGTTAATTTTAACCTTCTTTCTTTTTTTGTCTGGTCATATTTAAATGGGCTACTTTGCTGATTTAAATGATAATCAGAGTCTGTTTCTTAGCTATTGTAACATTTGATAAATCGAAAATGATTAATCATGAATAATTTAATGCCATCTCATGGGGTGAGATTGGCCAAACTCCCTCGAGTCCCTTAGCTATGATATGAACTGGAGTGGAAACCCATCATGGATTCATGTCGCTCCATTATGGCATAAATGTGGTAGTTACGATCGTAACATGCTGGTGTGACTTCTCATTGGGTGACAGTCCGATCCCATGAAAAGCAACCTCGAGATTGCAATTTGGATATTTCCCTGCATCTGTAATATGCATGATACCATTTTCCTCCTGGGTGGTAGATTGTTCGCGTATATGTTCATCTAGCTCGGGGCGATGCAGAAAATATCTTCCCAGCAGCGATCTCCAGAGATGGTCGATCATATAATGAGCAGGTAAATGGCTGAGCCAGTACGCTACTCTCTGTGGAAGGATGATGTTTTTTGGCTTCTAGAATTGTTCATTCGACGCCAACTGATTGTTTTGAGAATGTTCCAGTTGTTTGGTGCTGCAGCAGATGTTCTTCGAAGAATCGGAGAAGATGGGAGGGTTATACAAGAATTCTTAGATCTTGGTGCGAAAGCTAAAGTGGCGGCTACTGAGGCCATGGACACTGAAGAGACTCTCGGAGAGATTCCAGATGAATTCCTTGACCCAATTCAAGTATGTACTACAGTTTAATGTTTCGGTATCATGATTCCTTTTGGTGTGGCGGACCAATGTCTGTCTCTAGGTTTATCTCTCATTGATTGTACCATTTTATGTTTCTGCAGTACACGTTAATGAAGGATCCAGTGATATTACCTTCGTCGAAAATCACGGTGGACCGGCCAGTGATTCAGAGGCATCTTCTCAGTGATAGTGTATGTACACCCGATGTATATTATTCTATTAGCCGTTCACAAATCTTTCCACCTGTGTTTTGTGTTGACTGAAGCGGTGAATTGCAGACTGACCCATTCAACCGATCCCACCTCGCTGTGGACATGCTGATCCCGAACACCGAATTGAAGGCAAGAATCGAAGAGTTTGTCAGGTCGAAGAAGCATGGGGAAGGACTGCCATTGCAAGCTGAGAAGGGGGTGATTCATACTAGCGGCGATGAGATGCTCATTGATTAGGGGTAGAATCAGCCAGTGAAGCATGCTGGCTGCTGTTGAGTGTGTCTTTTCCTCGGCAAACTTCATTGCAAGTAGATGGTCTATTTAATATGATGGTCTCAATCGATTTCTTTTCTAAATTATATCATGTTTTGGTTTTATATGTATGTATCAGAGAATACTGATTAATTTTTACTCAAAAGACTGGGGGGTCTGGGGAGTCTGATGAGGTCTGGGCCAGCCAGCCCCGGAAAAGCCATCCCCGTATGAAGGCTTGATGGTGCACCTGCCCGAGTCTTGTGCGTGATTGGGCGTTGACTGCTTTTCGGAGGGGCTACCTCTAGCCCCTGCGAAAGTGCTTTTCTTTCTTATAAGCTGTGCTTGCGGCCTTGTACTGGGGTTTTATTTCAGATTTGCGTGGAGCCCTTACTAAGGGCTTTTTTTTTAAAAAAAAAAAAAAACAAAATTTCTCAAATTCGTTGGACGGGTCAACAGATGGTACTCGAATGGCTCGTTCCTCCCAACGGGACATAACCTTTTGTATTAGTCTCAACAGTGATTTTTATTGGGGGGTTCAATATTTGGTCTGACCGGGATTTTTCTTGGGCTGCTTCAGATGCGTGCACTGATGGTGGGACTTTATAGATATATATATATATATAGAAACTCTCCATAATATAACCTTCAATTCAAACAATTGCGTGAGTCATTTGGCCTCACCAGAGTGTGGAGCATTCAATATGTCCTTCACTTTTCATGGCAATCAGCGGGTGCCTTCACTTACTTATGGCACTTTGACGAGCAAGGCCAGTGACGGGCCCAAGTGGGACAATAACGGGGCTTCGCGGACCAACAATGGGCCTGAATGGGATGAGCAATCCTGACGAAGCCACTAACCAGTATCTTGGGCAGGCTGAATTTAATCTGGCCTCTACCTTGAACGGTGACTCGCGTGTGCCTTAGTTCGGTCTTGGGGTCATGTTGGGTAGGACAGAAGCTACGGAAAGACCATTACAAGCTTCTGAAAGCCAGCAAGCCTGAATCTAAAGATTATCCGCTGGACCCGGGTTGTATTAAAGGCATTGCTTGACCACCAGGCTCGGACCTTCTTACAGGTCAAGTATGAGTTCAAGCTTGCACACGCCCTGGCCGACTCATCAGAGCCGCCCCCCCCCCCCCCCCCCCCCCCCCCAAAAAAAAAAAAAGAAAACACGTTCAAGGTTTAGGAGGAAACATACTCCCCCCATCATCACCTGGGCTATAAAGAATAGCTGCGGGATAAAATAATTATCCACTACAATAACTCGGGCAACCCTCAAACTCAAAGCAACAATAATTACTAGAACCCAAAAAGCTGCCAACCGCAGCTTTCTAGCTAACTTAAAGCAGGCATTCTCTGCCCAGATCCATTCCACGCACGTTCTCGTCTTCCCCCAATCATATTAGCGCAAACGAATGGCTGTAGAGACCTTCCATGTCATCTTCCCATACATATATATATGTATATATATCCTGAGGAGATTCAAAGATTAAGATTCCGCATTCAAAGTTTTGGCAGTGGCAAGGCCGGACTCCTCTTTGAGTACTCATTGGCAATGCTAATCGCACTCTTGCTGTGTCGCAGGAAGAACTCCGCTAGTAGTATTTGGCTCTCTTCCTTCGTCAGATCACCATGACGCCCCTGTAAAGACCATCAGTAGTTAGAATCTCCAGCTTTGTAAGGACCCAAGCATATAAAAATACGAAATAACTGACCCTACCAGATGTTCCGTGTAGCAACTAGTAAGTGCAGCGATATATTCTCAATTCTCAATGATCGGGATCACCCTCACAGCTCAACAAACCATTGGATGAACAGTAAAGACGAGCACCCCATGCCACAGGGAGTGGGACAGCCATTCAGTTGATTTCATTAGTAATGAGGATCCGTAATATTACATTTGATCAATCAAAAAAAAAAAAGAGACATGATAGTTTACCTACAGCAAGAAATCCATTCAGTTTGATGAGCACAGAAACATGATCAAAGAATCATGTGAAGTTGCAGAGTGGATGATTTCATTCCAGGTTTAATACTTTGTGGCTTCAAAATTGATTGAATCAAAAAGTAACTGAGAAATCTGAAAAAATAGGAATCATTTAAGAAAAAGAAATCCTCTATCAGCTCAAACACCAATAGTAGGCAGTAGACGCTGATCCTCACATGGCCATTTATAGATCAGGGGAGTCTTTGGATCTCGAAGCTAATGTGATGCACTGAGCATCTTTAACTAACAAGTTATGAATGGCTAATCTACCAAATTTAAGGCACGAGCACTTGTTGGAAGTGCATGGTAAGGAAGTACATGAAAAGATGCAACCGCCAAATGAATATCCACAAACGGTTGAAGGAAGTACCAAACGCGCAATTCTGTCACAGACAGCATGGTGCATGAGGATGCCAGCAGCGACAGAGACATTGAAGGAGTCCACCATGCCTTTCATAGGTATGCTGCAATGCAGATCTGACAATTCCAGGGCCTCGTCACTGATCCCCCTGTCATCATAGGTTCAAACTATCAGGTGATGATGCCAATGATAGACTTTTAACCAGGATATTATAAGTGGGAACTTGACCAGTTAATGCCAACTTCAATTTTTAATGAAATTTGAGCTGAAGATTACAAGGTGTTGTTTTCAGCACAGGGGAAGAAAAGATGGAAACGTCCTAATAGACTCCACAGAGCAGCCAATTGCTTTTCTCCTTCCATGATTTTCTAAATTACCAAGAATTATATGAACATACATACAAAGCAGTGCTCGTTTTTCTTTTAAATGCGGCTTTGAACACAACTGAAAAGGATTAAGAGAAACAGCTGCTGCGTAATAGAGAGATCACAAAGCAGCCAAATTGTTTCTCTTTCATGATTTTCTGCTCGAAGATTACATGGAAGTTTGCAAAAAACTGCTCGGGAACGTAATGTGTTGTACATCAATAGTAAGTCTGAATAACTATCAGCTGATACTGTCTAGACTTGCAAGATATGAGTGCGAATGACTACCAACAAGATAACAGTAAAGATAACCGTGTTCTGGTATATGAGATAACAAAAACAGCAGTAAACATAAAATAACTCTGTTTTGCTTTTGAAAGGCATATAACTAGGATTCAGCCTACCTATTCTCATTTCCAACAACTATTGCAGTTGGGTGTGACCAGTCCATATCATAAATAGATACCTGCAGAACACATCCAAGGGTAAGTGCCCCACACCCATAGGTAATACGATTATGTCATCATGGACTAGCAACAAACTTAAAACGCAACTCAATTAAGTACTTTATCCTACTGTACAATAGCTACTCAAAATCCTAGACAGGAGCGAGGTCAAACTTAGAAAAAGTGATGCATTTGGCAGGAAAACAGAGAGATGTTCATGGAAGATGCAGACTAAATCCTTACTGCATCCTTTCCTAGATGTGTCGTGGCAATGCGATATCCACGTGATTTAAGACTACTGAAACACTCCCTCGTAGAGTCCCAAAGTTCAATGTCCAACCATTTCTCTGCACCCATGCTTACATGTCGATTATCTCTGTACCTGCAATAAGAATGCATATGTCAGCAAAAAGCTAACGTACATTTAAAGATGAAGCAAATTAAGAGACTAGACATCCTTCTCGCGCACTACGAAAGACATTAATAGTGAAACCTAATAATCATGCAGAAACTATCAAGTGAAGTCTTGTTCCAAATTCTACAAGAAAAGATCATTCAGCACTTGAGCAGAACAGAGCATCCCATTCCTCAATAACAGTCATGCATGCATGGCCAAGGCACAAGATAAGCCCCGTTATTCCTAAGTGATGGAATCAATTCTCATAAAAGGAGATATACTGACAAAGAAAGAGTATTTACAGACACTCATGCCAACATCTTTTCTCATATCATATTCAGCTACGAATACAAAGGAAACGAGATCCTTTCACCTCATGCGTCGCAGCACCTTTTCGAGTCGCAGGACACGACGTGAACTGACTGGAGTCCCAATGCATCGGCAGAGCGGAACGCAGCTGAAACATTTCCGAAATCGCACAACCCTTCCACCACCAAGCATACGGAATAGCTTCGATTCTTCACCACATTTCTAAACCTCTCCTTCCGCGCATCCATAATGAGCGGATCTACAGCTTCCAAAACCTCACCGCTGCTCAAATAAGAGCCTCCTCCGCACTCGAACCTGTCCAAATAAGGAAACCACCGCTTCAGCTGCACGGGCCCATCGCCATCGCAGTCATCGGTCAAGGACCTCCGCTCCATCTTCATTAACCGAGCAACGTCGTCTCTGCTCGCAACCAACTGCTCCACCGCGTCCTTTGACGAGCTGCCACAAGACTCCTCATCGGTGAAATCGGCGGCTTCAAGCGAGACAGCTCCTCCAATCGAGGCAGAACGTCGTGAGGATACTCCAAACGGTTTGAAGCCTAATCCTGCGAGAAGCAACAATCAGAACGAGAGCTATAGCATAGATACAGAATCGAATCTGCGGAGGAGGAGAATACCTCGAGAGGTGAAAGAGTGGAAGGGCCGAAGGGAGAGAGAGCAGACGGAATGCTGGTGGCTTCGAAGAGTGGAACCGAGTGAGCGAAGCGAAGCGCGGGTTAGGGTTTTGCAGGCGCTCATCGTCGAAAGTTTTGGCGCCACGGAAATGAGAAACGAAGCAGAAAGACAGAGACGCTCTCGAATTTATCGGATAGCCTCTTCGGGCTTCCTTTTATTTGCTCGAGCCTACGACATCGTAATAACTACCTCCCGGGTAACCGACGATGTCCTGCCTAAGATAAGTACAATAAAAGATACGAAAAATCTCCCCAATGAAGGTTTTATTGCCGATGACATGAAAACGTACGTCACTGTATTATACTCCATTTCCCGAGTATCCTTCTACTGCAAAAAGAAGACCAAAAAACTCCCAAAACAAATGCACGCTACAAAACGAAAGGCTCTCGTTTGAAGCTTACGTGTATGAATCATTATATCCTTTGAATTTAGTCATCCAATAACAATCTCTAATGTAAAATGTCCACAGCAATGGATGTTATGTCTACTACCCGAGTAAATAATACATGGCATCGGGCATTCACATCGGAAACTACGAACAGGACAGAACATGGTAAATTACATTGAGGTTTCGAACATAATGCTATGAATTAGAAGCAACTGAACCCACACTTCTCTTCTGGGATGAAGAAGGTATATATACACTACAATGCGAGTGTGTCGCCGTGACCTCAATAAAGAAGCTGGGATATAACTTGCTCCGATATTGCTCGAACTGATAAAACGAATTATAACACTTCCCTCGGCAATATTGAATGAATAGCAGCCGAACACCGAGCCCTCTTAGGACGCCGAGCCCTCTTCCCCCATCCCATCAGAGTCCCCTCCTCGACGCCCGGCAGTCGCCGCACAGCTTGAGGATTCATTGGATCATTACCTGTAAAATTCCTTTTGTTGGTCCTTCCCCTAGCTTTGCTGCCCTTACTGGCACCGTTTTTCTGCGACGGGCCTGTTCTTGAGGCCCCGCCTCTGGCCTTTATCATCCCTTCAATCGTGTGGAGATCCTCAGACACTTCGTTCCTCGATAGGGAAGTGAGACAAGGCAACACATCCTTCTGGAAGTCCTTCTTCTGCCTCCCTCTCCTTGCGTGGCCCTTCTGAGGCCGTCCCAAGGACAAGTTCTCTTGCATTTCCTCTGAAACAGAAGGCTTGTAAGACAGCTCCTCGACCTTCATTTCTGCCAAGTTCAGTGTGGCAAACTCGAAATAATCCATCCCCTTGGGAACGTCCTCTCCTCCATCGAGAGGTTCAGTTTCAAGATCAACTGAAAAAGAAGAGGTGATTATTTCAGCAAACCACTGAAGGGTCTCGCTCTGTGTGTCTTCAGATTTGTCAGGGAATATCGGTTCTATAATTTTATCTGCAGAAATTGCTGATAACTCGACTAGAGTTTCAACTGCAACGCTCAGAAGCCCATCATTATCTTCTCCCAATTTAGTATCCAGTATCACCGAGGATCCCTGTTTGCTATCCGTGGATTCCTCTCCTGGAGATTCATTAACTTCCGGGACCGAAACTTCCAAATCAATATTTCCTCTGAAGGGCTTGACGTGGGAAGTCTCGGAGCAAATGGTTGAAGAAATGTCCTCTTCAGTTGGACAGACATTTAAGTCAAGAAATTCTCTTGAACTCAAACCGCGAGCATTCATGTTCTTCTCCACAAATTGCTCAATCTCTACCCCACGTTTAGTATCAGGTGCAGCAGATTCTGGAGATATGGAATCATCCATCAGATTGATGTTTGCCGATCCAACTCCGCCAGCTGAATGAAATTTGCCCACATAAGATCCAAGAATCTTCTCGTTGCCTGAGCAGCCATCGACTCTCCTCTTCTTGGAGTCAGTGGTACCGGTCACTGATGAAGAATCCTGGACAAGACTATGAGGTATGCTTATTTTCGTTTTATTCATACCAACAAACTGACGAAAGTTGATTAGAAGTGAATCTGTGCTCATCTGGTATGAACTCCCCGCTTCTCGAATACCCCTAATTAGCTGTTCGTCCTCAATAACTTGAGGGCTTCGCATTGAATTCTCGAAGCTCAAATTTGACCCAGAAGACGCATTTCCGACTTGACCAAGTATTGCTTGCCGCTGAAGGGAAAGCTGGGGCTCATTGTGGTTTCTATGGGAGAATTCTACTCCGAAAATTTTCCTGCTTGTCTGCAACTCTGAGCTATGGTGGTCGGATAAGAGAGATACGGGATCCATTTCACCACGTAAACTTTGACCAAAGAAGCTCCCATCACTAGTTGGTTGCACTGAAAGACGGAGATTAGCCAGCTCAAAACCATCAGCATGAGTTGAAAAATAGAAAAACAAAAGCTTGCAGCAGAAAAATGAACCATGATTGGCAAAGAACCCAGAAGCAAAGAGACTGGCTCAAGCAAGAGAGTACAGAAATGATCTTGATCCTATCCTAACAATGTATCATCCCCAAAGACGAAAGGAAATGAAGTTCACCAGTCTTGAGAGTGTTAAGCAACTCTCTTTCGTGGAAGCTTGCTTGCGAAGAAGCAGAAAGATTCTTCCTTTGTAATCTTTCTTTGGAGCTGCGCACGATATCAGCAGAAGTGGAAGCAGACAGCTGAAGTTTCTGTTCCTCGATAATGTACTCATCAGCTGGAAGTTCAAGGTCAAAGGTCCGCCTGACAAGAGTACCACTTATTTTGGATTTGGATGCGCCCCGAGCTTCTTCTGAAGCGGGAATAGTTCCACTGTTTGGAAAACCCGAAGGGAAACTATGGATATGCTGCTTGCGTTTGTCACTGGAAGAGAACAAACTTGATGGGAAAGGACCCGCCGGTACCAGGGATCTGCTCAAATCTTTGGATTTGATTTCATTCATCAGATCCCTCTGTATTTTGTAAAGGCGGTGGAGCTCGTTTATCTGGACAAAGAAACAGTTGAGAAAGATAAATTAAATGCCCGCCCTGCTGCTAGATAACCTAAAATATGCAACTTCGGAACTTCTCCCCGGCATTTGCCTCAAACTTATAGTCGAGGGAGGGAAAAGAAACGTGTTAATTTTCACACCTGATGCCTGAAAATAGATTCCTGTGTCAATATTATCTGCCTCAGCTCTTCCTTCTCACATCTGAATTGTAAATCTGGTTTTGACCATCTCGAGAATCCATTGAATTGATTCCCATTTTTCATGTTGCTATTGTCGTAACTGAGCAGCAAGCTTTTATTTCCAGCTCTTTCATTTACATCATTTGCGAAATGATATCCTGGCAAAAACATCTTGAACTGTACTTCAGTCCCCATTCCTGCAATTAACTTAACAAAATCAGACGGTCTTCTGATACAGTGTACTGAATTAAATACGAACAAATGCAGACTACAATGACTCTCGATCACGGTTTTTCGGCAAAAACAGCATCAAAAGAGTGATTTTTACATACCAGTTCTGCAAAACCAGGCATGCCAAATCATGCAAAGCCATTTGTTTAAGTGTATCAAGGGAAAGAGCTTACGCAAAGTCCGCCTATTATTGAACTTTACACTCAATCTATTCCTCGTAAGAGATTTTATCAGCCATCTCATCTCCTAAAGAGAGAGACGAACCAGAAAAGATTCTTTACGACTAAATAGCAGTCTACATATATCTAACTCGATCTAGATACGGGAATACGGAATGCTGAGCATCACAAATAAACTGATACCGGAACGAGATTTTCATTTGCAGAAACACAGCAGGAGGAAAAGCAATAACTACAGCAGAGAATTGCCACAAAATCAGGAGGACACGAGTACAAAATCTCAAGGGGAACCAACCATTGGTGTAATATATATCAAGTAAAAGAAGATGACTGCAGCCCAGTGGTTTCTTGGATTAAACCCGTCTGCAACGACGCAGAGAGACAGAGAGACTGAGAGAGAGAGAGAGAGAGAGAGAGAGAGAGAGAGAGAGAGTCAACTCAAGTGCATCAGAAGTCAAGAAACGGAAAATCTAGTAATCTACCTGTGTGATGCTCCTCTCAATACAATCCTTCAGTATATGCTATGCTCCGAAGAACCGAAACAAATCCAAGAATCGACAAAACCCCGGATACCCAAATGGCTCATACAGCTGAAAATGAAGAACATTATACGAAATTCAACACCTTGCAGGGAGACAGGGAAGCAAAAACATTTCTATTATATTTGTTCCTTGTTTTCCTGTGGAAGGAAGGAGAGAATGGAATTGGACAAACCTCAGACTATCATGGGACAGGAAATAAAAGGGAATTTCAGATCTGCTGCTGGGCCACTGTCTGATGAGAAGAAGCTACCCAAACAAACACAGACCCACCCACAATTCTCTCTCTCTCTCTCTTAATTTTTCTTCAGATAATGGGGACGAAAAAAGAAAAAGAAAAAGATCTTTTCTCTTTGCCTCCTTGCGGAGAGAGAACCCATGACTGTTCTGCAAGAACAACAAACGATGACTTAAAATTTGTCAACTTGTGGTCTCCCTCCCCCCCCTCAAATAATCACAAAGCTTTGGCTTCATCATGGGGCTGGGGTTGGGTGATTTACTTCACATTAATTGCATACATACATAGATTTATGATTATATATTTACCGTTCTCGGGGGGTCGAGGAGGATGTGAAGGGCATGGGCCGTTTTTTAATCACATTTTTAAGATTCTCCTTTCCTTCCTTCCTTCCTTCCTACCAATCTCATCGCTTTTTGGGTAATCCGTTTTTATTTATTTATTTATTGATTTTTCGATTTTTTTTCCTTCTTTTTTTTTTTTGGGTAGGAGAAGATGAGAAATTTTTTGTGGGTATCTGTGCTTTTAACTAAAGCAACGACTCAACAGCTCCCAAAAAGCGGCTCCACAGAAGATCTTTTCTTGCCCTCTGGGCTTCCTCCATTGGCGCGTGGCTGTCACGCTCGAGGCATCTGCATGCTGGGAGAGGCAGATTATTCATTTATTCCACACGACGATGCATGAAGGGGAACTTTCTTCTCGGTTTGGTCAGTCAGCGTCCCATGGAATGGAAGGTCGTACGTATGAGTCTTCGCTCTTGTAGCTGGCTGCCATCCTTGATCTATATAGTGTCCCGATTTTCAACACCGATTTTGTTTATTCAGCAGATTCATAGACTCTTCCGTTCGATATCGACTAGTCCGATGAAATTGAAATACTTGGCATATTTTATTCGTGTACTGTCTGGACCAGGGGAATTTTCTTTTGTAAATCTTGTGGGGCCAAGTATTGAGATGTCCCACGCGCAGAGATATGGCGTGTAATTGACTGCTCTCGTTCTAGAAATGGACAACTTCATCCGACGAGAAAAATGAGAATGTGAAAGGTGGGACCCACTCAACTCGATGAGGAGGTTCCATTCTAATTACGTTCATTGAAAGGGAGCATAGATTCCCATTTGGTGGACTAAACTAATTTCCTTAATTAATTTCTCTCTTTTTCTTTTTTGTTAATTTTGTCTGGATCTGATTGGTACTCTCGACTTCAATATTACTTAATATATATTGGACGGTTCGATTATGGTCCAAAATACGTATGTGAATAACAACCTAAGCGAGCTTAACGAATAGCTAAGCTGGTAATTTATTCACGAACGTCATATAACGGTTCATATTCCTTCAAGACTAAACCGTTCATAAGACTTATTCGATAAGTTTTTCGAGCCAACGTGCATAATCGTGAACTTTACTTGGGCTATAAAAGGGAAGGAAATTTCGTGAAGAATACAAAACGAAAATTTATAAGAGACTACCTAATTCGAATGAACAAAAATATTTTATAATGGAAGCTGCTAAGTAAATTCTTCTTCGTCGTCCCAACTCATTTTCCAACCAAAATTCACTTTACAAATTGGTCGGTCTTACAAGGAATCAACAAATCCCGCCCAACTATAATTTATTAAGGATCTACAGGCTATTATTTAATGCATGTAAGTTGCAAAAAACCATGGTTTTCTGCCGCCACTTTCTTATACATTTAACTGCCATCATATTAGTAATTAAATCAAATACTGTAATTAATCGCGATAGATAGAATCATCACAGCGTAACACAATTTTAATATTACAGTTTTCGCAATTCATTATTTATTTATTAAAAAAAAAGGAATCGAAGGGAAGAGATTATCGTTGAAGTTATGACTCGGAAGGGGCAGACATACTTTATTGCACTGCCGATGAATATGAATATGTATGATGGCATAAATTCCTACATGAGTTCTCCATGAAATTGTACCAAACTTGCATTGCTTTTGGCAATGAAATTTTTCATTTAATTTCATTCGAGTTTATGAAAACAAAAGTAGTTTGTAAAAGTACGTGAGAGAATTTGAAGAAGAAAATAAAAAAGTAATGATTGTGTTATTGAATTGTGAAAAAAAAAATATTGAATAATTAAGAGAATTTAGTATTAAAAAATTAATTATAATAATAGATAAAAAAAAAATACGAGATAAAATTTGAAGAAAAAGATTAAAAAAAATAAAAAAGTTAAATTTAATTTTATAAATAAACATAAAGGTTTCTAAATTTTTTATTCATAGAGGGTCTACTTAGGATTTTTTTTTTCTTTTTGTTAATATAAAAATACCATTTTTATAATTTTCTTTTTAAGCAAGCCAAGTTTTGACTAATATTTCTTTTGTTTTTAGAGTCAACCTTTTCGTTGGATGAGAAAGATTCCAAAGGGAAGAAGCATTCTCTTGGTTCAAGACAAAACCAAAACACAGCCCTAAATTAAAAAGAGTACACATGCATAGCTTGAACAATTCATTTTCCCCAGCTTCAGCAAATCGCATCCTTTACGTATATGTAGACATTTTCCTATCATAATAAGCCTTGACGAAAGATCGATATCTCGACGGTATAAGATTTTCTTTCTTCTTCTTCTTCTTCTTTCCCCTGAGAAAATGCCGGATTCCCGAACGATCGACTTTTAAAAAGGGCACCAAAGTATTCAAAAGATGAATGACATGATCATGATTAGGAATCATTGGGACAAATCTCTTTCGGCCAGGCCATGCCTTCGAGCTAGACTAGATCTGGTGGGCAGCAGATTTAATTTGGGATTCCTTTTTTAAAGGACATTTTAGGGAATTGCGTTCGGATCTCGCCAACCTTTTTCTTTGTTTTTTTTTTTTTATTTCCCATTTTATTTATTTTTGTTATTTTCAATAATCGCTTCATATTAACATTTATGAACATTAAATTTCTCGTACCCTTCTTTCTTTTTATTTATTTAAGACTCAAAATAAACTAGACGAAGATCGATCCTAGAAATTGAATGTCCAGAAAGAACGTGAATCAAATCAATGGATTCCTCTCGTGACTTCTTCTTCATCTCGCCTAAATCGGCCTCGATGCTAAGTTATGTGATTTTCAGAAACCAAATGTCTAGTCGAAGAAGTTAATGTGCAGGACCTAGATCAGTCGACAAATAATGTGAACCTCGACCGACTGGGATTTGGATCAATGCTATTGACTAGGAACAAGAACATCAACGTGGCAGATAAAATAGTCTTTCTTATTCGATGTGATCCAAATGGGTATGATCTCAACTCAAGGCCTTGCAAAATTAATATTTAAATCAAAAGTCAATTTTATGGAATTAGTTGGCTGGGCTACTATGATAGATTAACTAACTTAGATTAAGCTATTGTCTGAATGATAGCATATTATATTATGATAAAAGAATGTCGAGGCAGCATTCATTTCTAGACAGCCTGTTCGCTGCCTTGTACCTCACAATATATAATAACCTTCTTAATTTGTTTAGTCGGACCAAACATGTTTGCGTACATGAGAGAGAGGTTCCAAATTTAGCTTTCATTAAATATATATATATATTACTATACACCATTGGCAAGCATCAAAGAAGGGGGCAAAGCATCACAGTTTTTTGGCATTACCAGACCTTTCTCGGGCCCATGAGCCCAAGAATCTCATTCCAAAGCCCAACACTTCCGACACTTCCAAGCCCAATTACACTTGGGCTGCAAGCAGCAACGGCCCAATACCCGGCCCGTATCTCATCATTCAACTGCCCCTTCTCCCACCCGCAGGACCCGTCGAAGAACCGGAAGTCCCCGACCCCGACAACGCTCCTCTTCACCATCTCAGCAGCACAGCCAACGCTCTCCTTAGTCCCATAGTAGAGCCCCTCCATCACCTCCTCGAACACCCCGCTCCTTGCCACCCCGTCGTCCCCGGGCCCCCCCGGGCTCACCAGGAATATCTCCCCCTCGAGAGGCCCGCCAAAGTAGAGCGGTCGGTCGGAGAACGTGCCCGCCACGTCGAGGACTGTCGAACTGGACTCCTTGTTCGACATGAGGGACGGTCGGTTCAGGATGATCCCGAACGGCCCCAGCGGGCCGGTCGACAGGAGGAGGATGACCGCCCTTTCGAAGATGTGGACCCCGTCGAGCTTCTCCGTGGCTATCAGCAGGCAGCCCTTCTCGGGCTCGTGGATCTCGTGCGCCCACTTGTCACCGATCGTCACGAGCTTGGGCTGGTCCACGGCCGTGTCAAGGTCGACCAGCGCGGAGGGCGCTTCGACCCTCGAGGCCCGTTCTCCAGCCACTAACCTTGCCCGGAAAGACCGCCAGTCGGACTCGATCGATGGGCTGTGGTCTCCCCCGGCCGAAGAATGGGACTCAGCATGGCAACCTGTCATTCGAATAGCCATGAAGAAACCAATAAGAAGCCTCCTCTTGCACAAAAATCCAATCAAGTCCAACAAAGTTAAGCACTCACTCTTGATGGTTCTCCAGCGGATTCGAGTCGAGAATCCCTTGTGATGAGTGATTACTTGGGTTTTCGGAGCAACTTTAGTGGCGTTGGTGAGGGAACTTGAGGTGAGAAAACAAGCTTCCATGGCTGCACAAGCCAACAGTGACAGTAACAGGCTCTTTGATCCTTTCACCTACTCCTCCCTCTCGGGTGCAGAACAGATAAAAAAGGCAGCTGATCGATTCACTTATTAATAATACGTGAAAGTGAAGATCAGCCTTCCCCACTGTAGGTATGGGCCAATGGATATGACTTCCACGTGGTAGAAGAAGAGGCCTTACCCGGGAACTGAGCTGGACTCGGATAGAACTTCTGCCCTTTTTATAATGCCCTTTTTGAGTGACGTGTCGTGCTTCTGACCAGTTAGCTTCCAGCGGCTGTCCGGTCATTAGTACCCACACAAAAAGCAGCCAGACGTCAAATGACTTTTGGGTAAGTCCATGAGCATAGCTGTCGACGCAGCTTGTCAAACATTATTAAACTTGAGGTTGCTCGATTTACATAGCACAAACGAAAAGATCAAAAAAGAAGCCTGACAATCGAGTGTTTCAAGAATAAGAAGAATACTTCATCGCTTCAAATTGCTCAATGTAAGGAAAAAACAAAAGCCTGAAAATTGGGTTTTTGGTATACTAAGTGTATAACTTTGTTGGGTGAGCTGGTAGAGTTTTCTCAGCCGGGGAGGATAATCTCCGACTTGCACTCATCATCCACGCTTCATGGATAAGATATGAGCCGGCCCGTTTGATTTTACAATCAAAATTTTAAAATTTTAACTCTAACTTTAACTCTACTCACTACACAACAAAAATCAATAACACAATTATTACTTTTCCATTTTTTTCGATTTTTTAATCATTCAATTTAATTTTTAATACTAAATTCTCTCAATTATCCATTATTTTTTTCATAATTCAACGATACAATTAAAATAAAGATTCAACTCTACTTAACATTTTACCGTAACTTCACTTTGCTTCCTCTGATCACATCTTGGAGCTTCAACCGTCCGTATCACCTGCAGAAACAAGTACCAGAACCAAAAACTCCTGCAGCTTTTCATGGTATGAGCTTCAGAACCTTCTGCCTCAGCAACAGCAGGACCTTCTCTAGGGGATTTCACTAAGTCCATTCTTAGAAAACCTTGAATCAGGCCATAAGCCACAGAGTGCTTTTCTTGCGTATTCTCGCCAAACCATTGTTTATATATAGTGTAGTGAAATCAGTTTGGGAAGTAAGAAGCCCCTTTGACGTCTCTTTCATCTGCAAAGAGTTCTTGACGTGGAACACACAGAGATTCCCTGTTTTAGCTAGTAACTGGTCATTTTAGGTTGCGTTTGGTTTCATAGTGAGATTTTAAAATCAGATTTTGATTTTGAAAAAGAGTGGTATAAATGGGGCTCACCCTTTGACTTTGTATGAGTTATGTTGTTTTATTGTGAAAAAAAGTAGTATAAATGGAGCTCACTCTTTGACTTTGTATAAGTTATTTTGTTTTGTAGTGGGTAGAGTTAAGTTAGAATTGTGATTCTAAAATTACATCCTAAAACCAAACAGGGCTTTAGACTTCGTAGAGGAAAAGGAGTCATACTTGCAGCAAAGCATGATATTGACAGACTTCCGGTGAGGATGCTATAGTTTAAGGATCAAAAGCAGACACAGTCTGTAAAACAAGAAGCTCGACAAATAATCAATCAAAATGTAGAAACGTAATTTGGATTCTGGATCCTTTCAGTTATTACCTTAGCTGATGTGCGCATTGTAGAATCAACTGCAAATAGATGACACAATCGTGGAGATAAAGAGTGCAGGATTTTGTTGTTACAGGATGCTGCAGCAGCAACACAACTCTATGATGGTCAACCCAATTATTTAATTTCTATGCAGTTAGCCGCAAATCAATCAAAAAGGAACATTCCACTCTCAATCAATGAGCAGGAGAGGAGGCAGAGACGGAGAGAAGAGCACTTTCCTGATCACAATTAAAAAGCAATTCAAGTGGAGCAGTCGCATAAGCTCAAATCCACATATGTTAACAGAGAATATGATGCTCTTTCGATATTTCAGCATGCAGTAGATATTCAATCCCACACGATCATCTAACCCGAGTTTGAGACTAGGAGCAATTCCTGAGTCCTCACTCACAGGTTCCTAAGTATAAATCAACTGTACAACAACCTGTTATATGCAGACCTTTTTTTGTTGATTCTTTTTCCTAGACCTTACCGAACTTCCTCAAGGTCCATTCTTAATGTAGCAACCACCTGATATATACCATCTGATTCAGTATGTGACGTGTCAAATGCCGTGAATTCATGGATCTCATCATCTACATCGATAGAACTAGCGCCCGGAGGTTTCTTGATACCTGAACTCCTCATTTGGAACCTCGCACTGGCAGCACCATCCCAATCTCCTGCTGCAGAGGAGATATTCGACAGTGTTGAGAAATTGCCCGAGTCGGATTTCTCCAACTTAACGAGACGATCAAGAACTTCCGCTGCCATTTCAGAATCATTATGAACTCGGCAGGCCCCTAAAAGGGTGCCCCATATAACAGCATTTGGTTCCACTGGCATGCTCTGGATGAGACCAAAGGCTTCCTTTAGACGACCACCGCGACCCAAAAGGTCAACTACGCAACCATAATGCTCAATTTGTGGAACAATCCCAAAATCTCTTCCCATCTCGAGAAAGTGATCTAGGCCCTGATCGATAAAACCAGCATGGGTACAAGCACACAAGACCCCAATGAAGGTAACTCCATCTGGCTCAAACTTTTCCTGCTTCATTCTATCGTAAAGCTCAAGTGCTTTCTCAGCATGCCTGTGGACTGCAAGCCCTTGGATCATTATATTCCAAGAGACAACATCTTTCTCGGGCATCCCACCGAAGATGCTAAGAGCCTTATCTAAGCTCCCACACTTTGCATACATGTCGATTAATGCATTCAACACCAAAGTATTACACGTTAACCCAGTCCTCTGGACAGAAGTATGAACTTTCATTCCCAGCCCAAGCAAACCCGACTCTGCACAGGCAGCTAAAATGCTAATGACTGTTCCATGATCAATGATCAACCCAGCCTCCTCCATTTGATCATATAACATGATTGCCTCCTTGGCGAGCCCTTTCTGAGCATACCCAGAAATCATTATTGTCCACGGGACCACGCTTTTCACCGGCATGTTATCAAACATCATTCTTGCCATGTCCAACTCTCCAACCTTACAGTAACCCGAGACCATGGTGGACCAGGAGACGACATTCCTCTCGGGCATTTTCTCAAACAGCTCAAACGCAGCATTCATGTCTCCCGCCTTCACATGCCCATCCAAAATAGTATTCCAACTAATTGCATCTTTCACGGGCATTTCGTCAAACAGGCGACGAGCTTCATTGAGCTCCCCCACTTTCACTAGTCCACTGATCATTGTATTCCAAGAAACTGTATCCCGCACCACCATCATCGAGAATAACTTCCTTGCCCCAAAAACACCCAAAGGCCCGCACCTATAATAAGTGTCAATGAGCGAATTGGGTACGAATATATCCGCACGGAATCCAAACTTTTCCACTTGGGAGTGAATCGTTTGAACCAAGGGCAGACAAGATTTCCCAGAACACGCCTTCAAAAGAAAAGGGTACGTGAAATTATCAGCAGGAAGGCCACTGCTTTGCATCCTCAAGAAGGTAGCAAAAGCCTGCGAGGCCTGAGAGTTGCGCACATGAGCTCCTATGAGAGTATTGTACAGATGGGTGTTGGGTTCTTCAATTAGGTCGAAGACCTTAATGGCCAATCCCATCTGGTGGCACAGGGAGAAGGCGGAGACCAGCTTCGCGGCCACTTGGAGGTCAGAGTGAAGGTCTGACTTAAGAATCTGGGCGAAGACTTGCTTAATGTGGACCAAGTTCTTGCATTTATGGAGGTCTGCGAGGTGCTGCTCGAAAATTCTCCGGCGAGAGACCCATCTCGGGGCTCGGACGGGGACGGCAATGGACATTCGGGGTGGTCCGGTGACGAGGTTTGGGTGATGAAACATTGGACGAGCATTTGTTTTGTGGAATAGAATAATGGTTTGAAGAGGCGGGAAACCAACTGATGTTTTATCGGTTATGTCTTTATTTATTTTCACTTCTTTTTTTCCACCAAAATTGCAAAAAAAAAAAAATTTAAAAGTTGTTTTTCTTTTTTACCAAAAAGAAGTTGTACTAAAAACGTCATATTATTATATTAGAAACATATTTTAAGTTTTTTTTTTCCGATTACAATAAACAAATTTTAGATTTGAATAGTCAAATATTCCTATTTTTCACTATGATATGTGACTTATAATTGGGAGAAATTGTTGTTCTTTGAGAGCATTATATAATTTTATTTTAAGTCGAGTATAGTATGATTAATATATTTAGATTGGTCTAAACGTTGCAGCGGATTATCTCATGGGCAAAGTTTAAGATACAATTAATATGAAGTACTGAGACGCCGTTGGTCTAATTAAAAACAAATATATATAATTTTGTTATTTAGGAGTACGGCGGTAGTCTGCCATGTCACGTTCACAAGGGCCGCCAGAAGAAGAGATTACGTGAGGCACACGTCCTTTCTCTAGTTAGTAATTGGTAGCGATCACCATTCATCAGAATAATGTGATGTGAGGCCACTTTTCTTAATAAAATGTCATTGGACCCGTCATAAGTTTGTTGGGAAAAAAAAGAAACATTTTTTTAAAATTAATTTTAGACATTTTCTTTTGTGAAATAAAGGTTAATTTTCTTTTTTTGTTGATCAATTTTTTTCTTCGAGAACTCATATCCGTACTCCAGAAAATGAAAGCTATTGCAACCGTACCAACTAAGGCCAATTCCCAAGCTTGACCAAACTAGTTCACATGCGGCATTTATTATCAAAAAACTCGGGTTACATTCATACTACTATTCTTATTCGTATTCTTAAGGTACACGTCAACTAGACATTATTCGGAGAAAATTATGCGGTTCGCTTGATGTAACCTCGACTCTGAATGATTCATTATATAAATCGGAGCTATATATTATTGGGTTGGGGCCACATGACCATTGAACTTGACTTGCTTTGCTGCTTCACCTTCCTACCTAACCCCTCCAAATTCAAATTGCACGCGGTGGTGTTGGTGAAGGAAGGGGGTGGGTGGGCGAGAGACCGTTGCCAAGGTATGAGGCTGGCTGCAGCTTCAGCTTCAGCTTCCGCACCATAGTTTATATCACCCTCTTGACCTCTCTCTCCTCTTTCCACTAATAAAGCAACCCCCACACTACTCCCTTTCTTTTATTCGATCGTTGTCTCTGCTTTTGTCTCTCGTCCTCCTCCTCCTCCTCCACCTGCCGCATCTGATTTCTTCACCCGCCTTCCTTCTGCGTTTGCCGTCTTCTTCCTGCTAATCCCATGGACGCGAAGAACCTGCTCGAAGCTCCCTCTCCTGCAATCTCCGTCGCCCGTCCTTCCAGGTCCTCGAGACCCATCTGCTATTTCACCACCCGGTCGTGGAAAAATCCTGGCTTTCCCCCTCTTAGCTCGAGGAGACCCATCTCGCGGGTCCGTGTCTCTCCCAGCTCTGTCGAGTAAGAATTTCATCCGCCCTTTTACGTGTATTCATCGAATTTTCATCTGTGTTGCCTTGCAATTTTTTTTGCTCCTTTGATTCTAGTGGGTTGCTGATTGTTTGCTGGATTTTCAACCAAAAAAAAAAAAGCTGTCTTATTTATTTATTTATTATCCTTACATGTTGATTGGAATCAAATAATGAGTCTTCATGCAGGGTAATGCTCTCATCTTTCACCGTGGTTTACGCTGTTGCTTTGTTCAGCTCTAAACTTCCTACTGGGATTCTCTGTGTTATTTTCGAATTCTGGACAAGTTCTCAATCTTTAATTATTTTGGTTCTCTGCCTTATGGGAACTCTCTGATCTTTTGTTTCATTCTTTTATAATTGGATGACAAAAAGGAGGAGAAGGTTATCTCGATGAGCAAAGACTTACTAATGCATCGAATTTTCTTCCATTCCACTAGTTGGTAGCCAAATCTCTAATGAGAATGTCATTGATTGAGGGCCATTTATATACGCGGTGTTCATTTTTGGTACAGTCAGCTATCTCTCAAGATGCTGATTTTTTGCTCCTGATTGTATCAGCACCGAGTTCATGAATTCTGAATAGAGGCTTTTCTCCATGTGTAGATTCACCCCGAAGAAGAGGATTGATACAAGTAAGAGTTTGACATTGGAGGGGATAAGGCGCTCTTTGATTCTGCAGGAGGATAGCATAATTTTTGCCCTTCTAGAGAGAGCCCAGTATTTTTACAATGAGGAAACATATGACCCGGTTGCTTTTGCAATGGATGGTTTCCCTGGTTCTTTGGTTGAGTTTATGGTCAAAGAAACTGAAAAACTCCATGCCCAGGTATGCTGTGAACATAGAAATATTGTAGAGGACTAGAGGGATCTGTGCCGGCCAGTTTAAATATTGAGCTATCATATGATACGTTAGGTGGGAAGATACAAGAGCCCCGACGAACACCCTTTCTTCCCAGAAGGCTTACCTGACCCCCTTTTGCCACCTCTGCATTACCCAAAGGTAAGTTATGATGCGACCTTTTACTGACTTGTCATAGATCATTGTTTTGTTGATAAGTCCTGTGAAGTTTATTGCAGAGTTCTTCAGACTAAATTCTCAGTTAATGTGGGTACTTTGCCCCGTAAGATGCTTATTTCTTGTGTTTTTACAGAGGACCCTATGTCTTCGTGCAATATCTTTCTGAGCACTCAAGAGTTTTCATGTCACCTTGGGACTTTGCTTAGGTCAGTTAGAGCACAATGTAGGCTTAATCCAACTAAAAGTTCAGATGATCACACGCTTTGTTTATGAGGACTCGAAAAATCTTGTAAAGAAAACCTTGCCTCCATGCTCTTCTGTTCTCTTTTGCTAAAGAGCAATGCAATAGTTATAGTTAATTATTATTTTCTTTGGCCATGTCATGGTTGATTATTGACTGATACCTCAAAGGATTGTTCTTTTCCGGATAGGTACTCCACCCCTTTGCCGATTCGATCAATATAAATAAGCAAGTTTGGCATATGTACTTTAAGGATCTGCTTCCACGACTAGTGAGGCAAGGCGATGATGGTAATTATGGGTCAACAGCAGTTTGTGATACGATATGCTTGCAGGTATGGGCCTTGAACCAGCTTGAGTCGCCACCATATTAAAGTACAGGGATGAGAGTCTTATTGTTCTTTTTATCTTTTATATGGCAAAGTCTGAGATTCTTATAGGAAATAGCTTATGGGCAAAGGCTTTTTCCTACGAAGATATAACCTGCTTTAAAAGGGATGTGGTTTTTGAGAAATTCAATTATGTTGGGCTTTGCAGAGAATTTGATATGGAAAAGCTAATATTATGAACAAAGCATAGCCTTTTGCTTTGTAAATGAGTATGGCGGGCAAAACACAATAATAACGACCTTTTGCTCAAATCTGAAGTAGCTTGTCCACTGAATCTTGTGACTTGAGTTCTTTTGCCTTCATGAATGATCTGCATCTCTTAATATTTTGACAGTCATATATCACTGCATTCATTCAGATGAGATGAAAGTTGTTAGTCATCTTTCTCATGTTCACTAGTCTAGTTGGAGATTCCTGGTCCCCTAGCACTTCTTCTTAATGTTGAGGAGAAAGGAAATGCCCTTAAAGTGGCGAGTACTGGACCTAGTTTAGAAGGATTCAAATGAATCTTGCGTGCTTACCTTTTACAAGTCAGCTATGACATATTAAAATAAAATTTGAATTGAATCTTTGAATCACAATTAAGCAGAATATACACCTGTCATGTTGATTTTTTGGCGCATTATTCTTGCCATATCTGATTGCAATGCTGTGAACATATCCTTTTGGTCCCGTTTGGTACGTGGGAATGGAATGGTATGGAAATGAATGAATTTTATATAGGGAAATGTAATGATATTGAGTGAAAATTTGTGATTTTATATAGGGAAATGCAGTGAAGGAAAAATATGATAATGAGGGAATGCCCTTTCCAACTAACACAAGTGACGCTATATAAGAAAATGAAGTGAAAAGAAGAAATGAGCATTCCATTCCATTCACACCTACTAAACGGGACCTTTCAGTCAATAAACGGTTAGTGACATCTTATAGTTGCAGGCCTTGTCAAAGAGAATCCACTACGGGAAGTATGTCGCAGAGGCAAAGTTCCAAGCCTCTCCTGAAGATTATGAAGTTGCCATTAGGGCTCAGGTCTGTATAGAGCCGAATCACTGGACGCTTATAGCCTCCTGTTAGCATTCGAAACAATTGAAATTTAGTTTGCGTTCCTGATAGTTATTTCTTTTCTTCTCTTGACTTTTGCAGGATAGGGCCAGGTTGATGGACTTGCTGACATACACATCGGTCGAAGAGACGGTGAAGAGAAGAGTGGAGATGAAAGCCAAGACTTTCGGGCAGGAGGTGATCCTGAGAGTGTACTCAGATGGAGTTGGAACCGACCCAATCTACAAAATAAACCCCAGCGTGATTGCTGATCTGTACGGGGACTGGATCATGCCGTTAACTAAGGAAGTCCAAGTCGAGTACTTGTTGCATCGATTGGAGTGAAGATAGGTAACAAACACTGGGGACGCATCTGGTCGGGTGAATATAACTTAGATTATAGCTGTTCATACTGAATATGTGAGGAGGCACGTCGGGGTCGTTATGGACTGTGAATGCATCACGATATTGAGTAGTCGGAAATTTTCTTTTCCTTGTTGTGTGGGGTAGGTGGGAAGCTAGTTAGAGAAATGGAGAGATGGTTTATGTTATTTGATGCAGAATCATGAGATTCATTCATAAGGGTATTCAGTATTCTATTGTTCAAGAAATCTGGTCTTTCATGCTAGGCAAGGTTAGGTTGCAGTGCCTTGTGCAGAGAAGTAATGGCCAACTAATCCTTTTTTTTTCTTTTATTAACTAATTAAAACAATTACAAATATTTGTCTGGTTACTAGCTGGACAATTTAAGCAAATGGATGGAATCAACTCACCTGGCTCTCCAGTCTTTGGTTAGGTCGGACCAGCTGGCAAATGACTGACTATTTAGATAAGATGAGCATTGCCTTGCCTTCCCCTACAATCTCAAGACATAAGTTCCCCCGTTTGGTCTGAAATTCATGGAAAAATGTCCCAGGAATTGACCGTTTCTCCTTTCATGTTTTTTAGACCTTAATCAAATTAACAAAGATTATTTGTACATTTAATTTGCCTAAGCGTGCAACATTATGATGATGACATCCATATATATATATATATATATAAGGGGGAAAAAGAAGAAGAAGAGGTTGGTACCATACTACCCATTTTGCTGTTCTCTTGAGCCCAACCACAGATTCGACATCCAATTATCAGATCTTCCTTTCTCAATCGAATATTTCCTTTTTCTATCTATGTGTTCTTAGTTTTTGTTGATCATAAATGCTAAAAGCTCGAAGCGTGAATCTATGTTACTGGTCAGTCATTATGCACAATCATCATAGTACAAGGGCCTTTTTTCAGTGGAAAAATGGGCCAAAGCGGTGATCCAAATAGCAAAATTTACTCTCTTTTTTTTCTAATCCTGAATAATCAGGTTTCGCTCAACTAATTTCTGAGCTTTGTGAATTCTAGTGACGCACGGAGTGGATAATTACGTCAAAAAAGCTCTAGTGGCTCCAAAGGGATTTTGAATTCGGGATCGGACGAATATTTGAACTCCTCCATGATTATTAAGTTAACTCCCTTGGAGTATAAATAGAAAAAATTACTCTCTGACAAAGAAAGCAGTACTGATATTATTAGCAGTCGATGCTTTTAGCACAGAAAAAGAAACTTTATTTTCCGGAATTCTCTTTCAAACTTCAAACCAGCAGTACAACTAAATACCCAAAAATATATAAATAAACAACAGTTACTGCAAATTTGGAGGCAAGGCCCACAGCTGGTAAGCAGTAAAAATAATGGGGAATTGAACGCAGGAACATGGTAACTCATCAGGCATAAGGTGGTCCAACAGCCCTTTCTCATTCACTCACAGTGATCGACTCAAAACCCGACTTACGCCCCTAGCCCAGCTCCATCAGAGTAGCATTCCTACGAATATACGAAGAACCCCTGTTCGGACAAGAAAAATCGGGATGTATTCAACCAAAACTGAGCTAATATATAATAATAATAATATGATGAAAAAAAAAAAAGATAATTAGCAGAAGCATCGCGGTGCAGATCTAGAAAGTAACCGGGAATATGATTTGCTTGACAGCATGTGTAAAGGACAGCCACTGTCCACAGTGACATATATAACCAAATCCTCGGAGGGGGTCAAAAGCACAGAGCTTGCTCGCTCGCTTCTTCTAGAGAGAGAGAGAGAGAGAGATAGAGAGAGAGCAATGGAGGGGCTGAGGACAGTGATGGGTATGGCGGTGGTGCTGGGGATAGCGATGGTGGTCATGCTGCCGGAAGTTGGAGCCACGCGGTGGACGGTCGGGTCCAACATGGGCTGGAGCCCCAACTTTAACTACACTATCTGGGCCAAGGACAAGCACTTCTACAATGGCGACTGGCTCTGTAAGCTCTTTCTCTCTCTTTCTCCCCCTCTTTCTGCACCTTCTTCTTCAGATCTGCTATGTGCCCCTGAAGCTGTATAGCTTCCGGGCAGCTCCAGTTACAGGGTGTGCTTTTATCTTGCTATATGAGCTGTAGATCCAATGATGTTCTGCGCATGAGCTCATTCTTTTCTGCAAAGTTGGTTTCTTTCCCAGCTCTGGTCACTGTAAAATTTGTTGGCCGAGAGCATCATTGATTGTTTTTTCGCTCGCAGAGCTGAGTAAGTAGAGGTGAGAGAAGATAGCTCACCATTTAAGAAGAAGCAGCTCGAGCCTTTTCTTTCTTTCTTTCTTTCTTTCTTTCTTTCTATTGTCAGCTCATTATTTCCAAAAATAGTGAACATCAGCACTAGTTTCTTGCATCCATGTCTTGGCGAAAAGCTTCAGTTGAAAGCAGTTACGTGTTTTCGGATTTTGAGCTTCTCTGATGGCCTTGCTCGACGCAGACGCTCGATCTAATCAGATCTGCATCTTTCCTAGGACTCCTGTCCTGCTTCGTCTTGAGTCTTCCCGATAATTAACTGTCATTTTACTGTAAATTCCTTCTATTTTTGTCACAAATCTTGTCATGTCAAGTATCCTTCACAGTTTATGAGTTGGGCAATGAATCCAAGTGACTTCATCTTTGTTGACCACAAAGCCATCAATCTGAAAAGGGCATAAAATCCTCGATCTGAAAAAGGGCCATAAAATCCTCCACTTTCAGCCTGAAGTTTTCATTTTTAGTAAGAAAGTAAAATGAATGGATTCAAAATGTGGAACTATATGTGAGTTCGGGGGGGATTAAGGCTCAAATTATCATGGGAAATCGGTTTTCTGGTAGTGATCAGTGTCCTATTATATTTGTACAGAACAAGCTTAGTCAGTTAATGCTGATAGCCCCCTCTTCATTTCTTGCTTCCCTTCAGTTTTCGTGTATGATAGGAACCAGCAGAATGTGCTCGAGGTGAACTCGACCGACTATGAGTCGTGCAACTCCGACCACCCGCTCCACAACTGGACCACAGGTGCCGGGAGGGATGTGGTCCCACTGAACGTGACCCGCAAGTACTACTTCATCAGCGGCAAGGGATTCTGCTTCAGCGGCATGAAACTGGCCGTTCATGTTGAGAACCCGCCACCACCTCCCGTCGCCTCTCCAGTAAACAGCGGGTCCCCCCCAACTTACCATGCAAGGATCATCATCCCGGCTGTTTTCACCATCGGGGCAGTGTGGGATGCATTCCTCAGGTTCTGGTAACGCATGTCTCAAATCGATTCGGGAACCACTTCTAGCAGGTTACTTGTGAAAGGAGAATCGAGCTGCTTTTTATTCCACTAGTGTCATTCTTATTCTGATCCTGGGGGTAAAATTACTTCCTTTGTGGGTTTTTGTTCCTGTTCCTTCTTCTTTTTCATGTCAGGTCGGCCGGAATTCGGTCGATCTGTCTTCTGATTTGAGTTTTAGCGTGGCGAAGTGCAAATTCATGGGCATTGGTGCTTGAGTCTTTGAACTTTATGACTGTAACACCGAGGAAGAAATATGACAAAAGATTCATTTATTTGATTGTATGCCTTTTCAGATTTGAAAGTTTTTAACGTCTGGGGGCCCCTTCAAGGCCATGTGATGTGTTTCATTCGTTCTATTTGCGAGAGAAGGGCCATTGATGCCGGAAGACAGCATGTTACTCTGCTTCAGACTGGAAAATCTTTAATATTATCTCCAATGTTGGAAGAGTAAAGTGGAAGACTTTTACTTTGTCCTTAATTGGAATCAGCGGCAGCTCCCCGCTGTCTGAGACTTGTACCATGTCGTCAACTATAACATGTTCTGTGCTGAAGATTGTTAGGTTTGTTTTTCAAATAATAATTTTATTAAACTCAACTCAATTCTTTTTTTTTTTCCTCTAAATTCAGTAATATAATCATTATTATTTTATCTTTTTTTACTATTTAATAATAATTTCTCATTTATACTCTTTCTTAATCATTTTTTAACATTTGCTATATATATATATATATATGCATGTATATATTCTCATATATCAATGTATTTGTTAACATTTGTAATCATTGTATAAAATTAAATTGAAATGAATAATTTATCAAATTTGTAATCATTGTATAAAATTAAATTAAAATGAATAATTTATCAAAATTGAAAACCAAACAAGCTGAGCTAATAGAAAGTTAATGAAATGAAAGCTGTCACTGCTTCTTCTATGCGTTATGATCAAGTATCATAGTCTAATGGTTGGTATTTATCCCCAACCCCAACCAAAAAAAATCCAGTCTAATAGGTAATGGCTGGTATTCTGGTTCGGAAAGTGAAATAACACGATCGGCCCCGAACTTCCTATGATGCATTTCGGTTTTAAAACAATAACGGACACAGCATTTTGAAAGATTGCGTGCAGCGACTACAGATTCTAGATGTGAGACTTCTGCGAATGTCATTACGTTGTCATATATCATCAAATCGATCTTCAAAATGGGCCTTCAATGAATTCTTCGCGCTTTCAGTAGAAGCTCAAGTCCATCAGGCAACGGTCCTTGCCTCCACCGAAACGATGTCGTTGACTTGGGAGCAAATGTCAGATAAGGGAATCCTGGTCTCATGATCTGATCCTTTCACTTCAGTATGAGAAAAGCAAACACTGTCCATGGCTTCTCTCTGCAACTGTTCACTCTCTTGTCCTCCTTATCCAAGAACGCAATGGAACCCATCAAGAACTCGCCCTTTCCTCTCAATCGGGTTGAGCCCGACATTTCCGGGCCACTGCATCTCCTCAGTCGGGAGCGCCGGATGTCGAGCTGCCGCGCCTGACAAGGCCCGACGGAGCTCATTCGCGAACGAGGCTTCCATGAGCATAGACAACCTCCACCGCTTCATTAACCTCAACGTCGGCAAGTGGAACGGTGCTTTTCACGTAAGTCTTGATGATTACTCGGCGTAGTATTCACACTTTTGGTTTCTGAGAAATGCATGAGACGAGACAAAAGGGAAGCAGCTTGATTCTTGAGTCTTGGTTTTGCTTGGCTGTTCCACGGGCAAGTGATTGACTTAAGAAAGCTTAAGTCCATTTCTTTGTGTTTCTGGAGGCAATAACGGTCTTAATTGCCTTCTGTGTTTAGCTGAAGCTTCATGGTGGGTAGTTCTTGAATGATTGAAGGATAGATTGACGTCATTGAGAATTTTAGAAATATTTTAGTTCCTAATACTGATCATTTCTGAGATATTGCAGCAATTTGATACCAACGGAAATCTGCTGCATAAAGTGGATACGAAGCTTTCGGCGAGCTCATATGGAGAAGACCAGCTCATCAGTCTCATTCAAACGTAAATTTCGCTTCTTTCCGCTCGCAGTTCAATAAAGAGAGCTTGTGTTTGGTTTTTCACTTCCATTCTGTAGTGCTGGTTAAAGTGACAAACTGATTGCGTCAGTGTTGTCGAACGCAAGCATGTCTGATCACCTTTGCCTATTGATCAATCAGTTAATGATGGCTTTCTGACCATGGGGCTTTGATTGAATTTTATCTGGTAGTCTCTACATAAAGCAACCTCCATCCAGCACTTCAGTTTTGGGAGAGGACAAAGAGCCTGACTGGGCAGAATACAAGATTAAAGAAACCAATATGTTCACAGTTGACAAATATCAACAGGTGAGTTACTTGAACTCTTTTGAAGTTCTCAAGTCCAATGGATTCTATTGCTTTGTTTCCTATCTAACATTTTTCATGATTAGTGTGCAGATGGGTTTTTTCCCCCAGGAAAAAGCATTTGCTCTTCGGTACCAGACTGCAGGCATGCTTGAAACTGTTTTAAGGCAAGGGGTTCTTGGGGAAGATGATACGGGCGAAGAATCTCCAAGGTAATTATCTGCTCGCTCTATAGATTAGATTCTTGCCATTTGGGTACAATTTTCTTGATATGCCATTCCTTTCTCGCGATTTTCCTCGAAGTTAATTCCCACTTCTCGATTGAATTCAGTGCCTGCTCGATTCGCTCTATTACTCTAATGAGATTCTTATATGCAGAAACCTCAAGCTTCCCTCTTACCGACCTTCTATTGTGTGCGAGAGCTGCCTATATTCTCAGGAGAGAGATATGCGGGCAAGAGCTTTTCATATAATGGACCCAAAGGGTGTCATAGAAATGCTTCTCATCTTTCTTGAGAAAAGAGATGATGGGGTGCCCTTTTCTCCTACTCTCGACAATTCTAAAGTAAGTTTGAGAAGCTTGTACAGCTTAATTTATGTATAGCAGTAAGCAAGAAGTTTATTTGCACTCTTATGATTGCTCGTTTAAATATATTACCACAGGAAGTTCCATTTTTCGTGAGAAAATTTCATTCTTAGTTGCAGGAATATGATAGTAGGATCATCCCATTTCTTGGAAAGTGGAAGGGCCGTTCCATAACAAAGCGCAGTGGTGTATATGGGGCAACAATTGCTGAAGCTGATTCAGTGGCGTCACTAGAAATGGACGAGAAAGGACATCTAATTCAGGTTAGAACTAAACTCCAATAACCAGATACTCTTCTAATGTTAGATTCTTCACTTAGATTCCTGATCCTTAAGATGAGAGAGCTTTAGAATTCAATGACTTGATGTCATCAAGGATCGAATTAATCCTGCCTACTTGTAGAGGACATGGATTATATAAATCGCCCTCTTTATATTTCAAGATGGAATTGTCTCTGTAAAATCCTAGTCCGAACTGACATCCTTTTTCTCGATTTTGTTCCGCATTCCATTTCACATTTGCTTGCTCTTTGTGAGGGACCAGACCATATCCT
This sequence comes from Punica granatum, assembly GCF_007655135.1. Classification (NCBI taxonomy): domain Eukaryota; kingdom Viridiplantae; phylum Streptophyta; class Magnoliopsida; order Myrtales; family Lythraceae; genus Punica; species Punica granatum. The sequence goes on from NC_045131.1 coordinate 1,349,305, forward strand.
CTGAGTAAAGGTTTCTGGGTTTTGGGACTGGAGCCTGCCAATCTACTTCAGAACCGGAACTACCTAATATAGTCCTGCATCATACCAATTAAAAATTATGAGATGGTACCTTCCCCCCGCTTCTACGATGTTCTAACTCGTTTTTGTGATCTTCATCATCACTTTATCCTAGGACATTGCTTCCACATCGAATAACGGGGAAGTCACAACTAATGTGCACTGGACCGGTACAATGTCGGACAACTTGATCACATTTGATGGAGGTTATCAGATGACGCTGCTACCAGGTGGCATGTACATGGGATGCCCATCGGACGTGGCGAAGAGTGTGGCAGAGTCGAAGTCATTCCATTTGGAGTTCTGCTGGCTCGAGGCTCCAGGAAAGAGGCAGAGACTCATCCGCACTTACGACATCGAGGGCTTGGCGGTCTCTTCCACTTATTTATCCGAAACCCAAGTCACAAGATAGGGAGAATGAAGGGTCCATCTCCTCTTCTTCTGAACTGCAGAGCAGGGGGAGACAGCTCAGTTAGGATTTTCTTATGCTCATGCGAATTGAGGAAGCAAAGCGAAGATTTTGCTGCGGCAAAAGCTGATAAATCAAGGAGAAAATTTCTGCTTTAGGCATTGACAAATCGAAATTGTTGCTGCTACTGCTGCGTTATTGAGGGAATTGTATAGATCCACGTATGTTCATCGCAGGTTTTGATCCGGCTCGATCTATCCTTTGTTCTCTTCCAGTGCCCTCTGTCTCTTCACAGCTGTACTGGGACGAGGATATATTGATATTACTATCAACGTGTTACATGTCCAGTTCTCCGTGAAAGCAACCCAAGCAACTGGGGTGGAAAAAATATGAACTTTTTGTCCTTTGATGTCTAAAGAAGTAAAAAATGTAGAAAGCGAGAGGTCCCAAAGATCTCCATTGCCGTGGGTGGCTCTGCTCTGATTGATTGCATTGAAAGTCGGGACGCCGACGGCACCGTGATGCGATGCACCTCTAAGACGTGGGTCCCACTCGTTTCCATGGAATTGCCCTGCCGCGTCCTTTTTTGCGTGCCCGTTGCATTCAAGTTAGGATGCAAAATTGTTCTATTCACGGCGATGAAAAATGCGGACACAGAGACAGAAGAGAGAGAGAGAGAATGAGGATTATTATATTGATTGATGATTGATGATTGATGATTGATGATGATGATGATGATGATGATGATGATGATGAAAAATTGGTGAGCAAGAAGAAACTATTGCTGTTAGCCGCCAGCTGTCGATACTCCACGGGTCGGACACAACCAATAAACTCTTTGGTGCCATATGATATATGATGGGTCGAATCTACTGTAATTAATCACGACTTGCTCTTAACCTCCCGAAGTCGATGAAATAGATTTAAAGGATAAGGGCGAGTTGGTAGGAGTATTTAATGATCCGTAAAGTTGTGAACTTTGCAAGCAGAGTTTCTTACCCAGTTGATGGACAATAACTTGGATCCAGAACACAGAGAGAGAGAGAGAGAGAGAGACCCACTTGGCTTGAGTTTCTCCCCAACCCAATGGGACAAGTGGCTTCTGATATTTTTTTTTTTTAAATTGCAAATTCTTCAACTCATCAAAATTTCAAACTTATCCTCCACACGCAGCAATGGAAAATTGTCTCATAAATTATATATATATATATATATATAGAGAGAGAGAGAGAGAGAGAGAGAGAGAGAGAGAGGTTACAGAACCAATAAAGATTGTCCGAAATTTTCATCCGTGGACTTTCGTTTCCCCTGAAAGTTCAAGATAAACAAGCAAGCAAACAGGCAGGAGCTCCAACAGGGAACAACACACAGATCAGAGGAGGTTTTGCCGAGGAAGCGAAGCCTTGAGCTGCCAGGGGAAGCAAGAAGGAGCTCATCTCCCTTCTCTTTGGGCTGAGCAAGAAATGGCGGACAAGCAAGAAACCAGGAAGCCCCCAAGACCCACCATAACTCTCCCACCCAGACCTTCCATGGACAACTTCGCTGGGCTCACCGCCAACAGCCCCGGCCCCATGACCCTCGTCTCCAGCTTCTTCTCCGACAACTACCCCGAGTCCTCCCCGGATTTCAGGTCTTTCTCCCAGCTTCTTGCTGGAGCAATGAACTCGCCTCTTGCGGTTATGGCCTCTGTCCAAACTCCCCTTTTCGTGGATAATTCTTCAGCGGATGCCAAATCTGGAGATGGGGCTGATAAGAATTCAGGGTACAAGCAGAATAGACCTGTGAGCTTGGCAGTTGTGAGGTCACCTCTATTTACTGTTCCTCCTGGTTTGAGCCCGTCTGGTCTGCTCTCACCTGGATTCTTCTCCTGTCAGGTAATCTAACCATCCATCACGCCGTAATCGATCTAATACTCGAGTCATATACGGTTCTCATCGCGTGCCCATCGTGAATCGATCTCTCTCTGGGCTTTTTGGGGGTTGTTGAGCTATGAATGTTAGGTGAACAGATAGTGAGCTGTTGGTATGACATCTTTTTATTAGGGTTTTATCGGTGTTGTACGAGAAGAGACAACGGGGAGCTGTTGTTCATATTGTTGTATTGATACTTACTATGTTTGTGCTGCTTTCTGTATTGGTGGTCATGAAAATCTCGCAAATTGATTCCATTCCTCGTGGGAATTTGCTAAAAATGGGAGAAACTTTGCTCGGGATAAAGCCTGGGAAATGCCTGAAGTATCTGTAGAGTGCTGTTTGATAAAATTAAGCTTCGTCCGGGAGATATGAACTTGGAAAGCTTATCGCAGACGGGATTGTGTGAGACAATGTCTCTTCCCTCATAAGACCCGAAATGAAAAGCGATGTAACCAAGTTTTTGTGAAGCTTAACAGTGAGAATCTTGGGAAAGTTTAGGAATATCATCAGGGGCATAGATTTTTGGTTATAAACTTATGTGAATCTCTTTTGGGAGATGCGCTTAAGCGCTTCAATTTGTATCCGGCAGTGCCCTGAATGTTCATGTTTCTTTGTATTGCAGAGCCCCTTTGGAATGTCTCACCAGCAGGCCTTAGCACAGGTCACAGCTCAAGCTGCCCTAACCCAGTCCCACATCGGCGTGCACCCAAATTCTCAGCCACAAACTAATTTTGCTCCAGAGCCGTTATTCACTCACGAACCGCCCTCCATTCCCAGTGAAGCTCCTCAGCATATACAAGCACCACCACCATCATCGGTCCCTGCTAGTACCATTCCCGAATCATCTGATATCACCAGTTCTTCGATAAGGAATGAACCACTTCCTGTTTCTGTGGATAAACCGGCCGAAGATGGGTATAATTGGAGGAAATATGGCCAGAAGCAGGTGAAGGGCTGCGAGTATCCTAGAAGCTACTATAAATGCACGCATCCGCATTGCCCGGTAAAGAAGAAGGTCGAGCGCTCTCTCGATGGTCGAATCACAGAGATAGTGTACAAAGGTCAGCACAACCACGAGATTCCACAGCCCAATCGGCGGTCGAAGGAAGCTAACAGCGTAAGTGGAAGCACGCTTTCCCATGCTAAGCCTGAAGTTGCTTCACAGAGGCAGATGGGTAACTTGAATCAAATCGAATCTGCAAACACATTACCCAGAAGAGATCAGGAGCTTACTCAGGCAACGACAATGCAGACAAGTGTGTCGAGCGGCAATGAAGAAGCTGATGATACTGACACAATAACGATAGGCGATGATGATGAACCACATCCAAAGAGGAGGTAGAGTTTGAAACCTGAACCTACCTTTCCTCTTCAATTCCCTTTTGTTTTTCTTCAAGACTGACTATATGCATTGGCGTGCAGGAATGTGGAAGCCACGCAACCGGAGGCAGCTTCTTCAGCAGCACACAGGACAGTAACAGAACCAAAGATAGTTGTACAGACCAGAAGTGAAGTCGATCTTCTGGATGATGGCTACAGATGGCGCAAGTATGGGCAGAAAGTGGTGAAAGGGAATCCTCACCCCAGGTGAATGATTTGTTCTTTTATGACCCTATATAGTGTTCGATATCCGGTCCTCTTGGGTTTTTCTTGGTGTACATACTGTCGACGAGTTTGACTCCGCCACTGAAGCAGACAAATTTTTCGTGAAACAGGAGCTACTATAAGTGCACTTTTGCGGGATGTAACGTCCGAAAGCACGTGGAGAGGGCTGCAGCTGATCCCAAGGCCGTAATAACGACATACGAGGGGAAACACAACCACGGTGTTCCAGGTGCTAGAGGCAACAGTCACGCCACCGCAAATACAAATCAAGTGTCCCAACCAAACCCACGGAAGCCAGTGGCACAAAGTCACGCGTTGCGCGGCGGAACAGGCTTTGGGAACAACCAGAGGCCTGCACTTCTGCGGCTGAAAGAAGAGGAAGTTGCCTCCTGATGGCCAGAAACAGCCTGTCCGATTCTTTAAATTGCCAATTACGATGCATATAACACGCAGCATGTTGAACAATCAAGCAGTCGCAGGCCAGAGAAGCCTGCCTTCTGCAAGATGCTGTTCGCTACAGAGTGAAAAGAAATGAAGACACGAGAAGCTGTTGATCATATGTTGTGGGATGTTATAGTACTGAACAAATTTTCAATGTTTTGATGCTTGTAACATACAAAGTTGTATAATTTCAAGGTGCTGCTGCGCCTGTCTTCGCTGTACAAACTCTATGCCATATGCTTCTGTTCGTTAATGAATGAGCTCTCAGCTCTTTGCTTTAAAGGAATGGAATTCATATTTTGTTCCGAACCGAATCTTTGCCGTGCATTACCAGTAGACCATTTCAAGAACCACGCCGTATCCTTGAGGTATTGATTGCAGCTTTCTGATCAGGCAGTTATACGACAGCATGCCTTGTTCAATCTAAAGTTACAGTCGTCATCTAGCAGTTCTGTTGCTTGCGCGCATTTCAAATCATGGCAAATTCAAGAAAATTTTACAGCTTCCAGTCATGGGACTGACTAATGCCAAAGCAACCCGACAACAAAACCAGATGTTCAAGTAAAATTTTTTATTATATTACTGATAAGAAAATGAACATCTTATCAAATTTGAGCCTCACAAAGCTCGACGAAATCGAATTGTGTCAAAAAGAATCAAACTTTTCCAAATTTACGCACAAAAATTCAGAATTTTTCTCCATTTCTCTCCTATCCAAACACAAATCTCACACCACTTCCCCTCCATTTCTCACCCATCCAAACGACCTAATTGCCGATTGCAGAGCTCCTCACCCGACTTTCAGATCTGGCAGATATTCGATGGCAAGCCATGATCAATCATCCGTTATAGTCATTTTTCTTGCAGTTCTGTTACTTGCTCATTCCAAATCATAGCAAATTCAATAAAGTTTCTTCCAGCCTGCTTCCAGTCATGGGACAGACAGACTTTGCCAAACCCACACGACAACAAAACCAGATTATCAAAATCAAAATTTTATCAAGTTTGAGCCTCGGAAAGCACGAAGAAATCGATTTGTGTCAAAAAGAATGAAACTTTCCCAAATTTGCGCAAAAAAGTTCGGGATTTTGGGGAGAAAGCAAGTGGTGGTGGTGGGAAGATTGAATATATGTAGGGCAAAAATCCCCTCACTTCAGCTGCAAGGACTAGAGCAGAGAAGCGGCCATGGGAGCCCCTCCATGGATTCTTGGTTGATGTGCGCCCATCGCAATTTCTTGCGCCACGTTTCAACCTCTCTCGTGGAATACCACGCCACCCCATTCCTCAAGGGGGAAGCGCTCGGCCTTGGGCGCCTCTTCCCGATCTCCCCTCTCTGTCCGCCATTTATATATTCATGCCGCCGGGGGAACAAGAACCCTAATAGTCCCCTTCAATCGAATTTACCAGTTTACCCTCGCACCCAATCACAATTGCGTTCCATTCCACTTTTTCAAATTTCAATTGTACGTAAAATCACCGATTGGATTTGGCTCGGGCCCTCTGCATATGATCTTGATCTTGATTTTGACCCGTTACGATCCATCGGATATACGGAATTGTCCGAGGGAATTTGAACATTAACCCGTCTCACCGAGTTTAATAGCACAACTGTCGATTAAAGGGTATTGAGGTAAAATTAATGAATACACGTATAGATATGCTCCCGTGTCTTCTTCATTGGATGATGAGGAATTATTGGGTAATTCCATCTCTAGACCCCACTCCTCAGGAGGAGGGGGTTGATGACTCCGAACGGATATTATACATAACATACATTTTTAATAGCCATATCTCTTTTTAGACAAGAAATGTTTGTCAAGGGAATGACAATGGTTGTGGGGATGGAAGATTTCTTATTTATGTTTAATGGGTTTCCCGGTTACTTCATCGATCACTCCTCGTTGAGGTTCATCAGTGTAGGTATTTGGCCATGATTGACGAAGTCGATCTTGCTCAACCTCAAGCAGCACAGCACCTGCTCCGGAAGTTCTTCTGGCTTTTGTGCCTGTCAAGAGTTTATTAAACATAAAATGAATCAGCCCAATGAAAAGTTTTAAACCGATTATCCATGCCGGAAATCGACATATGGGCACAGTTTGGAAAAGTTGTCGACTTACACCTTTTTCTATCCCAATAGTTCATGCTAGTGGAAATACGGTAACCATGGTAAGCAAAATGTCTATAGGCTGGGCATTTTGAACTCCCAACATCCAAATTATGAAGATTGCAATTTCTGATGGTTTACTTAGTTATATGTTGAACAAGAGAAGCGAATATAGCAACTTCCTTACCGCAAGAGATTGAAGGTGTACCTGAATAGTTAGGCCAAGGTCAAGAATTCCATTCTTCAAACGATCTCGGAACGCTTCTAATCCCTTTCTTGAGATAAAGCTGAACCGGTGAATGTCCAGGTCGATTTCAAAGTAGTTTGAGCCCTGCATGAGCAAATGTCAACACGTTTCACTTCGAGATTATGTCATCCTGCTCTCCAAGCAAAGCAACAAGCTAGCAGTGGGAATAAACTGGATTCTAAAGTTTATGGAATTTACTCGATAGAAGTTGTGCTGAGGACGCGACAGGACAGGCTTTTCATTATAGGCCTGAATGAGCTTCCTTTCAGCAGAACTCAGGTGGAGATCCTCAGGGTTGACCATGCTGGCCATGATCTTTAGCCTCTCTCTGAAAGGAACTGTCGACTCTTTTGCAAAGCCCTTGACTTTTTCCATCTCGTCCTCAACTAATTTCTGTAACCCGATTTCGTGATTAGGAAATAAACGAAATGCATTCGTAGACGACCTTGAATTCCGGCAATTTAGGTAAAACTATACCTGGATGCTCTCTTGAAACTGGGGAGAGATGTCTTTTTCGAAATTCTCGGAAACTTTGAAATACAGCACTAAACTCATTCCTTCCCCATCACTATCTCCAAGGAACATTGCAACAGGATAAGTCGGCAACTGCAATTTTTTGCAGAAGCCGATAAGAAACGAGAAAGGAAAAGAAGTGCGAGAGAATCGGAAGGCAATATAGTAATATGCACCTGAATATTTACAATTAGAAGAGGAGGCACTTTTCCCTCTGCTTTTACATGAGGAAGCTCGAGGTGCTGTGCAATGTGGTTTATCTTTCTTGGACAGACAAATAGATCAACTCCGATTGGAGTATATGGACTGAAATCTGGAGCCGGTGACTTTCTCTTATCTCTGCTTTTTGAATCATCACATTATCATAAGCGAAGAGAATCAGGACATTCGAGCATGTTCTCAAGCAAAAATACTAGTTGATGAAAGAAAGCTTATCAGTCCAGTTCAAGGTTGGTGAGAAAAAAGTACGTACTTGAAGTAGGTTTCCCCGCGGAGTTTAAAATTCGAGGGTGGAATCTCAGACCAAGATCCTGGGGTCATGTTCTCACTGGTGCAGCATGGGATAATCATTCCTGCTCGCGGGCGGTACAAGAATTTTTTCGATGCCCCTGCACATTAGAAATACAAAGTTCAGTGCACATAAAATTTCCACGCCAAGCTTCAACTATTTTTGGCATATTTATCTTTCATTGTGAAGCTAAAACTGCATTGGATTCCTTGACTCATACATCTACAGCTATTAAGAATCTGAGAATTTCAGAGACATACGATGTTCAGTGGTCTCATCCCCATCACAGGATCTCCTCTTGAAAGAAAGCCTGAAGACAGCTGATTTCTTTCTTTGACCCAGCACAATATTCTGATGGTTTAACATCTTCTCATTAAAGCTCACTGAAGGAACCAAACGAGATAACCCAGATTTCAGGATACATTGTTGGGTTTTGTCATCGGAGTCCCTGTTATCCTCTTTCAGACCCTTGAAGCTCCCATATATTTCCAAGCTCTTCCTCCTCTTGGAAACTTCCCCGGGCTTAGTGGCAGAAGAAAGCTCATTAGCCTGACCATTCTTGATGAGAAATACATTTGATTCCTTCTGATCCTCTTTGCCCGGAGGATTCTCCACTTTTCCTCCGTCTATCTTCAGAAAGCTCCCGACGAATTCTTCATATGTACCCCTGCTGTCTACAAAGCACGCTGAAGTCTCATACTGAAGCAATTGACCATTTGTGATGTTCCCAATGGCATTGCTGGTTAAGGGAAACCCATCTGCACCAATGTACCCAAGACAAAACCCTCGCAACTTATATATCCATCTTTGTACCGAATCACAAACAAAAATGTCAAAAATTTCCTTATTTCGGCTATAGATTTAGTTGCTGAATTACAGGTTTTTCTTTTTTACCAGAAGTTACTGGAGTTATAGTTGGATAAGTACCTCCATAGACGCTAATAAAATCGTCATCTGAGTCAGACTCCAATATACTGACAGAGTCGAACCAAGCATCCTCTTGGCATATCACTAACCACCAATAAACATTCAGAACCATTATTCAGAAATACCATAACCATTTCAAGTATCGACTAATATCTTGGTATGTTAAGACAGAAGCAAGCATCTACTTTAAATTCTCAAATTGGACATACCATTGGCATCAAATTGACTGAGGTGCCACTGCAACTGGGTCAAGTGGAAAGTCGAGTTAGAAACCTCGGATCTTCGGCAGGTGGTTGTTTCACCTTTCTCAAAGTCCATGTGAATGAACTCGCTCACTGCAAAATCAGTGACTCGAGAACCAGCATTGCTGCTCCTTTTCTTAATTTTATCGGGAGCAGAAGTTGAAATCTTCCCGCGGCGCTTGCGGTGGCGAAGGTATCTCTTCTGCACTTTTGTTGGTTTTGCCGGGGTGGATACACAGGCACCCATTGTGAATGAAAAGTGTCGAATTAATAACTACCTTTTAGTAAGAGTCCTTTGCTTGTCCTGCCTAATCAGCTATAAGATCAACACATTAGTGATTCTTTCTGAAAAGTAAGGCCTATCATTAATAAGAGGAGCACCCAAATCCCTTATGAGTAGTTTGTTCAACAGAATTTCCTGAGATTACAACTTATACCGGACAGGGGAAAAAAGATCATAAATCTATATGTTGAAAAGAATGTCGTACACATTGGTCAGTGAATATTTTAATTTAGCTAAGAATCAATTACCCTGTTCAATTCTAAATTAAAGAGAACATTCAAGAAAGAAATCTGCATGATATTGGAATTCTGCAAACAATACCTCTAGTTGCTGCGCCTTCAGAGAGTAACTACAAGGATTAGAACCTGAAAGATAGGCAGAGAGAGAATCTGTTATCCCATCAACTTCTACAGTCACTGCCAGTCTCAGATTGTACATTTTATAACAGAACCTGCAGAAATGAAATCACAGATCATGGAAAAAATCGACAACAGAAGGACAAACATTTGAAACCTTAATCTTTGATATAATTCATTGAACTGTGACCTCACTTTTTAGTGACGAGACGAGACGCATATAAATGGTTCTCACATGTTATGATGAGACGCTGAGCAGACCTCAAAGTGTCTGAATCATGTCGCTCGTAAAGCGCACATTTCTGATTTATAGAGGAAAAGGAAAGAGGGGGGCGAGGGGGGAGGCGAAAGTTGTTTGTTCACTATCCAAGGAGCTTCCTTTAGCTTTCGGGTTCAGAATTTATATTGTGAATAATACAGCTGAAGGGTCCACATCCAGTGAAGGTGAAAAAGATGACAAAAAAGAAGAAGGTGGAATATATACATATACAATTGTCTAATAAAGGTTGTCCAGATTATATAAAAACCTATAAAGAATGGTGCTTTGTACCCATTCTTTGAAAGCAACGACAACTTGAAAACTGTAGCAGAGGTCACGTTTCCATTTCCCATGGCAATGATAATCATGCAGTATCCCATGTATTCACTGGAACGGCCAACCACAATATCACACTTCTACCAGAATTTACATCGTCCGCAACAACAAATACCAGCGAATAACATAACATATCCTAAAAGTTCATCTCATTGAGAAAAATCTCTTTTGGACAATGGCTGCAAGCCCGCGATTCGACGTGCCCACGAGATCGTAGGGAACGGCAGATTTATGAAAAGCATGGAGGCTTTAGTGATGCAAAAGGGACAGTAGGACACAAATTGAAATTACAAAATGAAGCCCAAAAGGGGGCATCTTCTTCGATCGCATGGTCAATGGACAAGATCAACAGCCCCCCCAGATTACCTTTCCGAAGCAGATCCTCTCTCATTTCACGACGAGGACGACGCCTCCCCCTCTTCGCGATGTGGGGGGAGGAAGAAGACAGGAACACACAAACTCCCCCACGAGAAGGGAGGGAGAAAACCGGGTTCGGGTAGGTGGGTCCGACGCAGTCGGATCCGAAAGCAATGGGCAAGCTAAATGTGCCCCCTCCTCCTGCCCTTTCTCTCTGTTCCTTCTCCTTCAACGGACCCCTGTTCTCCCTGCTCCGCTTATATTAGATAGGTATAGATATTTAGGGAACCGATAAAAATTGTGAGGGATGACGGATCCCTCTTCCCCCCCATTTCGCGGTGAAATGGGGTCTGATCGTTCCAATTTCAGAGTTGTTAGAGAGAGAGAGAGAGCGGAAGAGGGGAGAGAGAGAGAGAGAGTAATGGCGTTGTCTGTCTTCTTCTACTCCCCTGTCTCTCTCTCCTTGAGTTTAGTTTTTCGGCCATTTTTGTGAGATTAAGCTCTCTGTTTCCTTTGTTTTTTTCGTTTGTTTTCTTTTCCCTGTCCGTCCCAGATTTAGCTGGCAATTGCATGAAAAACAAATAAATAAATAAATAAATAAGAAAACAAAAAAAAAAAGGCGCGCCCAATTCTCTATTATTATTATTATTAAATTTTTGCCCCCCAAATCCCTAGTTTTCATTTCCAAATCCTTTTCTATTTTTTGGATAATTGTAATGTTTTCTCCATGTAGATTTGCAAATTGTTCACGAAACTTCCTTCTTTTTTCTTTTTTTCCGGTTGCAATGGGATAATTGCATTATTTTATCCATTTCGCTGGCAATTGCATGATATTTAACAAAAATAAATAACATAAAAATTATATCTTGTTGCCTATTTTCTGGCCCCAATTTTCTAGTTTATATCTCCACATCCATTTGCACTATTGGATAATCGCAACATTGTCTACTATTTCTACTCCATCCGGAAATGGTTCTTATTTTTGGGATTCGGTTACAAGTATTTTGAATAGAGTTATTATCAATATATAATAAGTTTGATTCTTTCAGTCATAAACCAAACGGTAAATTTCTCGGATATTCAACCAATAAAAAAAGGTTATCGAGGCAAATATTTTCTGATTCGAATATATCCATATCCTGTGAATGATGTAAGAGGCAAATATAGACATGGGGAGGGCAAACTTAGAGTAGGAGTAGGTTTTTTCAGGGGGTAAAATAGAATTATGAATATGTTCGTGGTGAAAATTTGAACTGAATTTTTGTCCGAAAAGGATAAACATAAAATACGGATCTCCTCTCCTCGTTGTCCCCGCCATGCGGCCACAAGCAGCATCCAGCCACGTCATCACCTCTTAAAGCTCACGAGTTGATCTTTTCCTTTCAAATCAGTCTATTTATTTATTCTTTTTTGCTTTGGAGTTGTCGATAATTAATTTCGACATCGTTACTAAAAAAATTGAAATTGTAATTAATTTCGGAATTTTTTGGTATTTGGTGTTAAATATTGATACATTCTAAAAGTTTTTTAGAAAAAAATATTACTTTTCTGTTTTGGGTAGTGCTATACATTCTAAAGTGTAATGAAATAAAATGGAAAAAGAAAAGTAAGAAGTTGGCATTCTGCCATCATTGAAGTGAATATCCCATTAGTGGTGACAACTTGAAGAGAATATACAACTATATAGTTAAGTTTTGATTGCATCTCAAAAGTTGTCATTAGTAACTTACATCGAAAATTGATCGTATCAAAGATCGAATTCCATACTTTAAATCGGGATGTAATGAACTGATTGCAAATCTTGCTTGAAGAGGTGGGTGTTTTATTACTCTAGAGGAAGCATCTCACATCATCCGTAGATCGTTGACTTGAATCCTAAGTCAACGCGATATTAAGTCTTGGGTGGACTTTAATTGATTTAACATTTATGTACAATGATGATGATTTGGATGGATTTTATTGGGAAAACCAGACGGAATTAATAAGATATAGAACGTGCATGTGCTAATTATATACGTGAAATAAGCAAGGAATCGTGGATTCCCACGTATCGAATTGACTCCCATTATGCTAAAAATTGCAATGCCAAATTGCCATTTAAATTAATTAATTCTCGAATTTAACTAGGTCCCCCTCAACTATGCACACGTGCTGCTAGCTAGCTAATTAAGCTTAACACGTAAAGATGCGGTGAACTAATCTATCCTGATCGATAAAGTAAATATCATTTGTGATGGATTATTGGCAAAGAACGCCCATAATTAATTATTGTATAATATTCGAAAAAATATATTATGGGAAGTCTTCCCATAATAAAATGTCATGGTAGAACTTTAATATAGTGGACCTCCACGTTTCCGAATTTGACCCATGTATATATATATATTATTGCTCCTATAAGGGGACTGTATACCCTTCGACATCTATCATTGCATGGATCATTATTGCTGAATAAATTGTAGAACCCGTTGTTTTTTTCCTTTTTCTTTTTTTATACCAATGATTTGACATAAATAATCAGGATTATTCAAGTGATTCAGTATTTATTTCACTGAAGAAAAGTTTATTGATTTTGAATATGAATAAAATTCACACTATGAGAACTTTATCCCTTAATACAGCGATCCAATTGCATTCTAAATTAATTAAGGTCATTGAGTTTTCCAATATCAGGTTATGCACGCTCAAAAAGAAAGTGATATAACATAAGAGAAGAGAGAGAGGCCAACATATAAGCGGGGGACATATGTATAATTATATGGCAGCTAAATAAAAGCTGCATGTGTTCCTTTCCCGCGAGAGAATGAAATAAATTCCAGATGGAAAGAACAACATATAATATTATTTGGAAAAGCCTTTATGATGATTCATTCATAAGAACTGATAAAAAGTATTTCCAGAAAAAAAAAAGAAGAAGAAGAAGAAGAAAAGAGTATAACAAGTAACATAATTTACATAAGAAAAAAGGGTGTACCCAACTTTCAAAAGAGCATTTCATTGCACGCATGCCATTCTACAGTTGATATGAACGAATGACTTCACAAATCAGTTCGTGCACATTTGTCCTTTATATATATATATATATATATATTCGTCCGTATATAAAATCTGGTTTTAGGCTTCAATCATTCATCCATCCATGAAAATTCACAAGTTTGTGCCAAACATAACTTTCACTAGGAAAATAGAAAGAAAGAACCATTTGTTGCCGATTCCATGAAAACGTATAAATACTCGGTTGATATTCTATCTTATGCACATGCGATATGTGCATGAATTGAGCCCATGGACTTGATGTCGAAGTTAAAGATCAATGAAAACGACACAACAATTAACATTAGTTTTGTTTCAGTTAAAGGGACTCGATAATTAAAAAAAAAAGAAAAAGGAGTTACATTAATTAGACTGAGAATATTCCTTAATCAGTGTTAACAAAATTAAGTAGCAAAAACCATGAAATCTTATCTGCTAACTGATGTCACTTTGTAGCCTTGTTCTATAGGAATCATCGTTTAACATTAGAGCTCGACGAGACTGATTAGGGTTTCCGACAATTTACGCACTGATCTTTGCTAGCTAAGGAAGTTAAAACTAATTAAGTTGTATGCATGTCTTCTGATTTAATACCAAAATATATACTTAATTAATGATGGTTCTGGTTTATCTTTTTTCTTGGTCGGCCCTTAGCAATTAATCAGTGGTTCCCATCTGACAATATAAACGAAACTTGTGAATTAATTGTTGAAGTAATTAATCAACCATCTATCTCTCTCCTCTCTCTCTCTCTATATATATACGTGTGTGCGCGTGTGTGAAAACAACATACGAGGTGGGTCTGGTTAGATGACCTCAGAACGCTCTGTTTCTCAATATAAATTTCTCGATTTTTTGAGTTTTTAACATTTTAAATTATCTTTTATTATGAAATTAGCAATAAAATCTTTCGAAATTATTTTCAATTATAATATTTTATTTTAAAAAGATTGAAAATACCATAAAATCTTTTGGATATTATAGTGATCTCTAATTTAAGGCAATATGAATTTTTTGAATGAAATTTTCTTTTTTTTAAAAAAAATTTCGGAATTATTTTTAATAAATAATATTTTTTAAAAATATATCTCATTATAAAATCTGATTTCTTGATTTCTTTAATTTTTAGAATTTATATAACATAATGTATTTGAAATAAATGAGAAGATTTTATTATATGTGTAGATATTATTCAATAACCTTAAATTTTTTAAAATTAGATTTAATATTTCGTCACATCAATATTAACATCAAATTAAATATACATTAACATATACTTTCTAAAAGGATTTCCTAGGTTTTCATTTATTTATATTTTCGGAATTATTTCTAATAAAAATATTTTTTTAAAGATATCTCATTATGAAATCTGTTTTCTTAATTTCTTTAATTTTTATAATTTAGATAACATAATGCATTTGAAATAAATGAGAACATTTTATTGATCTTGAATTTTTTAAAATAAAAATTAATACTTCATCACATCAATATTAACATAAAAATAAGTATATATTAGTATATATAAATTTATACATAATATAAATATACTTAATATATGGTTACGTGGCATCTTTTAGTATATATAAGTTCTATATTTTTCTAGATATCTATTTTTAAAAGATTGATTACATAATATTTTTTAGTGTAGATCTATATGAGTTATATTTTATTTTCAAAAAACAAATCAGATTTGTTAACCAAAAAAGGAAAACAAACCATATTCTCTAGATTTTATATAATAATTATAAATAGGAATCATCATACACATACACATGGGCCTATTCAGATCTCAAACAATAGGTCTACAACTAGACACGAGCTATCGAAACGTATGTCTATCCCTGGATGCAATTGAGTTGATTAAATTTATGCTTTGATTTTTTCTCATTTTTATCGTAATTTTTCATTTTTTTTTATTTTTCTCTAATTTTTGTTTTTTTCCTTATATTCTTTCTCAATATTGGTGACGTGACTTTTATCTCTCGGAAGGCTACCCCTGTACGCAAGCTTTCAGAAAGTAAATTCCTTTACCACTAAAAGTGAAGAAAGTTATTTGTTTATTTTATTATTTTATTCCTTTTTTTTGACTTGAAAGGATTTTTCTTTTTAATTCTTAATTATAATTTCTTTTCAAATTGATATAATATTCTGTGTAACCTACGGGTTCTACGACTAGTATATATATATATATTTACATACGTACATAGTTGTAGTCAGGGCACATACGGACCACACAATGAAAATCATAGGATAGATAAATTAAGTTAATTATAATTAATTATTTAAAAAAATTAATGTAGGAAACTATGGATGCACGATAAGAAAAGGATTGGCATATTCTATAAAGCAGCATCATAATTATATATATATATATGTCTATATACATGCATGGTGGTGATTCTCGATCACGTGATAATGATCATGTATATGGATCAACTCAACGGGTAAAGCCTTATGACTATTAGAGAAGGCACGTCGCATGGAACCTATGTTATTTTGCTCTCAAAAAATTCGAGGAAATATTTCCAAACTTAGCTTGATAGGGCGTTCGGTTTGTCTGCCCTCCGTTCGATGATGACACAATAACTATCGGATCGAGGCAAGGGCGGAGCCAGAAATAATGTTTAGGGGGGCAAATTAAAAGTTTTGGGACAAAATTCAAATAATAAAATAATTCAGGGGGCATTGATTTTTTTTAGGGGCAAAAATTGAAATTTGTACAAATTTTTATGTGAAATCTTCAACAAATAAAAAAGTCAGGGGGGCAATTGCCCCATAGAGCCTTAATGGCTCCGCCCCTGGATCGAGGGCTGCATGTAGACTTAGGTTGCGTTTGGTTTCATAGTAGGATTTTAAAATCAGATTTTAATTTTGATTTTGAGTGGTATAAATGGGGCCCATCCTTTGACTTTGTATGAGTTATGTTGTTTTGTTGTGGAAAAAAGTGGTATAAATGGGGCCCACTCTTTGACTTTGTATGAGTTATTTTATTTTGTAGTGGGTAAAGTTAAGTTAGAATTGTGATTCTAAAATAATATTGGGAAACCAAACATGCCCTTAAAATCGCTTACTACAATCTCCTCTGATCACTTGGATCAGCCCATTCATACGACAATGGGCCGAGTTCTTATTCCAATTGGGCTCTGACCTCTTATATCATTGGCCCATATTCAGATAACTGCAGCCAAAATGTCTACTCGCAGTCTTGAATTGACAGAGATCAAGATTCATGATCATATTATAGTTGTAGTTCCTGCTGATGAGTGATTTGTTAGGGACGTCCTTTTTCTCAGACCGGTTGCAGACGAAAGCGATCCGAGCACCGTGTGGACTCGGGTCTTATCACTCTCTTGATGTTATTGCAAAGCGATTATGGAGATGGATATGTCAACATGAACAAACTCAGAAAGGAGCAAGTTTGGACTATTATAATGGTTCAGGCTATCAATAACAGCTACATATAATCATGAAAGAGCACTGCCTCCTAGCAAGCACTGGCTTAACTAAACTAAAACCAAAACGGAACCGAAAGTTCGGCTTGGCAGCTCTCTGTCTACTTATAAACCTATCCTATTATGGCAAATTTCTGTTCTTGAAAAATTGTAGATATTGAGCAACTTCTTCCCGACTATGGTATTTTTTGCAGCTTCTTCTTCTTCTTTTTCGAGGGAAGCCTGTGACTGTGAAGGAGGTCTCTCATAGTTTCATGGAACCCATCTAACTTCAGGTGCATGTCTGTTCTGTATGTACAAATTCAAAGATGAATGTGAACAACTTCACGCGAGAAGAGAGTCTTCAACAACCTTTCCAGCAGCCTCACTGTCACTGCAGCATATCTCCGCTTCATCTGACGAGGCGGATGAGCTTGTTTTCGGCTCACTCCCATAGTCACTGATGAACAAGAAGCAAGCGGTTGTATCCAGTACAATGATAATCGAATACAGATAAGCGATCAGTAGACCTTCGAGGGATACTGACAGAACGGCTCTCCGGGAATCCTTCGGACCGAGAGCTCTCACTACTCTGCATCTGAAAAGCGACTCGATCGCAGCAGAAATCATACTTGAGGCCAGAGCCAATATTAGAGTCGTGGAAGAATCCTGGACCCTCAACAGGAAAGCTTCGCGAATAGCAACATAAGCAGGTAGATTCCGGGTTTCGGATATGACTAAAGCTAAGTTGAATACAACAGTCATGTTGGTGTATATCGTATAGTAGATAGTCCCAAATAATATTGTAAAGAGTGCGTGGTTCGGGTTAGCAACGAGTGATTTAAGCAGACAACACGAAGCAGACAGAAAGCAGAGCAGGAGCAGATTGAAACTTTGGATTTCTAGAAGAGGTTTGTGAAGTGAAGAGGGTGATGGGAAGGGCTTGAAGGGGTCCACAGCTTGCAGTATGGAGGATTTAGCCTTCACTAAGAAGACGACAGAGAAGGAGAAACAAGAAACTACAAGAAAGATGGACGAAGGTCGGTCGAGTAGATCGAGGGGACCGGGAGAACGGATGAGGAGGGCACGATAGAACAGAGATGAAACAGAGAAAGGGATCAAGAGGAGGAAGATAGGGGTGCTGCTGGTGAAGTACTGGTAGTTCTTGAGGAAAGTGAAGATCGCCCTTCTGATGATTTTCTTTGCTCTCTCCATGGAAGATGCTGATGGGTTTGCTTCAGTTGCAGAAGAAGAGATTGGCAAAAGAAAAATCCTTTGGTTCTTTAGGTTTGTGAGCTTCACCTACCCTCAAACTAACCCTAAACTGTCAAAAAGCATGTGTATATATCTGAAGTCATCTTATATATGTTCATATATATATATATGTATGTATGAGTATATCAGAAAATAAGCAACAAAACAAAGATGATAACTTTGGGAAATGCCAAGGGGCACGGACTCACTAACCTAAAAAACCATGAAAGATATTGGAACCGACCGACTGTACTTAAGATCAACTTGTGGGATTTAATTCGGTACCATAGGACGGAGGAGAATCGAGACACTGTATAAGCCGGGATTTCGACCACACATGTTGAGTGGACTAAGTGCTGATGCAAATCTAAGCTATTCCGGATAGGCACGGAAATAATGAGGCCTGCTTATTATCTTAATAGAAAACAATGGATATCTGCATTTCTTTAATGGGGGTGGCATTTTTAGTTTTTACTGCTCGCAGGAAAGGGCAATTCTTGACGCAGATAATATGGTGAACGGATTACAATTCATGCTACATATTGCTGGTGGACCCCAAAAAGGGCATTATCAAGACTAATACTACACACACTCATCCTGTTGGGAGAATAATCTTATGGCTAATAATAAACATAAATAATTTATCATGTTTCGCTCGTATTATCCGATCTTTTTAAGGAACCAGAAAAGGTGTTGCTGTTCATTGAAGAAAAAAAGTCTCTTGCTAGTCAGAGGTCCATGTCGACGGCTATCTACAAACTAGGAAAACCCAAGACTACAACTTTGACCTTAAAAATGTTCTTCCTTTAGCTGCAGTTTCTCCCCCCGAACACTGTAGTTTGGAAGAGAAGGTCGTTAAGAACACGGCTTCATGCTCTGCTGCATCTGTTTGAAGAACACGATCTGAGGTTGTCTTCTTGTTGTTTCCTTAACTACGTTTGGGCCATATATAGTTGCTGTTTTTTTTTTGGCAGCAAATATTTTAATGAGCTGCCACTTCTGTTTCTGGGCGTTGTATGTCTTTGAGATGGATTTTTTTCTCATGCCTTTGCCCTTTCAAAATTACTAAAATTTTGGTGCAAGATTCCTGTTCCAATTGCTATTCTTGTGCGTTTGTAGACCTCCTCCTGGTTTCATTGCTCGAGCGAAGTTAATCCTAAGCTGGGCAAACTGATATGGCTTCTAGGCGAAATGTTCCTTACAGTCCTCTTCCTGTTGATGAATATGATGGTACCAGTGGAAGGAAGCATGATCCCAGGTTTGATTACAACCCGAGATCCTTCGACCAAAAAATACCGTGGAAATCCATCGCTCTTGCACTCTTTTTACTGTGTCTCGGTTCACTGCTTCTCTTTCTTTCGGTGTTTATTTTGACGGGCCACATGGGCGGGGAGAAGTCGCAGGGATACGGGCTTTTAGCCCTCGGAGTTTTGACGTTTCTACCTGGTATTAGCTCAGAAACTGTTCCACGTTATCCTGCTAGTTTCCTACTGACTCGGCTAATATTCGACGGCCTTTCTGCTTACTGCGTATTTGCTGTAGGCTTTTATGAGACGAGGATTGCATATTATTCGTGGAGGGGAGTGGAAGGCTACCGTTTTGCTGCAATTCCTGATTACTGAAGTAGGTTCTTCTAAATTCCTATTGTACTGACGGGCCTCAGGATGTCCGAGTTATAGCTGTACAGAACTCGTTGAGTTGATTTCCTATTATACCGATGGGCTTCGAGATGTCTGAGTGATAGCTGTACAGAACTAGTTTGTCTTTTTCCGGAATCTCGAGAATGAAATTTATCCATTTTGGATGCAATCCCAAGAACTGAAGATGCTGATGAATATGACAGCTGATTTTGACTTCTCGCGATTGCAAGTTAATTATTCAAAGAGCTTGAGCCAAGCTAAAAATGATAGTGACAAAGTGACAGGGGCAAAGATAAACTCCTCAACGAGCTTATCAGCAATGGCAATGGACAATGAAGAGGAAAGTCATTTCCCATTTCCTACATTGAGCAAAAAGTTCACAAAGAGAATATATTTCATCAACTGACAGGTTCTCTCTTTCCTAAGGATTACATCGCCGTTACGGGTTTGAAATAGCCTGTATTCCGACCAGGAAAAAGAGAACAAAGAAGAACCAAGGAATTATTCTCAGGTGAGAACTCTGCACTGACTAATTGACAGAGCAAATGGGTGGAGGATCGAGAGAGCTCCAAAGAGACAGTTCCCCGTCATTTGCATCCATGGTCTCTCTGTTCTCTGCATTATTCGGGTCTTTCAGCTGCTCGGATATTCCCTTCGCTAGCTTATTTATTGATTCTTGTTTCCGTTTTAAGCACTCGGGTATTCCACTGAATGCATAGAGGGAAGCTGAGAACTTGCGCTCACACTTCATCCTCTGAATTGATGGCTCCTCTGAATCATTTTCCGGTTCCATTGGCTCGACAATCTCCTCTGCCATCTCGAAAGGTGAACAGAGAACCGGAGATCGTACATCATCGAGGAAATGAAAATCAATGTCCCTAAGATCCAAACTCTCCTCCTCCTCCACTTTTTCCTCCCCCCGATAATCTGCTCTTTCTACTGGATTACTTCCATCACTAGAACTTCGCGCGTCATCACTCGACTTATCGCCTGAATTCTCTTTCTCAGTCAAGCAGGATTCTGAAGTCATCACAGGACTTCCAGCATTATTACTGTGTTTGTCATCCTCCACAATGCAATTATCGGGATCATTGAGGAAATGGATGAAAGAATCCACCACTTGTTCTTGCTTCTGGTCGATGCAGGCAGGCGCTAGGCCAGAATCACGGGCATGGTTCCTCTCTCTGAGCCTCTGAAGGACAAGATTGGTGACCTTCGAGGGAGGAGCCGGCAAGAAGGAAGACTCCGGAGCAGCAGAGGCAGGCCAAAAGTACGTCCGTGTATTGGCCCCGCGGAGCAAACAGGCGGCCTCATCATAGGCTCGGGCCGCCTCCTTGGCGGTTTCAAAAGTGCCGAGCCAAACTCTAATCTTCTGAATGGTGTCCTTGATCTCGGCCACCCACCTCCCCGATGGCCTCTGCCTGACTCCAATGAAATGTTTTCTCGGCCTCCGGGCTCCGCTAAGAGCCGCCACTGCAGCTGCTTCCTTCAACATCTCATCCCAAGTCATGGGATTCTGATCTCCATTGCTAGACTCCTTTTTCTCCTCCATCCTTTCAGTAGACTTCCTCTTCCTAGCCATCTCTACCGAGCACAGACGAATGGAGTTCTTGGTTGGTTAAGGTTGCTGTGTTCTCCTCTCCTCCTTACACCCTCGTGTTGTATTTTATACTTGCTATGAAGAAGAGAGTGGGAAGATTCAGTCGAATGAGAGTTAAGGTTTTCTTTCTTCTTGGTTTCTTCTTGGTCTCAGACTCTCAACTGATTTCAGCTTTACATTAGAACATGTGGAGAGGAAACAAACACTCTTTAGTATACTAATCGAATAATTTGGAAGCGAAGATTGCTATAAAAACGGACTTTGTCAATGGCGGTAATTGCAACGTCTAGTCCAGGTTGCCCGCCTAATGTGGTGTGATCACCGTTTAAGATATCGCTTACCTGATGAAAAATGGAGTTTGATACTCATCCGTGGACTACTGATTGAACTTATCATCTGAAAGGAGTACATGGGAAACAACAAAGTATACCCAAATATCATTTTCGAATACTCAATTCTTTTAGTTTCTTCATCTTAGATGACACGTGACAATCATATGGCGAGCTGCAATGCGCTTTCATTCGTAAAACCTGAGATGAAGGTTACAAAATGACGCCATCCACATGGATTTAGATTATCAGAAGTGCCATGAAAGTACTTTGGACAAAGCAAAGCAAAGCAAAGGGGACATTCCCTTATCAGTTTGCATTTTGTCTCTGCCAATGGAACTCTAAGAAGAACGATTTCCACAAGGCAAGTCCTAGTCCAACCCATATAGAGTTTTGGCAGCAAACAGACTCTTGTTATGATCAAAGTTTATGGCAATCCCATGAAAGTGACATATAAGGATCATTTAACATCAATTTCTTCATCCATCCATTTGGATCACCCGCATATATCTCATCTCTCTACTGGTTAAAGATATCGAAGCTCGCAAAATCCAACAAGATCCCGAGATCAATGCAGCTACTGCATCTCACACACACTAATGCTTCGCTCATCACCAAGGGCTGTGTTTCCTGGATTTACTCGACTTAGGAAGACTCTCCTCTATCAGAAAAAGGCCGACCAAAGGGGTGGAAAATGGTTCTGTTCGCCTTAATATTTACTTGCAGAATTGCAGCACACGAGATAGATTGAAAATTACTGATTATGAGGTTCCAGTATCACGAAGAAGGGGAGACGTGTTTGTTCCGGTGGCCCCATAATATTCTCTCGCCTTCAGAGCTGGATCCTCATATGCAGTCGCTAACTTGTCGTAGAACTCCCCCATTGTCGGCTCATTCTGGTTTTCTTTGTCTTTCTTTATCAGACACTGCAAAAATGCAATTATCAAGCTTCCTTACAGAGAGCACAAAATATGCCATCAACTAATGTAAGTAGAAATGAGCCCAAAGAAAGAAAAGAAACTAATGGGGGAAAATAGTTTACGGAGTATATCTGCAAAAGGCAGCACCTAAGAACATCTTTGAAAAAAATCTGTATAAGTTTGTACCATGGTATAAAACAACGGAGATGTAAATGCACACAAATATCAAAGTTTACCTCAGCAGGATAAGCTTTAAACAGGGGGAGGAAGCGTCTCTTGCAGTACTCATTGAAGAGAAGGGTGAGAATTGGAAGAGGGAGAATTAAAGCAGATGCCAGGGGAAGCTTCTTCAGCGTGAATAAGCCAATCGCAATCACATGCATCAGAACCAGCGAAAATATCGTCGAGCTGTGCACTAAAGGCCAAAACTTCCCGGAGGTCTCATACTTGGACATATACACATTTAGAATCTGCAAAGAGTGAAGGAAATGTGAAATTGTAATTTTAGGATGTGAATAAATGAACATTTCTTGCAGGTTCCGATGTACATTCGGATTCTTATAATCAGCAAGAAAACCATTAGATCGTGAGTTATAAAAAGATATGTATGTTTACATAGGCTCGAACTTATTATTTGAAAAGGGAAGGTCAGAGCTCAAACCTGATTGCGGTAGACGATGTATCCCATGCAGTAGAAAATCAGGATGAACGGGAGAATTAGCGGAGCTAGGAAGAAGTATGTCAAACCAAGAAGCTCAAAGACGAGAATTTTGGGGATTTGACTATGGTAAGGGGTTGAAGGAACCTCCACGTGTTCATCATCCTTTTTACAAAATAGCCGCCTGCAGTAATTGGAGATGAGTGGAAGCAATCGGAAGAGTTCCGATGATACACCAGTCCATCCTGAAGTCACAACATATGCTATGAAGAAGGATGCCTAGTCACAAAGTTGAGAAACCATGTTAATAACAGAAGAAAACAGAGATAGATACAAGCTTCTTCAATATTTAGGTTCCATATTTGATATCTGATGGAGTTGAGAAGGAATAAGCCTGAAATTTTGCACTCCTAGCCATAATTGTTTTAAACATACTCCAACAATCTGATGGCAGGCATATAACATGAAATGTAAAGAATGTTCCAACAGTTTATCGTACACATGATTATAGATATACATAGATTCCAACAATTTGATAGTATGAATAGAACATTAGTTAATAATACTTACTTGAGTGGAAAATTTGAATCATAATACGGGCCTGTTTGGTTTCAAGATGGTATTTTAGAATCACAATTCTAACTTAACTCTACCCACTACAATCCAAAATAATTCATACAAAGTCAAAGAGTGGGCCCCATTTATACCACTTTTTTCCACAACAAAACAACATAACATATACAAAGTCAAAGGGTGGGCCCCATTTATACCACTCAAAATCAAAATCAAAATCTAATTTTAAAATCCTACTATGAAACCAAACGCAACCTAAACTTTGTACCTGTCCAGGAACAGCCTCGGCAAGCACCCTAGGAATATTCTTGGGGTCGAGGATGACATCTATCTGATAAAGAGCTGATCCTGATAGTGCATTTGCAAAGAATATGTTCCACATTGTAAAAAACAGCACCTTGATACAAGCACTCTTTTCAATCTGACTGTAGGCTACATATCCTTGGTGGGTGGAGAGCATTATCATCACAGGTGGTATGAGGGAGACAAATAGCTGAAGAATCAGACTGGGAAGATATCCTGTTATCACTTGCCTAATAAATGCTCTGCAGAACATATAATATAGAATTCTCAGTTTGTGCAAAAAAATTGTAGACAACTGGTTAGAGGACTTCACTTCATGAAAGGTTTTTATGGTGAAGAAAGTCAAAACCACAAATGATCACGTCCTTCCACAACTATTTTTAACACCACCAATCATGTAAACTATAGTTTGATCTTGGGGTGTACCCAATATTATGAGAAACTGGAAGCAAGCAAAAGCTGTAGGCATCTCTTCCACACCCTCTCAAAATTTACATGAAGTGAAAAGGACAGAGCTCTGGTGCTTTCGAAGTTCTCAAAAAGAAAAAGTGCAATCCTTGATCATACTTCTAAGAGGCAGAAACAAATTATTTCTCACACCAACTGTTAGAGCAATAGTTAAAAACCACACTTTTCCTAGAATTAAATAAATGCTTCACTTATTTATGTACGTTAGTTTTTCCTCAAAATGGAGCGAGGGACTAGAAATATGTTGAATGGCCAGAATTGTGCGCTTCCTCAAATTCATGAATTTGACAAATTACTGTAGAAGATCCACGAAGAACATGAGAGGGAAATTGGATGAACTTTTGCATGCAATGTGTCTTTTGAGTATAGCAATTATTTATTTATTTATTTTTAATTGGAGGCACAAGATCCTAAGGCTTTCAAGTAAAATCTCCCACTTACAGTCTCAATATCCCTTTCAGGAAAGGAAGCCATGTCTCCAGCTGTTCCAGATTGGTAAGTCCTTGAACTATAGCCACCGGAATAAGGAAGAGGATTGTAATAACAATACACGCCACCACCACTAACACGTACGAAATAAATCGCCGTAAGAAGGATGTGGAAAAGAAAACCCAGTGAATGTCCTTGTGATCTGGAGCTTGTTCAGTGACCCACACTGTGGGATTGATCCTCTGTTGGATGTGCAAAACAGTTGCAGCACCGAGACGTGACTTAAACGAAACAAAAGCAGCTGGAACTTCCTGACCATTTTAAAGCAAGAAAAATTATGGCTCATAGTCGATTCATGCCTGAAAAAGGAGCAACTTGCATGAAACCCTTTTTCTGTTAGATGTATCTTCCTACATGGTTTTATGCTTCATCAAACATCATATACTTTAAAGATTGAGGGTTTACTGTGTTCATAGACGTCTAAAGGACATAAATTCAACGAAAAGATTTGAAATAGAAGAAATATACTCCCAGAGGTAAAAAAATTCATTCAAGTGTTACAGAGAAACTGAACTTTAGATCAATCAACACATCATCAGTAGCTTTGGACATGATAGCCATCTTGTTATAGCCGTATGTGGCCCTCTGTACCTTGATTGATGCATTTTTACAAGCTTCACATGCTTACACGAGATCAGAGATTCGATATGTGACTTAAAAGTCTCCCAACTTCCAACGTGGCTCGTAACTTGGACCAAATATACCTATAAATTTGTTTCAATATTTGCATGGAATAGAGAAGGCCAACTGGATCCACCAAAGCATCTAAATTCTATATCAATAGGTTGAGATGTAAGTTACTAACTGTACGGTCATAACTTTTCTAGAAATTACTATTAGACAGAAGCAACATAGCGTACCTTCCCAGCCAAAGAGGACTGCTCCATTCTCACTTGCTCTTGTAGATCTTCTAGCTTCTTCTCATAATAGTCTATAACATTTACCCGACGTCCAAATATTCCCAAAAATCCTTCTCTCTTATGCCTGTTTGATGCATTTCCATTCAATTTCAAGCGGGCTAGTTTTCTGCGGAGCTGCTTCACTTCATTCTACAATAATCATGTCTTCATCAGTCAGCTAGTAAATCATGAAAAATTGTTTACCATTGAATGATAAATTAGAAAAAGCCAAGATATTATTGTCCATTCTAGCCAAATAACATAATTTAACTGAAAGGATACCTACAATGAGACTGTGGAGTTTGCTCGTTCGACGAACCACAGAATGTGAAAGGTAAACGGTAGGATAGAATTCTGAAAAAAAGCTGCCAACTTTCTCACTGACACTGTCACCCACCGACACAGGAATGCCACGAACTAAAACTGTAAACTGATGAGGCAAAGGTTTGCTTGCATAGAAGTAATCAATTATCTTTGACGAAATATAACCATATTCCTGCAGATTAACCAACCATGAGCGTCAGAATCACCGGTACTCCTTTTGTTTTGAGATGATCAATTTAAAAAAACACAAGCACCTGTATGAAAATGTTACTTACATTATACAGAAGATAGCAGACAACTCCGGTAAGAGCATATGCAGCACAAAAGTGAACCCATAACCTTGAACAGAAAAATCTACTAATCAGTCATTAAAATAGTTCCCCAGTTTGAAAAGTATGAAATCCAGATTATTTTCTTGAAAGAGATGGATTCTTCATGATAAAAATACTAACCAGTTCGACCCATCTTCGACATTTGATATACTGAATGAGTCCAATGATATATCTGGCAGGTCTGAATCATCATCACTTAACTGATTTCCAGAATAATTAATTGGAAGCAGAATAACAATTCCAACAATCCCAGCGAAGGTAAACACTCTCAAACTGCAGAAGGCACGTTAACATAATACTGAGTAACAGGATGTGAGGTAAGGGCCACAGAGACCAGATATGAGATGTACATATATCAAGAGCTAAGTAAGAGGTTCAAAAAGTTTGAGCAAGCATGTTTGATAGAGAGCTTAAGAGCAAGGAGGTTAAAGTTTATCATATAGATATGTAATTCCCAGGACTTACTTTTGAATTTTCACTGGTTTAGCAAATTTAAAGAAATGGGTGACACAGGAGAGGAATCAAAGCCAATTCTACAAATCAGTTTCAGATACCTAAAGCAGCATGAGATACATACAACAGCACCATTATAGCCTGCCTTATGTAATGCACATTGAGCATACTCATATCAGACACATTAACATGTCCAAATTTCAGCAGCCCTACATATTTCCGGTGTGCAAGATAAGAAGACAATGCTTCACCAGGCAAAATTTGAAGTAAGTTAGATTACCCAAAGACAAAAATGCGCATAGCGACCACTGTGTCGAGGCCAAAGCCCATTAAGAGTTCTTGTTCAGAGGGCTGCCATGCCTGCCTTATCCAACCAGCTGAAGGTATCAACCTCTCTAAGTTGAAGTCGCTCCTCTGTTCAGATTTACGTTGAGCAACCAAGCGCGGTGCATAGACAGCATAATTACCCGGCTGCTTTCTCAGTATAGAGTATAAAGTAAAAAATAGGAGACAAAGGCCCAGATTGATCCCAACAGAAGTTAATAGAGCTGACAGAATCATTCCTTTGGATGAATAAGTCCTCAAACAGAAGATGAACTGAGAGCTGACAAGATCACCCTCCGGATTAACAACTCGCTGACATGATAAGACAGCTTCAGTTTTATGGAAGGGATGCAAGAGATACCAAGTAAATCAAAATAATATCTAGAATTTTAATGCTCCAGTTAATTGCATTCGGAAAACCACTAGAGTTCGTAGATCACACTTTTAACATGCCCATACTAAACATCCTGATTCCAACTCCAAGAATGAAGTTGCAGGGCACGGGTGAAAAAAAAAAATTCGGATAACTTGTGTGAAAGACCAACAACAATCTAAGGAAAACTCGGCGAAGCAATATCACCATTTGAACTACATCCCACAAGTTCAATAATTGAACTTTCATGTCTTGAAAGGCTGCTTTTCTTCCGTTACACATCAAATCTGCCAGAAGCCACAACACTAGGCAATTTAAATTCACACTTAATGAAAGGGAGAGTGAATTTTACCTTTTGAGATTATCTGGATATGATCATGGCATCTTTTGGACTAGAACTCAAGTAGACGAGTAAGCCCTAGCTCAGTTACAGAATAAACCAACAGCAGTTTCACCTGTCAGGCAACCAAACATGCCAAAATCATCAGCACTAAGGAATGTGGCCATTCTTTTTTTCCGAAAGAGACCTGCATAAATCAAACATTTTTAATGCCACAAGGACGACCATCTCCCACCACACCATTTACGACACTCAAAAGAAACTTTCAGCCTGTCGGACGGCTCCTGCTTCCAGCTTCAGCGACGGCTGCTGGTTCTCCTTGTTAAGTTCACGAGGCAAGTTCAGACCTTTCGGCTTCACTCAAGACGATCGATCACGGAAGAGTAGAAGCTTGACGATCACAACGTTTACAAGGGGAAGGCCACCACACGTCCTAAACACGAACCCAAACTGATAACCGGCCGATTTCATCAAATGCACGAGCTCAAAGCCTAAAACTTCCCAGCCAGGGGACCAATAATGGAAGAAAGACCGCACCTTTTATCTAGAAGACGCAGTAGAGTAGAGCGTGGCAGAGATTGGAAGGACCAGTTGGTGAAATTTGCGTATGGAAAACAGTATTAAAGTTGTCTGCGCAAGCCGCGAAGTGTTATCGCATTACTTCACAGGACTGGAGTAGTGAAGTCGTCCCCTTCCGGGCCTTCCCTAGACGCCAGACCTGACCCGAATTTTCTATTCTATCCTCGGCTATCCATCCCAACCTACTCGCGAAATTTCATTAAAGTCTAATGCAGTCCTTTATTTACTCATTCATTCACTCATCGGAAAGTTCGATATCGCCTCCTCTACGATGTCTAGTGCAGGCTTGAACCCTTCGATTGCCGATGATCCAAAATATGCATCTACTGCCTCAAGTTTAGTCCCAATTGATTCTTTCGGTTTCTGCCCGTGGCTGCTTGGATGCAATGCAACTCCTCTCATTGTAGCAGATAGATTAGTGCAGCTCGTGGTGAGTATGAATCTCGAGGGTTAATAAAATTTTTCGTGGTACGCTGTGAATATTCAATGCTTGAATTTTCGTGGTACCTTATGAATATTCAATGTTTGAATTGTCTTAGGAATAATAATCCAACCAGGGACTTCAGTATCTAAACTAAACAACATTGGACCGTTCGTTTTTGTTAAGATTTCAGCCAGGGAAGTACATTGTCGGATGGACAGTTGACCGTTAGGCAGTCGAGAGAATTGGTGGGAAAGTCAAATTGCCGGAGAGACGAGCGTTTTATAACTACTCAGTCAACGTCCCATTGGCAGCTCCCTCCTTTCCCTCTCCCCTCCTATGAGATGGCCGATCTGCACTATCCTCCTTTCCCCCAGCTCCCACACTCTGCTCCGTTCCCTTCTCCGCGCTTGTGCTCGTCAGTCCTCTCTCCCCACTGCAGAGAAACTCCACGCCCTGATCCTCACCACCGGCCTCACCTCCTCCCCCATCTCCTTCCTCAGCAACTCCCTCTTGCATGCATACGCAGCATGCGGCGAGTTCACGTATGCTCGTGACCTGTTCGATTCAATTCCCCACTCGCGGAAAGACACGGTCGACTGGACCACACTGATGGGCTGCCTCGCCCGATCTGGCATGCCCCTGGATGCCCTTCGACTGTTTGTCCAAATGTGGAAACAGAACCGCCCGAGGCCCGATGATGTTACGCTGGTTTGCATGTTCAACGCGTGTGCTGGGTTGCAGGACGTGGGGACGGGTGTTCAGGGCCATGCGTGTATGTTGAGGTTGGGATTCGGGAGCAGTGTTAAGGCTTGCAATGCCCTGATGGATATGTACGTGAAGAGCCGATCCATGAGCGATGCCAGACGGGTTTTTTGTGCGATGGAGGATCGGAGTGTTGTCTCATGGACTGTGATTTTGGACGGAGCGATCAGATGGGAAGGTCTGGGGAGTGGAAGGGCGGTGTTCAATCAGATGCCTGAGAAGAATTTAGTCACATGGACGATAATGATCATGGGTTATGTGGGGAATGGATTCACTCGGGAAGCCTTCCGGCTTTTAGGTGAGGCGATCTTTGATTCACATCTAGGGTTGAACGAAGTCGCGCTCTGCTCTATATTAAGTGCTTCTGCACAGTCAGGAGATGCAGTGATGGGAAAGTGGGTGCATGTTTACGCATTAAAGACTATGGGGAGGGACATGGATATTATGGTTGGGACTGCTCTGCTCGATATGTATACAAAATGCGGCAGACTAAAGTGTGCATTGAGAGTTTTTGAATCGATGTCGAAGAGGAATTTGGTGGTGTGGAATGCCATGATTAGTGGGCTGGCAGTCCACGGAAGAGGTGAACTAGCGTTGGACATATTCCCTCGGATGCTCAAAGAAGCAAAGCCTGACAGCTTGACTTTCACATCTCTCTTGAATGCCTGCAGCCATTCAGGCCTTGTGGATCAGGGCTATCAGTATTTTCACGACCTCGAGTTGAAGTATGGGGTAGCGCCTAAAGTGGAGCACTATGCTTGTATGGTGGATCTTCTGGGTCGAGTAGGTCGGGTAGAGGAGGCTGAGATGATTGTAAGATCAATGCCGATGCCTCCAAATGAAGTTGTCTTAGGATCGCTCTTGGGCTCTTGTGTGGTCCATGGGAAACTCAGGCTTGCTGAAAGTACCCTGCACGAGTTGATCAAACTAGATCCCCACAACACAGAATACCATGTCCTGCTCTCGAACATGTATGCTTCGGAAGGATATTCAGAGAAGGCTAAATCCCTCAGGCAGGCCCTTAGGGCTAAGGGCATTAGGAAGATTCCTGGAATAAGCTCCATTCACATCAACGGCGAGCTTCATCAGTTCTGTGCAGGTGATAAATCTCACCGACGAGCGAGAGAGGTCTACTACATGCTTGATGAGATGATCCAACGGCTTAAATTAGCTGGTTATGTTCCTTTCATTTCATCACAGGCTGAGAATGGTATTAATGAGATGGAGGAGAAAGAGCAAGCATTGTTCTCACACAGCGAGAAGCTCGCAGTTTGTTTTGGGCTGATAAGCACCAAGGCTGGAACACCTCTTTACATCTTCAAGAATCTAAGGATCTGTCCAGATTGCCATTCTGCTATTAAGAGCGTTTCAAAAATTTACGAGCGGGAAATAGTTGTTAGGGATCGTAGTCGTTTTCATAGATTCAAGCATGGTTCATGTTCTTGTTCGGATTACTGGTGAACAAATCTGTGCTGCATACACAGTATATAAAAATTGAAAAATTCTCTAAATCCAGATTCACAATTTTCCATTCCGATTGAGGTCTTTTCCTTTTCACATGAACAATGATCTGTAACTCAAATTCAGTAAGAAATCAAGAGTTGAGAACTGCTTACTTTCAGGTATCTACTCAACAGCCTCGATTTTCCGTTTTTAGGTACTCTTAACTTTGGTCTGAACTTCCTGATCAAACCGGACGCTTCGGGCTTTGCTTTTGAACTCTCCGTAATCTGCAAGCAAGCTGCCATTGACTTTATGCTTCATGTTCTCCACCAATCTCTTCAACACCTGATGACGAAACAATTATCTTTAGGCCACTTTTCGCGGACATTAAAGATACTTTAAAGGAGAATAAAGCTTATGCTGTCCTAACCGATTCTGCTACGCTTTGGAGGACATCTCCGGGAACAAGAGCAAGCACTGGGGGTAGAATAAAGCTTATGGTCATCTCGAGCTGACCTTTAAGTCGGCTCCTTGCCTCCCTTCTTTCTGCGTACAAGGCTCCTCTAACCCCGAGCGAGAAATGAGATGGCTTGAGAACGTTATCGAGCCCTTGGAGCTCCCACCTTATCTACAGAGAATATAAAATATGCAGCATTAGTAGATGTCAAAGGCAAGTCAGTGCAGCTTCTGGGGCTACTTCACGTTTAGATGAGTTTTTGGAGCTTACAATGTCAAGCTCCAGGACTTTGGAGACATCATGAGGGACTCCAGCCGGATAATCTTTGCCCATCGACCTGCATCTCAACCTCATGTCAATCTGTGGCCATACCTTGAGGAATAGAAACTGAATCGGGAGCATCTGAATTCTCCACTCTTCCTGCACAGTGCACAGAGGAGAATTTGAGTTCCCACAAATGAAAACCGGGAATGCCCGAGTATCAATAAGCCCATAGGCTGTTTCGCAGATAATTTAAACAAATAAATGACCATCCTCCTCGAGCCTGATTCAAATCTTTTAAGCGGTAACTGAGTAATTTACATTGATTGTTAGGCGACGACGATAGATACCCGACTAACGGGGAATTACCTCATTCAATCGCTGGCTTCTCCTTTTATCAGGAAAGATTGCTTTGAATACTCTGGGCTTGTCCTCCAAATACTGATCGAACGAAGCCTTAAAAATGAACCCGAATGATCACAATTTCAGTAATAGTTGAGACACTCATAGCACATGGACAGCATATTATAATGCCTCGACAAAAAAGACGATTGAATTCGTGTCAAAGCACGTACCCCGGGAGCTTCGTAGAGTGGGATGTCAGTCGCGATCTTGGAGGTATAACTGGAAGGCTTCTTCCCCGTCTCGCTCTTTACTACCAGCAGCTTTCTCGACCTCGTCCCAGTCAGCTCCATCGGGCATCGAGCTCTGTTCTTCAGCATCACAAGTTGCTGCTGCTGCAGCTTCAACTTCCCTGTGCCGAAACCCGAGCCATTAATGCAAAAGCCCAGAGAAGCTGCAGCTCCAACTTCCCCCATCGTTTTTCTTGATCTTCAACCTCTTGGATTCACAGCATTCATATAGTCAAGCCTCCTTCTGTTTTTGTTTATTAATGGGGATGGAGAAGGGAAAGGGATCATGGGAGAGTTTCTGAAAGTGGAAGGATAGAGAGTGGGGGGAAGGAAGGATAGATCTTGGCATTTTGTCTTGCTGACATGGCAGTTTCCAAGACCAGTAACCATTTCTGGTGTAGTGTAGGCCCCGCTATGTCTTCTTCAACGCCCACTACTCTTGGGTTAAATATACCGTACGTATCACGCAATCAAGTTACCGTATAACATCTAATAAAATTGCATGTAAATGGTAAACATGGTCCACGAGTGATCCCGCAAAGTCCCATTTACATACATTTTGATTGATTGTTACTCATTCAAAGTGAATGAGTAGTACTGATTTAATATTTATATTACGTTTGGTAACGAAGTTAAGTTTGATTTAATTTGATTTATTTTAATTTAAAGAGATAAAAGATAATAATATTTGAGAAAATTATATAAGATAATTTAAAGAAAAAGATGAAAAAGTAATGATGGTGTTGTTGAATTGAGAAAAAAATATTGAATAGTTAAAAGAATTTGTGTTTAAAATTAATTTAAATAATAGATAAAAAAATGTAAAAGAGAATTTCAAGAAAAAAGATAACGATTATGTTGTTGAATTGTGGAAAAAAATTGAGTTGAGTTAAATTAAATTAAGTTAGGTTTTATTACCAAATAAATAGTTTTTGTTCTGTTATTTATGAATGTGGCTTTAACTTATTTGGGACAGACCAAAACTAGTGGGGGCTCCACAAGACAATTTATATTCCGGACCTTTGCTAACAGATTGGCAATAGTCACTTCAAGTGAAAATAGACCCTGAGTGCGCCCCCTTAATTATGCTTGATTTAACCACTTTGATGCGTTATTATCTTTAAATAAGATTTTCTATTTAAATCACTATCTTTAAATAAGATTTTCTATTTAAATTTTATGAATAGAAAAAACTCATGAGTAATAAGAGAATTTTTATCCCCTTAATAAGTTGATTTCTCGAATTGAATTAATCGTAATCTATTAAATTTTCGAATATCAGAATGCACAAAAAAAATAATTAACTATTTTATTAATGAATTTGATAATTAAAATATTATTATTTGGCAAGGGAACTTATTATTTTAACAATATTCTTGTATTCAAAATGATAAATTTATGATAAGATAATGAATAATTTCACATGAGAATAAGCTTTTTTATTATTTAATAAGTGAATTTACTATTTCAAAAAATAATAAGCTTTCATTATATGACAAAACTTTCAATTCACTGAAAAAGAAAAAAACCTCATTCTTTTTAAAGGAAGTTCACCGACGATCATTCAATACTTCTTGACGGAAGTTTAATCCTAGAAACTCTCAATTGAAACAAAGCTATAGAGGTTCTCGAGTTTCACTTTTCTCTCTCTCTTTTTTTTTTTTTTTTTTGGGTTCCTCCGATGGGAAGCGTTACTTCTTCGAATTTGGGTTTGATATTTAGTAAGTGTGATGCGCATTCCAGCTTAGCTTGAACTCCAACGAGTGGATCCGATGAACTTATGTCAAGCGCCCGACATGAAACATTATTAGGCGATCTCGCGGTTATGAACTAAATCAATTCATATCGCTATGTTCTGTGTTACTTAATGTAAACTGTCATATATGCACATACGCGTA
Organism: Punica granatum; assembly: GCF_007655135.1. Lineage (NCBI taxonomy): Eukaryota > Viridiplantae > Streptophyta > Magnoliopsida > Myrtales > Lythraceae > Punica > Punica granatum. Next base: position 1,384,061 of record NC_045131.1, read on the forward strand.
TATTTATACACATCTATATATGCATGCAGAGAGAATGTGCGTGTGAGAGAGAGAAATAGTTCTTGGAAGGGGGTCATGTCAAACCGTTGGGAGGAATGCCACAGATGAAATATGTTATCATGCAAAAGGGGTTTAATTTCCATCTAGCTAGGAGCCTAATCTGCATGCATTCCATGCTCTCTCTCTCTCTCTCTCTTTCTCTTACATTATTCATCATCGTCATCCTCCTCCTCCTTTTAAGTTCAATTCTGCAGCATACTGATATTCATTACCTCATCAGTGCTGTCCTGGAGTTTCCTGTTATACGCTTGCTGGTGGGGAGAAGACGAAGAGTTCTTGAATGGGGAGGCCGCCGTGTTGTGACAAGTTGAACGTGAAGAGAGGGCTTTGGACCGCCGAGGAGGATGCCAAGATCCTCGCCTATGTCTCCGCCCATGGCACTGGCAACTGGACTCTTGTCCCCAAGAAAGCCGGTTCGTATAACACATGCATTCATCCACTCCCATTATTGCATTTGAGGTCGTCCTCACACATGTATACAGCTAGAGTAGAGAACCACTTTGGGCCTACATTACTACGTACCTACGCAAAATCAATTACTTATAAAATGTCCATAGGCTTCCCGGATAATAATGACTTCTCTGATGTTCGCGTGTTTTCACGTACCCTTAATGGTCTCCGTTACGTTTAGTATTGAGTCGAGCTCCCCTGTCTTGAATGCATGCATGCTAGCTAGCATAGACTCGATCGGGTCGGATGATGAGGTCAGGGATATATATCGACTTTGGACTCGAAGATGATCCCTAGCTCGAATGTTTGTGGATAACCCTTAATGGCTACATCCTAAATCGACCCTTCACTCTCAACTCATCCCTCAAGAGTGCCTTGGTTCCAGTCTCTTCTTATGGCAATTCTCTTGATTGCGTCTGTCTCGTCGAAATCACTGTGCAGGTCTGAACAGATGCGGCAAGAGCTGCAGGCTGCGGTGGACTAACTACCTGAGGCCTGACCTCAAGCATGAGAGCTTCACCCCTGAAGAAGAGCAGCTCATCATCGACTTCCATAAAGCCATCGGAAGCAGGTAAACACTACTAAAAATGTGCGGGTTTACCTACTAGAAATTGTTCCCAGGTAATTCCTCGGTAAATCGGGGTTACCAACAGCTTATCCGAGGGACACCACCAATGGATAATTGAGCCCCATTAAAATTTATGAGGGATTACCGAAGGATAATCGAGCCTCGGTGCATTAGCTAGTTAGTAATCAATTTACAGCTATTTTCCGCACTATTTGCTCGGTTATAATACGTATGTGATTCTTCCAGATGGTCTATGATTGCGAGGCAACTGCCGGGAAGAACAGATAATGATGTGAAGAACTACTGGAACACGAAGCTGAGGAAGAAGCTCGCCAAGATGGGAATCGATCCCGTGACCCACAAGCCCATCCCTCAGGTGATGTCCGAATATGGAAACATTAACCGGCTTCCGGACTCCACCTCGTTGGTCAGATCCACTGCCAGATCAGCTCCCAGATCACCATCTTCGATCCTCCCTCGACTTCCCATGATCAATCATATGACAAGGAACCATAATTCTAGCCAAAAACCGAACTCGTTGGCAGGGCAACCCGATCAGAATTTGTGGCCTGGCATCAGCGCTGCTGCTTGGGACCAGCTTCTGCGTCAGTTCCAAGAGAACAACATTGACCAAGAAACTATGCGGCAGCCACAGCATTTCATGAATGAGGTCACGTCCTCCTCTTCTTCTTCTTCTTCCTCAACTGTGACCACACAGCTCCTCAACTCTTCAAGCCCGGGCTCTTTTGGATCATCTCAGGCCCACATTCCCCGCCCTCCATTCACTCGCCCCGATCTACTCCCCAGCGATCCACTTGCGCTTGGTGTGGACCTGCAGAAGCAGTGCTCGAGCTTCCAATCAGGAATCTTTACGCCCGGTGCTGGCCACGAGCCTCCAAGTCTGACAGAAGATCAAGCGTGTGTGGGTATCTCAACCCTCGGGAATGGACCTGCTAGGGACATAACTGCGTACAACACAGGCGTTCCACCTTATCAAGCAGCTCCTGGGGATCAGCTGAATCATTTGTATGAAGCTGCTTCTCCCGGTAACTCCTTCATCGATTCAATTTTGGATAGAGACAGCCAGATTCGACCAGACTTCCCTGAACTGTTGGATGGGTTTTTCGACTACTGAGAGATTTGGTGGGACATAGAGCCATGCATAGAAAGGTAGAGAGAGCTAGAGAGAACGAATAACACTTGTACTCTTCAAAGCTGCAACCAACATGAACAAAATACCAGACAGCATTCAAGATAAGCTGCTCAGACGTGACATCTGCGACGGCTCATTATCGCATATTCTGACATTTTGAAATGAGAAGTTCTCCTCAATCAAAAAGAGTAACCCAAGGGGTAAAAGGGAGTATTCCGCAGAAACTTATTTTTACAACTCACGTCGAGACCTAAATCAGAAGAAAGCAATGCCTCCTTCCAATCTCTTAAGTTGGGAAAATGAAAACAAAAGAAAAAAAAAAAACTGGGACCAATTGAAAGAAGAAGAGAAAACTTCCGTCTAAACAGACTTTTAGACACTTCCTTAAAGCCAGTCATAGAATGCTCTCACAAGAATGAGATGCACCAGACTCTCCTCGCCTTCTTGCTCATGGCTTAAGAGCCAAAGCCAACCCAACTTTGGCAGTCTTCTCAATGGACTTGGTGTCAACCTCCCCAGAGATGGTGAAGAACGACTTGGGCCGCCACTCATGCTGGATCAGGACGCTAGCCTTGCCTGAATTGTTCACACGGCCCTTCAATGTGGTCAGAGGATCCAGTGCATGCTGAGTTCCCACAGTGATGGTGTTCTCATTGGTTGAGAAACTGTGGGTCACCTCAGCACCGACAGCAGTGTTGGTTACGGCATTCACTATGTGGTAGTATGAAGCATTCAGAGAGTCTCCCTTGTCATTCCTGCATAAGTCATCTCATATAATTAAAAGAAGGCAGCAGAGACTCAAAAAGAAAAACTAAAATCTCACATTTCGTCCTCCTCACATCTCATTTCCACTATGTAAAAAGCAGGCTACTCACAGGGTCAATGATGCAATCAGGTCTGCATTGGAGAAACTCAACCCAGCATTGCACTTGGTGAAATTTCCAGTTTTGGTGTCAAAGCAAACATCAGTGCCAAGTGCCAAAGCATTTGAGCCAATAACCCCAGAGAAGTTAACAACAGGGTTTGCAGTCAATCCAATGCTCGAGCTTATTCCTGCATACTCATGCAAGTACTGGACCTCAACCTGTTACACAACCACAGGAAATCAGAAAACAACAGTTATACGTGGCATAAATTTTTAGCGACCTATCTAGGAAGATAAGCGGTAAGTAAACTTCGCTGTACACAGACAAAAATTAGTGGTTACCTTGCCCGATCTTTGATCAGGAAGTCTGAAGCTGAAGATTGTCTTCAAACCAGGAGCTGGCTCATCAAGAGTAATTGTTGTAGAGAGCTAGTGGAATCGAATGATATTAGGTGGAATCATCAAATAAAATGTCAACACAGCAATTAATGATTTGCTTTATATAGTGTATGATAGAGTCAAACAGAGAACAAGAGGGGGCCTTACATTGGAGTTTGTGTCAACCTTGACATCAGTTGTGATATTCCTGTTCTTGAGCTGAGTATTGACATCAGCGAGAAACAACTGACCCTTCTTCGTCCCTGATGAGGTTATAGCCTGAAAGAACAGCAACACGTTACTTGAGCAAAACCTGAAATTTTTCACTCTCTATGTTCTTTGTTTCCATGGTGATACAAAATGCACTTAGCATTAAGTCCAAGGATGCCACAAGCAGATCAAATGTGGAACGTACATATGCCAAAAAACATGAGAGATGGTGTGAAAAGATCGATTTACAACAGGCACCAATTGCTTTGATCAATGCTAGAATCAAATGTGATGGATAAAATTCTGCACACTGCATAAGAACACGAGACACGCCATTTTGGACGGTCAAAATTCCTTAGACAGTATATACGCTTACTGAACAATAGCCCCATGATAGTTCTTAAATTATGTTGAATCAGTTGTTTCTAAACTAGAAGGGTGCAAATGTACATGGCTTGTCAGAAAAGATCGATTTACAACAGGCACCAATTGCTTTGATCAATGCTAGAATCAAATGTGATGGATAAAATTCTGCACACTGCATAAGAACACGAGACACGCCATTTTGGACGGTCAAAATTCCTTAGACAGTATATACGCTTACTGAACAATAGCCCCATGATAGTTCTTAAATTATGTTGAATCAGTTGTTTCTAAACTAGAAGGGTGCAAATGTACATGGCTTGTCAGAAACCTAAATAGAACACACACATCTCCTGCGCGTATTCTTTATTATTCCCGCTCAAATTAGCATATCACGCACGAGCTCCCCAGTCTCAAATCCAATGCTTCAATGATTCGAGGACAAGCCAAAATCAGATGAAAGCTGGGATCTCATGACACGAAAAGTTCAATCGCATAACCGACCAAAGGCGATTACGTTCAGAAAAATCCAGAGAATAGCTTAGAGTGTGAGCTCGAAGATCTGCAGTTCCACAGCCGAGAACAATCCAACAACCGACAGAGATGCTAAAGCACCGAAACCTAGCTCCTATACAGCTAACAACAGATGCAGAGATCTCAAGACAAGGGAAGAAAGAGTCTCACAACTCCGGTAGGCGAGTAGGTAGTGATGGTGAACTTCTGGTCGCTCTGGTAGTCCTTGTAGAGAAGATCTACCAACAAACAAACGAACAGATTCGTTCAAACGCAGAGACTCACACTACAACACAATCGCATCCAACAAGCCGAGACAAAACCGAAAAACGGCAACAACTCGCAGCGAAACGAAATGATCAAACTGAGAGATAGGGAGGGAGGAAGACCTCTGGCTTTCTTGCCAATGTCGGTGTAGAGGCCTGGACCCTTGCCCATGATTGAGAGGTAATGGAGATCTTGCGGGTCACCGAGGAGAGTGCGAGGGGGAAGAAGAGGAGGACGCGACCTGGGGGAGAGGAAATGAAACGCAGAGTAGGGAAGAGAACCCTAAATTGAAGAGAATCTATTTCGCTTTCCTCTTCGGTGATGGGGCTCCGCAGCGGTACAATCTCAGCCGTTGGATTTCTGGAATGGACGCCTTAGATGCGCCGACTGTTTTGGCCGTTGATGCGCTCGGAGACCGAATCAGGTCTTGATGGGAAAAATACATATATATATACATAGAATAGAATAAAGGGCAAACTTCAAATAAAAAGGAAAAAGGAAAATACTCGGTCTACTTTATTGTTTATTAGGGAGTGTGGCAACATTTCGCAGGCGATACAAAAGTTGTCAAAATAATCTGTTGAATAGACGTGATATTAAGAAATTATTATTTCTTTTACTCACTTATTTATATATATATATATATATAAATTTATATCACACCTTATTAAATAAGAATATAATCGTCAATATCTAATAAATTAATATGTTATATGGAAATTGGATAATATTAATTATTTTTGTAATTAAAGAAAACAAATTTAAAAGAAACATTAAATAAGAATTATAATCACTTATTATTATTTTATAAGTAATTGTTATTTTGTTAGTAAATAAATATACATAATTTAAATGATGTTAAAAATTATTAAAATTTGCTTAATAAATTTTAATAATCATTATTAGCCACATACAAGTTAAATCAAGTAAATCTTTCCTTGAAGTGAGTAGTGATTTTATCTAAAATTATTCAAATTTTCACAAAATTTAATATATGAAATATGTGTGCGAAAAACACAATTATGAATATTGAATGCGAAAGTTTTATAGACTTTATAATATAATCTTTCATAATTTATAAACTAGCTAGGAATTTTCTTATTTTATAATTATTTTCTCATGAATTGAATTGATAATTGCGATCATGACTGAAATATTTAACATGAATTATTTGTTTATGAGCTTTTAATTTATATTATCGAGCATGGATATGAAATTTATATAGTATAAGAACAATATTTCTATTTTCTATACTTTAATATAAACAATATAAACCAATATTAATAATTTAAATATCTAACGTTTCACAATAAAATTTCATAATAAGTTTTCTTTACAGAATTCGTGCAGCGCACGAGCTTAATAGTTAATTTATATATGATTATAGTACCTTAAAATAAAATAATGGGCCGTCTTGTATAAATAAAAGTAAAGCATGTTACTTGTAATTCAAAAGTTATATGTTTAATTAGTATACATTCTTAGGAAAGATACAATATAGAGGGAGAACCCGGAGAAGTCTATATATTGAAAATTTGTGGAAAAAAATGTCGGGATACGTATAATTTGTTATCGCGGGTCGCCCTCTTTATTTTGTATATCGCTGTTCCTTTTTTCGGAGGAAAAATCAAAAAAGGAATATAGAAAAGCTGGTCTCCTTCGTTTCACTCCGTCAAGTCCAGTTTGGTTGGTATCTTATCTGCCTCCTTTCTTCTGCTCTTCGTTGAGCTTTGAACATGGCGGTCTCTCTTCACTCTCCGCCGAGGATTCACGAGCCTTCTCTCAGGTGCCCAATTCTGTTAAACCCTACTCTCCATTTCACTTAATTGATAGAACATGGAGCTGACCTTAAATGTGATTGGGTGCTTGTGTACTTGCAGCTGTGCGACCAAGCTTTATTCGGGGCTGAAGTTTCAATCCGCAAGTTGGTTCATTTTTTCTCCCACTCTGTGTGCTGAATTGAATATTGAACCCGTCTTCTCCAAATTGGTTCTTTCTTTCTTGGTTGGAATTTTCAGGTCCGTTGATAGCTGCAAAACCTAATGCGACTGCTGAATTTTACGGCAAAGTTAATAAGAGCCTCCAGTGCAGGTAATTGATATCGAGTTTTGGTATTTATCAGCAAATTGATCTCTTCATTGGAAGCAACGGCGGGTTATTCAGCAATTGCATTCTTTGGAAGCTTGTCTTCATCAGTTGAGGACATCTGAGTGGCGCTTGGTCACTTCAAATTTAACTGTTTGTGCAAACTCCAATTTGAAATGAATGAATAGGACTCGTTAATGTTTCTCGTCGGAGTTCTGAAACTGAAATTTATATGATGTCTTTCAACAATTCATCACATCTCCGCCGATTGAGCTCTGTTCGTCTTAGTTCAGAGGATTATCTCCCTCCTTGTCTGAATACTGTTATATTACTTAACGCAGTGATGCAAGCCTATGTTAGGAAAAGGAATTCCGAAAGTTTTAAGATGCCATCACTAAAATCTCTAGTTTCCCGGGAACTACAATTTGATTGTATGTTAATTTTCTTGGCTGCTACACAGATTTACTTCATTTCCGTCTGGGGTGAATTTTAAATCAACTATACACGGCTTTCAGCAATTTTCATTTCCCATAAGTTGGGATTTTGAGATAAATTTGCCTTGGACTTGGTTATTTGAATTTACAAAGGCCGCAGTTTTATGCACGCTAGTATAGGTCAAAAGCTGAATGAATATCTATCCCGGATCCTTTTGAGCATGCTAGCTATTCTCAATTTTAATCTTTTGATAAAGATTTCAATCTTTTCAGGAACCATAAACCAGTTCGTGCACAGATTAAGATGATGCCTATAGGAACACCGAGAGTTCCCTACAGAACACCTGGTGAGGGAACCTGGCAGTGGGTTGATTTGTGGAATGCCCTCGTAAGTTATTGCATCTACAGTTGCTCCATAATCCTGTTAATGCTAAGTGATTTTGGAATATTTGTTTGGCATTTATTTGATCCTAAAGCCTGTTAAGTGATCTCCGATGCATGTTTGTTCCTCCCTGATATGTTTATTGTAATTCCTTAGTCGATTGGGTTGATGTTTTTACTCCGCGCAACTCATTTTATTCTCTCTTTTCAGTATAGAGAGCGAGTCATCTTCATTGGGCAGAACATAGATGAAGAGTTCAGCAATCAAATATTGGCAACTATGCTGTATCTCGATAGCGTTGATGATTCGAAGAGGCTCTACTTTTACATCAATGGCCCTGGTGGAGATGTGAGTTCTTTTGGTTTGCAAATTTGACCCCCCTCCTTCCTCTGATTTAAGATTGTTCTGTTGACAGCTTACTCCTAGCCTGTCAATATATGACACGATGCAAAGTTTGAAGTGTCCTGTCGGGACCCACTGTGTAGGCTATGCCTATAATTTGGCAGGCTTCCTTCTCGCAGCTGGAGAGAAGGTAATTTGTTCTCCGCTAGGTTAAAACAAAATGGTTTTGGTCGATTGTATACTAGCAATAGAGTAGATTATGTTTGTACCATCCTTTATTGCAGAGCTCACTGATCCATATTGCAACTGTACTTCTTCCATTGGTCGTATATTCATCGTTTTTACATAATATCCTGAGGTCTTTGAAGCCGGCCATCAATTACACTCCAATTATGTGCACTTATATACGCATTGCTGTGTATAGGGTCAACGATTTGCAATGCCGCTTTCAAGGATAGCTCTACAATCTCCTGCAGGGTCAGCCCGGGGTCAGGTATTATGGCTCCAACCCCATGCAATAGTTCTTTCTTAACGCACCTCCTCTCTTTCTGGCGATGAAATCCATATCTTCTTGCAGGCTGATGATATTCGCAATGAGGCTGACGAGCTTCTAAGAATAAGAGACTACCTCTTCAACGAGTTGGCAAAGAAAACAGGTCAGCCGGCTGAGAAGGTGAGTCCTCTGCGCAATAGTAATCATACTCGATAACTCTTGAAATCAGATGTTTATGAAGCCATAACATTCCTCTTTTGTGATTTATATGTAGATTTACAAGGACCTGAGTAGGGTGAAACGGTTCAATGCTCAAGAAGCCCTTGAGTACGGGCTCATCGACCGCGTTGTGAGGCCACCCCGTATTAAGGCTGATGCACCACGGAAAGATAATGGAGCAGGTCTTGGATAGACTTTGGGATTCGGCAGCACCGCGTACTTGAATCAGTCTGGGCTAGACCGGCAAATTATCGGGATTCGGCTTGATCGCAGAGTCAATACTATATATAATCTTCTTTTGAATTTTAGCATAAATTCGAGTAAGCCGTCTTTTTCTCAAACTCAAAGGTCAAAATGGATTCACTTCCTCCACCATTTGGTTTATGGATGAAGGAGCTTTCGTTTCGCTTATTAGCTTTTTAGTGCCGATATTTAAGCGAAGCCAAGTACAGTACACATTGTTGTCCCTCCACGTGTCAAGCATTTGTATATGGTTTCTGGGGTGCTACGGGAGCACAATGGGCCCACACGCATAAGTAGTGGACCATCGGCCCAATCAATCAATCGGTCCCAAAACTTTCATTACGTGGCGAACGAACGGTGTAGATGATGCTGCCGACGTGATCCCCATTGAATGTGCCAACCGTCGATTCCGGTCACCTCCCTATATTCATGATACTGTGTCGTTTCAGCAGTCCTAAGGCGTAGCTCTCTCTGCTATAAAATTTCGTCGATCACTTCTCATTTTTCCTGTTACGAACACTTTTTGTCTGAGAGAGGGAAGATCGGATCAGGTCGGAGCGAAAATGCCGTACTACTCCCGACACGACGAGGACGACATCGAGTTCGACGAGTACGACCCCACCCCCTTCGGCGGCGGCTATGACATCACTCTCACCTATGGCCGCCCCATCCCTCCTTCCGATGAGACCTGCTACCCTTCCTCCTCCGTCGACCTCGACAACGAGGACTATGACCGCCCCCACTTCGCCTCCTCCGACGAGCCCTCTGCCTACAACGAGGACGTCCTCAGCTCCGAATACAGCAGCTACTCCCGCCCCAAGCCCCGGCCTGGCCGCCCTGGTCCAGGTTTCGGCGGCCCCCCACCCCCTGGGATGAGCCGGCCCGGGTATGGCGGTCCCCAGGAGTTCGGATCCGGTGGTCCCGGTTCTGATTTCGGATCTGGGTATGGCCGGAGGCCTGATTCGGGAGAATCTGAGCAGGGATCCGGTTATGGCCGCAGGCCTGATTATGAGAAACCCGCGTCCGACTATGGAACCGGGTACGGCAGCCGGCCGGACTCAGAATACGGGTCCGGTTACGGCGGCAGGACCGAGTATGAGAAGCCCAGCTCGGAGTACGGATCGGGCTATGGCGGCAGGACTGAGTACGAGAAGCCAAGCTCGGAATATGGAGCCGGCTATGGTGGTCCGACTGAATACCAGAGACCTGGATCGGAATATGGCGGTAGGACTGAGTATGAGAAGCCAAGCTCGGAGTATGGATCTGGCTATGGAGGCAGGAATGAGTTGGAGAGGCCCTCCGAGTACGGGTCAGGTTATGGTGGAAAACCTGGATCCGAGTTCGGGTCCGGGTACGAGCGGAAGCCGAGCTATGGCGAGGATCAGGCAAGTGGTGAGTATGGCAGTGGCAGTGGCAGGCCACAGAGGACTGAGTTTGAGAGACCAAGCTATGAGGACGAGCCACCCAGGAGGCCGAGCTATGGAGGAGGAGAGAGCTATGAGAGACCAAGCTATGAGGACGAGCCACCCAGGAGGCCAAGCTATGGAGGAGGAGAGAGCTATGAGAAAACGAGCTATGGGCGGTCTGAAGAGGAGGAGTACAAGCCTAGGTATGAGAAGCGTGATGATGATGCTGACGAGGACAAGCCCCGCCGATATGGCTATGGTGAAGAGGGCTATGGCCGCAAGAAATATGTGAGTGCCATCTTTCTCATCTTCGCTGCTAATGCTTTAATTCCACTTAGATGAAGCTTTTGCAATAAGTTGTTATTGTGAGACGTCGGCTTTCATATTGACAACTGATCAAAGCATTAGTTTCGGAATTACATGTCCAATTGTTGCTCAATCAAGTAGTGAATGTCACGATCTTCTGTTAGAATTGCTTTATGCTCAGTGGACTAGGTTGATTGCTATATATTGTTTTCAAGATTATGGATCGGAAGTTATAGTTTCTTGTGACTGATGGAAATGCGGGATTGACATGGTTGTAATACTCTGTGAACTGCAGGGAGACGACAACTCCGATGATGAGGATGAGAAGAAGCGTCACCACCACAAGCACCACCACCACCGCAAGGACTATGATGATGAGTGAGCGATGTTTGAGCTTCGCCCATATGAATGGAACCCATGTCACATCTACCTCTACCCTAGTACTATTACAGCTGAATAAATGGGTTCCTCTTGGCATATCTGTCCCTATGTGAGTGTGTGTGTTTGTTTGCTCTGTTGATCGTATCTGAATCCGCAGCGATGTCTTGTAGTGTCTGCAGTTCTTCTGTTGGACTCTTGCAAATCGCGTAATAAAATTTCTCGAACATTTGGTTTGTGTTGATCACTTTGGTGTTATTCCAGTTCAAGCTTTTGACTATGTCTAAAGGGATCAGTTGCAGCTGATGCACTTCCCTCTCTGGGCTTTCGGTAACCACAGTTACGCCGAATGCTGAGAAATTCAAACTGCATATGACAGATAATGTTAACCATTTTGAGCTTCAAATAGCAGGAAGCCCACTTAACATCGCCGAGCTCGCGACAGGTCAGGTCTAATGAAAAGTAACCAGGTTGTTGTTGCGTACACCGGTTGTTTGAACTCATGCAGACTAGATGTAGGAACTGATTGGTTCATGTAAGGATGAAATGGTCTTAGAAAAATTCATGAACATTGCGAGGAAGAGAAGAGGAGCGACATTCAACTCTAAGCTTCCGAGAAAACAAAGCTATCTGCTACTTAGAACTGCAACAGCGAGTGAAAAATGATGAAGCCTCTTGGTCAATGAAAGATCGTAAATGTAATATCGCCTAGACTAGCTTTTTCCTCTCGAAGTACGTTTTTAGATGCCAGAACTGTAATCCCGCGACGGACAAGCAGATCAGGAGTGAGAGGTACCCCAATGTTACCATCTTCGAGTTGGTCGACCGGTTCAACTTCTGCATCTCTTGTTCCCTTGTCAATACAGAAAACAAGCGACATGATAATGTTTGAAATAACAGCTCAGATATCTGCTATAGCCACCTGAGAGTACGATAATGAATTTCATAACTAACATGAACATTCTTAGGTTTCTGAAGGGATCATGCCTAAAATACCAAAAATTCTGTCTCGGGACAGTAACATGTGAACCGCAGAAAGCAACTGCAGATTGGCCAGGAAATTCTTACCTCTCACGAAGATAAAACATCTCCTCTTGAATGGATATTACAGTGTGATACAGCTTCTTCAGCTCGACTTGCATTGCCTGGAAATAAGAGTATTTGAAGTGTATTAGTAGTGCAGCGCCATCCGTTCAAAGTTTAGGATTTTCTCCGATCAAAGTAAGAGCTGCTACGGCTTTTCTTACATCGAGCTGTCCCTTCTTTGCAACGCTGATCCAGTCCGTAGCAGCAACACCAGTTGTCCAGTCGAACTCGATTATTAGCGCTCTAGGAGGTTTGCGATCGTACACGTAAAAGCATGTCGAGTAATCTCCTGATTCTGTCGCGGTGAATGCAAAATTACCAGAGCTAACATGATGCCCGTTGTGATAGTTGTTCCCATGAGGCGACGTCACCTGCAAAAATCTCCCAGACGCAAAAAAAGAAAGGCTTAGTCCTGAGGATTTCTATTCATCCTTCGCATTTCTCGAACATCAGATTCAAGAAAAAAAGAGTCCCACCTTGACGGTGATCCTGTAATCATCTGGCAGGGGATGCCCTTCATTCGGGTTCACGATGCTGTACTTCCCCACTGTCATTGCATTGGCTTTGATCTCCTCTGATATGCATTTCCCCTGCCCCGAGTTAACTTCGAAACGCATACCATCAGCAACAGCAAACATCAGAGCCACAAACGTGAAGAAGAACCTGTGGTAACATCTCGATCTCGGTGGCATCGTTCTCTCCCTAAAGGGGCTGTCGTAAGAGTTGGGGAATTTTGTGTGGGCTGTGGATCTGAAGGAGAACAAACCAGTGAGGCTTCGAGCTGAAACCGGGAGTTCTCGAGATGAGATCACGAGACAAGAGATCCCCTGTGCCGTTCTGTCTAGTGAGAGAAAATGGCGGGAGGCCTCTATTACTGTTAAGTGTCCTAATTAACGGTTTCTTCGTGTGAGCCGCTTGTCTTTTGACACGTCATCTGATGGGGGTAAACTGAGATGAGAGCGGAAGTTCGAGGGCCAAAATGAGATTACCCAGATATACGAATGGGCTCGAAGTGTGATTTGGGCCCAATGAGTCCACGGCTAGAATTTAGCCGCCGAGATCCGGCCCATGAACAGCTCCACCGGCCCATTATGACACTTTATGCCCTTTTCTCTCGATTTCCCAAAGACACACTTTCGTCCACAGGAAAACATACGATTCTTCCCTCTCTATGCTAGAAACTTTGTGACATAGCACATGAGTTTGAATCGATTGACGTAAGAATAAGATCAAGTCGAAAAGAAACCGACTTCGGTAATCATGAGATTAACAAACGAATGGCATTGAACTCGTGAAACTTGAGGACAATGGAAATTTTCATGAGATAGCGCCATGAGAACGGCCAGATTAATAAGATGCTCTGATGTGTACTCACTAACTAACGTTTATCGCCAAATGTTTAATTTGCTCCAAGTCACGTCGGGCATTCTGCCCGTTCAAGCAAATCAATAATTAATAAATTGAGTTATGCAACGAGATCAGAACGAATCATTGATGTTATTAGTATATACTAAAAAAAGAACATACAGGTCAAGCGTCCTTTTATTTCATACGTATCATACACAGTAATGGCGAGCAAGTTGGAAAAATCTAATGATATTCGATCTCGAATCAATTGACAGCTCGGTAAAAAACCTCTCTGACGAAGAGTCCGAGAACTGCAGATTTTCTACGAAGAAACCTTCATTATACTTTACTAGTTTCACTATCTTCGTGTCATATGGCACATATCGACCTGGTGCAATATCGGGATTTTTCCACACCGCGTTACCTTTTCCGCTGTCACAGCAGCCAATTATGTTGGAAAATTTTCAAATTTCATTATAAAACGATGTATTTGAAGAAACACTTTTTATGTCCTTTCAACATAAAGTCGTCTATGGAACAATCCAAATGGACATATCCCTTCAAAGAAACGAACATGTGTCTTATAAATTGATATTTTCAGCATCATAAGTATGTATAAAACATTTTCATCATAAATTCTTGGTCTGCTGCAATAGATTTAGAACGAGATTCTATGGTCTCATAAACATTTATGGATGTTCATGGGATTGATTTCGTCAGTACAAAACGCGGGCGGGCCATCATTGACTTTTTTATATCCCGAAGGTTAATTCGCGAATAATCCCGATTGCACGCTATTGATGGAGGTCGAATAATAATTTAAAAACAGCCATCATAATTCGCAAAAAGAAAAAAGAAAAAAAAAAAAAAACGTGTATTTAGAAATCGTCTCTCTTAAGATGGTAATGAGTCGTCTTCAGAGGCTGGCCGGATGTGAAAGGTCCAAACAAGGGGCTACATAGAAGAATACCATTGTTCAGTACATTCAAGGTACGAAATGATTATCATATACTGATAACATCGAATTGTTCATATCTTTATTATAGAAGGATTTTATTTAGTCATCTGATTTGTTTCACGTCCTTAGTGGTTCTGGTCAACCCCTTCACCTAAGCTTTTGTATATTCATTTTTTTTTATTCAAACATATCTTTCTTTGGCATTTACAATAATATTCGAAAAACACGCCCAGGGCATCGACTAATTCAATCCAATAAGCATCGGCCGTCTAAAAAATAAAATTCTATCAATAATAATTTTTTATTATTTATAAGATTCGAACCTAAAATTTTTACTTAAAATAAATAAATCTGGAATCGTTTGAATATATCCACGTTAGCAGTAACATATCTTTCTCAATATCCTTTTCTATGTACAGAAAGCAAACGGCTTTAAACGTTTCTTATTCTCTGCAATTAATTACAAATGCATATGAGACAACTCTCGCGATACCTATAATATCAAATAAGTTCACATACAGAACACGCAACCTCGCAGCCCTCATATCGATCGCTGACATAAAGCAATAATCATCGAGCCGATGGTGAAGGGCTGTTTTCTTTTTTCTCCTTTTTTCAATTTTCGATTTGGACAATGAGCCAATTAGGACAATAAATGAGAGCCAGTTGAGCCATAATGAGGCTCGGAAAGTCATACCGGTAACGCACCTAACAATGAATAGACATTAGAATATGGAGTAGACCACCACTGTCACCATCCACTTATTCATTAGTTATCGTTTTTATCCTTGACATATTTTTTTTACCACCAATTAACCCCAAACGTTGGCATTTCGTCTACAATTTTATACCCTTTCGTAACGGAACAGTAACGGAAAAGGTAACGCCGTCCATTAATTTTCCGTCACGGAAGTTAACGGAAGGGTATAAATGGTAGACGAAATGCCAACGTTTGGGGTTAATTGGTGGCAAAAATATATTGAGGGCAAAAACGGTGACTAATGAATAAGTGAATGGCGACAGTGATATTCTACTCTCAGAATATGTATACTGTTAATTTGGTTAGCTGTTGATTTTATTAAATCATTTGATTTTCTTCCACGCTTAATAAATGAATAAGTTATTTTTTTTGGTCAGAAAAAAGAAGCGCAATAAACCAACATGAAAATACAGTACATTATTACATTATGGTGATGTATGTATATTATAATAGTGTGTGGTGTATTTGAACTGTCAAAACTCAAAAGGACATGATGTTGACAAATTGAACGGCAAGTTGCGGTTTCTTCAACCGGTCCCGCTCCTGCATTGTTCCTCCTCTTCCATTGTTCTTGATTGACCTGTTCTTCCATCCATTCCCATGGCTGGACTGACTGATCTCAATATATAAAAGCAAATCTTAGACAGGACCCCTCTGCAGCAGCAGCATCAGCAACCATGAAGTTCGGGAAAGAGTTCGCGTCGCAGATGGTGCCCGAGTGGCAAGAAGCATACATGGACTACAACTACCTCAAGGCAGTCCTGAAAGATGTCCTCAACACCAGGAAGAGGATGCAGACGACCCCCCGGCAGGCGTCGACCCCGCGAGGCTCCGCACTGAAGAGGAGGGTCTCCCTGTACCGAGCCTTCAGCGGGCTAACGGGCAGGAACAGGAGGAACCCCAACTCCCCCTTGGCACGGGGAGACGACGAGGAAGTGATCCTCGTCAACTCAGTGACGGAGAACGGGTCGTCAGATGCGCGTTACCAGACTATGTTCCTGATGTCCACCGAGGAAGGAGGTGAGTACGAGCTCGTATTCTTCAGAAGGCTCGACGAGGAGTTCAACAAAGTTGTCAGGTTCTACCGGAAGAAGGTTCAAGAAGTTGAGGAAGAGGCCGATAGGCTGACCAGGCAGATGAATGCTCTCATCGCACTCAGAGTTAAGGTCGACAAGCCCGATGTTCGGTCTCAGGGGAGTCATGCTGACGTCTCTGAGCTGCCTCAAGATCGCAGCGGTGCCGGCCTTCCAGGAAGTAGAAAGCAGGGTAAGGAAACATGTCAAACTATTCTCGATATAGAGGTCGACATGAAGTTTTAAGGCTTCGCAAAAATGAATTCCATTTCTTTTCCATAGGAAGGGCAACAATGGATGTTATTCAGGAAGTTGAGATGAGAGGTGAAGAGCAAGTCGAGGGTGAAAGTAGAGGAAGTCGAAAGGATGCAGTCAATTCCGGAGGTTTTAGACCGGCTCCGTTGGAGATATTGGATCATGTGAAGATTAATGTTGCGGCAGATACTCCTGTTTCAACACTCAAGGGCATCCTCATGATTTCAGACTCAGACTTGTCCTTCAGCAAGGCCGAGCTGAGGAAAGCAGAGGAGAGAATGACGCGGGCATTTATCGAGTTTTACCAGAAGCTTCGGCTTCTGAAGAGCTACTGGTACCGCTTCTGTTTTCGTGTCCTAAAATTCCTAACATAAATCTCTTCTTCCTACCTTCAGTTTCTAATCATTTGTATCGATTTTTTGACTTGCAAAGCTTCCTGAATCAACTGGCATTCTCCAAAATAATGAAGAAGTACGACAAGGTATAAATTATTTGTACTCCGTCACCTAATATAAATCTTTTGCTATTTCTCGATTCGCTTCTCCTGATTACTGTGGTTCTCAGATCACCTTAAGGAGTGCATCAAAGTCGTACTTGAAGATGGTGGACGATTCGTATCTTGGAAGCTCCGATGAGGTCATAATGGTCGTGCATAAGATCGCTATACTTATGCAGTATAAATCCTTCTCTAATATGAATGCTGTACTGGCCGGTTAATCTGCAGGTTAATAGGCTCGTGGAACGAGTGGAAAACACCTTTATAAAGCACTTCGCAAATGGAAATCGGAGGAAAGGGATGAAAATACTTAGACCGACTGCTAAAAGGGAAAAGCATAGAATCACATTCCTTCTCGGTGAGACATTTTAGAGTTAATACTCCAGAATAGATGATCAAGTTCTTTATGGTATGGTAACTGTTTTATCATAATAGTGTGAGATTTTCAAATCCTATTAATTGCAGTTTTGATTTTTCCCACATCTTTGCAGGCAGTTTCTTTGGGTGCTCGTTAGCACTTACAGTGGCTATCGCAGTGGTAATTCACGCAAGAGATGTCTTTGATAGCCCAGGACGGTTCAGGTATATGGATAACATATTTCCCCTGTACAGGTAGGTTGATCGATCCATGGAGTTCAATTTCTGCTGCGAGTCGTAAAGCTGTTTATGACTTTAGCCTTTCCCTGTTTGCAGCTTGTTCGGTTTCATTGTGCTCCACATGATCATGTATGCTGGAAACATATACTTCTGGAGGCGTTATCGTATCAACTACTCATTCATATTTGGGTTCAAGCAAGGTACAGAATTGGGTTATCGAGAAGTCCTCCTCCTCAGTTTTGGACTTGCAGTACTAACACTAGCTGCTGCAATATCAAATCTTGACATGGAGATGGACCCGAAAACTGAAAAATACCAAGCTCTCACGGAGATGCTCCCCCTTGCCTTACTCCTTGTATGGATGAATTCAGCTCTCGTTTCCTTCTCAGTTTAAGCCATCAATGGAATTACTTATCGCAAACTTAAAGTCTTATGCAAATATTCGGAAATTCTGTTTCACAGGTCGTAATAATCATCGCATTTCTACCTTTCAACATCATATTCCGCTCGAGTCGGTTTTTTCTTATTTGGTGCGCCTTTCACTGTATATGTGCTCCTCTATACAAGGTACAGGGATCCTGACGAAGCCTAAACCTAAACGTATCAGTGGCTTAAACTGAAGGAAGAATGTCAAAGTTTTTCGTTGTATCTGACCTAGGAGTTCTTTCTTTCCCCTTCTGCAGGTGACCCTTCCCGAATTCTTCTTGGCCGACCAACTCACAAGCCAGGTATTGTCCCACATTTGCATCACGTGCTTATACCCACAAATTGTTTTTCTAATCAACTTATAGAATGATTTACCTACATTATGTGCGCTATTTTTTTTTCCAGGTGCAATCCTTCAGAAATATATCATTCTATGTCTGTTATTATGGCTGGGGAGACTTCAGGAAGAGATTGAACAAGTGTGCTGAAAGCAAACTTTATGAATACTTCTTCTTCATCGTCGCAATTATCCCATATTGGTTTCGGTTTCTTCAGGTAACTGAACCATACGTTACATTTATTTTCTCAGCATATATCTTCTGGATATGTCTTAAAAGTCCGTGTTAGTGACATTAGTCCGGGTGCTGCAGTGTATACGGAGGCTGATAGAGGAGAGAGACCCGAAGCAGGGCTACAATAGTTTAAAGTACCTCTCGACAATAGTAGCTCTCATAATGAAAACTATTTATGATCTGAAGAGGGGAGTTCATTGGAAAATATGGGCAGCAGCAACTTCGGGAGTGGCAACAATCATAAACACGTACTGGGATCTCGTTGTGGATTGGGGACTTCTTAGGAGAAATTCGAAAAACCCATGGCTGAGAGATAAACTTGCCATTCCTAGCAGAGGGGTTTACTTCGTGGCCATGGTAAGGGAAAGCTAAAAGTGAAATATGCAATAAACTGTCAGTTTCTTTTGGCATTAATGTTTGTGTTTTTCATGAGACTTGCAGGTTCTGAATGTGATACTGAGACTAGGATGGATGCAAACAGTTATGGGTTTCCGGGAGGCTCCTTTCTTGCACAGGACAGCCGTAATTGCAATCTTTGCGAGCTTGGAAATTATCCGACGTGGGATATGGAACTTCTTCCGGTACTGTGACAAGAATACATATCTTTTTATGATTCACTTTTGTGGATCTTCAAATAGAATCATCAAAGTAAAATTTGCATCTTTTCAGGTTGGAGAATGAGCACTTGAACAATGTCGGGAAGTACCGGGCATTCAAGTCGGTGCCCCTCCCATTTCAACACGATGATGACAAGAGAATATAAAAAGGCAGGCGAGGAGTCGAATTCAGATGATGATCATTTTTGTTTCGTTTTGTTTGCCCCCAATGTAAAATGATCGAAAGGAAAGATGTGCATAGAAGAATTCATTGAATTTCCAGAATTGATTATGTTCCAGTTGAGGCTGCCCCTTCAATATTCTAAGCAGATTGACCGGAGTCGCATCACTCCATGTATCATTCTGTCTACTGCAACGATCTTCCTCTTGATGGCACGCACTCGGAGCAGGACCTCTGTTATTGGAGAAATATCATATTTTCTGAGTCTCAGAATGATACCGAAAAAGTCGAATTAATAACGATATTTTACAGCATCCATAACTACTTCAATGTTGAATATATTCCGCTCCACACAGCATTTCTATTCATCCCAAGGATTTCTATTTGTCCTTTGCATTTCTCGAAAAATATCAGATTCAAGAAAAAAAAGTGCCACCTTGACGGTGATCCTGTAATCACCAGGAGGGGGTAGCCCCTCATTCGGGTTCAGATGCTGTACGTCCCCCCAGTCATCGCCTTGGCTTTGATCTCATCTGATATGCATTTCCTCTGCCCTGAGTTTACTTCAAAACGCATACCATCAGCTATAGCAAACATCAGAGGCACAAACATGAACAAGAACCTGTCGTAACATCTCGATCTCGGCATCCTTATTCCTTCCCTCCTTAGAGGGACTGTCAAGAGTTTAGGAATTTTGTGTGGATCTGAAGGTGAATAAACCAACAAGGCTTCGAGCTGAAACCGGGAGTTCTCGAGATGAGACCACAAGACAAGAGATCCTCTGTGCCGTTCTGTCTGGTAAGAGATCCTATGGCGGGAGGGCTCTCTTGCTGTTAAGGTTTTGTTTGGAATAAGCGTTGATTTCAGAATTAATAAAAATATTTGAGAGATAATAATTTGAATCGCTGAAATTAAAATTAAAATTTAAAATAAACAATAAGTTTTTATAATTTATTAATATGCAGGATAATAATTTGAATCGCTGAAATTAAAATCAATCAAATTGTAGTTTTGAAATAGTTCAAGAATCACTGTTTCTACTAAAAAAATCAGCAAAATAAAATAAAAATCAGCACTCCCAAACGAAGCCATGTTACTTAGAGGGGGTAAACTGAGATGAGAAGGGAAGTTTGAGGGCCAAAATGAGATCAATCAAGATTTATGAATGGGCTCAATATGTGGTTTGGGCCCAATGAGCCCACGGGCTTGAATATAGTCGTCCTAGATCCGCCCCAGAACCGCTCAGAAGCCCATTATAAGACTTTTCCCCGTTTTCTAGATTTCCCGAAGGCTGACTGCGGAAACCGTAGTATTTTTCCCTCTCTTTGCTAGAAACTTTCTTGCATCAGCGGGCACATGGGTTTGAATCGATTGGCAAAACATCAGGTCGAAAAAGAAACCAACTTCGATAACCATAACTTGTTGAACTGTACACCGACATCAACAAACAAGTGGCGTTGAACTCATACGGCATCACGCGTTCTCAACCTTTCCGTATATTTCCCAGAAATGGTGAATGTGTGAAACCCGACTTGAGTTAATTGAAAGAAAAGAGAGTGTAAATGTTTGAAAATAACGGGGCTCGAAAGGGACGCGCCGAAGCTCATAAGATAAAGAAAATGTAAGTCTACGACTTACGTAAGACTTGTGAAACTTGAGGATGATGAAAACGCTCTTAGCAAGTGCACCGTGTTGATATATATAATTGAAAATGCCAATTTCTGGACGTGTACTTACTAGATAATGTTTAATTTGCTCCAATTATCATGCATTCTGCCGGTTCAACCAAATCTTGATTTTCTTTCATTCATAGTACTCTAACACAAGACTTTATTTAAGAAAATAAGTACTAAACCGTTTGAAATAACCCATGCATGTTGGTAACAATCATACATTCCAATATCTAGAAGCCCAATGAGTCTCAAATAATTCTGCTCAAGTCGGGTGGACCCACCAAAGTTTTATGCTGCGTTTGGTTTCAAAGTAGGATTTTAAAATCAGATTTTGAAAAAGAGTAGTGTAAATGGGACCCACCATTTGACTTTGTATGAATTATTTTGTTTTGTTGTGAAAAAAGAGTGATATAAATGGAGTCCACTCTTTGACTTTGTATAAATTATTTTATTTTGTTGTGGGTAGAATTAAGTTAAAGTAGGATTTTAAAATCCTATTATGAAACCAAACAAGCCAGGCTTTGTCTGGCAACAAAATAATTTTTTAACTCTACTTCACTTATATTTAATTCAACAATACAATTATTATTTTTTTCTATTTTTTTTCAATTTTTTTTATCTTATATACCATTCAATTCAATTTTTAATGTTAAATTCTCTAAATTATTTATTACTTTTTCTACAATTCAACAACATAGTTAGTACTTTCTCTAAACTATTCATTACATTTTCCCACTTTTTTCCATAACACAATCACAAGACTCGAATTCAAAATCTCGCTTAAGGAGAACAAGCGTCGAACCGTTTGAACCAAACTACGTTCACGATAATAATATTTTTTTTCTTGATATCCTCTTCTATGCGTAGAAAATAAACTGGCTTGTAATGTTTCTCATTTTCTGCAATTAATTGTTATTAAAACCATAAGAGACAACTTTCACAGTTGCCGTTACTGTATAATATCGAATAAGTTTGTATGCCGAACGCGTATCCTCGCAGCCCTCATATCGATCGCTGACGTGGATGTTCGTATACCGTTAATCTGCTTAATAAATGTGCGGGTATATGTAATGGTGGAGCAAGCTTTGTTTTCCTACGTAGGACCATGTTGTATACTGTTAATCTGCTTAATAAATGTGCGTGTATATGTAATGGTGGAGAAGCTTTGTTTTCCTGCGTAGGACCATCAGCTACATGGTAATCTGTCCATGCTCTTCCATCAGGGCACCGAACCAGCTGTATAATAGAAAATGTCTCCCGCACGTAATAAATGTATAAATTTTTTCTTTTCAAGCAAAAAAGAAAAGAAAAGAAAAAAGTGCAATAAATGAATGAGATTACATTGCATTTACCTTACACTAATGATGCATGTATAGTATAATGGTGTGTGGTGTATCTGAACTGTAAATGAATGTTTCTCCAACCAATCCCACATTACATTGTTCCTCCTCCTGTATTCTTCATAGACCTGTTCTTCCATGCGTTCCTCAATTCCCATGGCTGACTTATCTCACTATATAACCGAATCTTAGACAGGACCCCTTCTAAAGCAGCAAACGGAAGAGCTAGCTAGTCAGCAATCATGAAGTTCGGGAAAGAATTCACGTCGCAGATGGTGCCCGAGTGGCAAGAAGCATACATGAACTACAACTACCTCAAGGCTGTCCTGAAAGATGTCCTCAACCTCAGGAAGAGGATGCAGACGGTCTCCCCAAAGGCATCGACCCCGCGAGGCTCCGCATTGAAGAGGGGGGTCTCCCTGTACCGAGCCTTCAGCGGGCTAACCAGCAGGCAGAGGAAGAACCCTAACTCCCCCTTGGCAAGGGGAGATGATGAGGAAGTGGTCCTCTTTAACTCTGTCAGGGAGAGCGGGTCGCCGTCGGGGGCGCGTCATCAGACTATGTTCCTGAAGTCCGCTGAGGAAGGAGGCGAGTGCGAGCTCGTTTTCTTCAAAAGGCTCGATGACGAGTTCAACAAAGTCGTCGGGTTCTACCGGAAGAAGGTCCAAGAAGTTGTGGAAGAGGCTGACGAGCTGACCAGGCAGATGAATGCTCTCATCGCTCTCAGGGTTAAGGTCGACAATCCCAATGTTCGGTCTCAGGCTGGTGCCTCCGAGCCTAGACTGGCCCCTTTGGAAATATTGGATCATGTGAAGATTAATGTTGCGGCAGATACTCCGGTTTCAACACTTAAGGGCATCCTCATGATTTCAGACTCAGACTTGTCCTTCAGCAAGGCCGAGCTGAGGAAAGCGGAGGAAAGAATGACGCGGGCATTTGCTGTGTTTTACCGAAAGCTTCGGCTTCTGAAGAGCTACTGGTAATGCAGCCGTTCGTGTGTCCCATAATTCTCATCGTCAATCTCTTCTTCTTCTTCTTCGTACTACGTAGTTTCTAATCCTAGTTTCGAATTTTTGACCTGCACAGCTTCCTGAATCAACTGGCGTTCTCCAAAATCATGAAGAAGTACGACAAGGTATGAACTGTTTGCACTCCGTTGCCTCATATAAATCTTTTTGAGATTTCTCGGTTTCGGTTCCCCTGATTACTGCGGTTCTCAGATCACCTCGAGGAGCGCATCAAAGTCGTACTTGAAGATGGTGGACGGTTCTTATCTCGGAAGCTCCGATGAGGTCATAATCATTGCCTATAAGAGGGTATAAAATGTTTTAAATGCCTATCACTTTGGTACAAAAAGTAAAAATTGTACCAACTGGGCACATATATTTTCAAAACTGTTGCAATCAAATGCAGTCCGTCATCTTCACTTTGACATTGCTTGCTCGACGCTTACGTGGCTTTATCACGTGCAAGTACTAATCCGACGTGGCTTATCACCAAAGCCACCATTCGTACCCCTGCCATCCCTCACGCCTGGCCTGGCTTCGTCCCTGTCCTCCACTTGTTCGTGTAAATCGCGATGTACAAAGAGGATTTAGCTTCGAATCAGTCGTCCTTTGCTTGTGAAAACTCCATGTACGAGTATGTGCTCCAGAGCTACTTGCACTTCATTAGAGGGGACGACGACTCTGTTGAAGCTTTGGATGGTGATTTCATGATGAAGTTGGAGCAGGAGAGGGATAATGTGGTCGAGAAGGAACTCGCCAAGGAGAGCAACAAAACAACCCACAATTGGTTTTTTTTTTTTAATCCATGCTGGCATCTTTTTTCACACCTTCCGACATCTAAGTTTATATCTATGTCACTTCGGATTAGCACTGACACGTCATAAGCCACGTAAGCATCCAACAAACGGCGTCAAAGTGGAGATGACGAAATACACTTTATTGCAACAGTTTTGAAAATTCATGCACCCAATTGTTACAATTTGTACTTTTTGTACCAAACTGTTACACATTTAATACTTCTTGTACCTCGGAGTAATTTACCCCCTATGAGATCACTGATTGTTAAAGTGAACGTAGAGCAAAATGCAGTCAACTATGTTACATTTCCAATCAAATATGTTCAACTAGACCGGTTTCGCCTCGGGACTGGATAAATTTCCCTGATTGTTATACTTTTGCTGTATAAATCCTTTTCTGACATAAGTGCTTAGCCTCGGGATTAATCTGCAGGTTAATGGGCTCATTGAACGAGTGGAAGCCACCTTTATAAAGCACTTCGCAAACGGAAACCGGAGGAAAGGGATGAAAATACTTAGACCGACCACTAAAAGGGAAAAGCACAGAATCACATTCCTTCTCGGTGAGACATTTTAGAGTGAAAAACTTCACGAAAGATGGTTAAGTTCTTTATGATAACCCTCTAATCATTGAATAATAGTCGAAACTTACCGTCACCGTCTTTGCAGGCAGCTTCTTCGGGTGCTGGTTAGCACTTATAGCGGCTATTATAGTGGTAATTCACGCCAGAGATATCTTGAATAGCCCAGGACGTTACCAGTATATGGACAATGTATTTCGCCTGTACAGGTAAGTTCATCTATCCATGGAGTTGGATTTCCGTCACACGAGTCGTGTAAAGTTGTTTATGACTCTAGCTTCTCCCTTCTGCAGCTTGTTTGGTTTCATTGTCCTGCACATGGTCATGTATGCTGGAAACATATACTTCTGGAGGCGTTATCGGATCAATTACTCGTTCATATTTGGCTTCAAGCAAGGTACAGAATTGGGTTATCGAGAAGTCCTCCTCCTCGGTTTTGGACTCGCAATACTAACTCTAGCTGGGGCGCTATCAAATCTTGACATGGAGATGGACCCAAAAACTCAAGAATTCCAAGCTCTCACGGAGATAGTTCCCCTTGCCTTACTCCTTGTATGGATGATTTCAACTCTCATTCCATTTTCTCAGTTCATCGATGAAATTACTTATTGCGAACTTCAAATCTTAGGCGAATGAAATTCGCAAATTCTGTTCCACAGGTTGTAATAATCATCACATTTCTCCCGTTTAACATCATATACCGCTGGAGTCGGTTTTTCCTTATCCGATGCGCCTTTCACTGTATATGTGCTCCTCTATACAAGGTACAGCCATCCTGACAAAGCCTAAAATTGAACATTTTCAGTGGCTTAAACTGAAAGAAGAATGTCTTAAGTTCATCGTTGTGTCTGAACTAGCAGCTCCTTCTTTTCCCTTCTGCAGGTGACCCTTCCCGATTTCTTCTTGGCCGATCAACTCACGAGCCAGGTTGAGTCTCGCATTTGCAGCATCTCCTTGTACCCACAAATTGTTTTTCTAATACAACTTATAGAATGCTTCACTTACATTATGTACGCAAAATTTTTCCAGGTGCAATCCTTCAGAGAGATATCATTCTACATCTGCTACTATGGTTGGGGAGACTTCAGGAAGAGATTGAACAAGTGTGACCAAAGCACAGTACATGAATACTTCTTCTTCACCGTTGCAATTATCCCATTTTGGTTTCGGTCTCTTCAGGTAACTGAATCATACATCAGATTTATTTTATCAGCACATATTAACTGGATCTGCATTAAAAGTCCATGTTAATGACACTAGTCTGGGTGCTGCAGTGCCTACGGAGGCTGATCGAGGAGAGAGACCCGAAGCATGGCTACAATAGTTTAAGGTACCTCTCAACAATAGTAGCTCTCACGATGAGAACTATTTACGAGCGTAAGGAGGGAGTCAATTGGAAAATATGGGCAGCAATAACTTTGGGAGTGGCAACAGTCATGAACACGTACTGGGATATTGTTGAGGACTGGGGACTTCTTCAGAGAAACTCGAAAAACCCATGGTTGAGAGATAAACTTGCGATCCCGAATAGAGGGGTTTACTTCGTAGCTATGGTAAGGAAAAGCCTAAAGAGAAATATGCATTAAACTCAACCATACATGCAAACAATTTGGCATTAATGCCTGTGTTTCTCATGAGACTTGCAGGTTCTGAATGTGATACTGAGACTCGGATGGATGCAAACTGTTTTAGGATTCCGGGAGACTCCTTTCTTGCACAGGACAGCCATAGTTGCAATCTTCGTGAGCTTGGAAATTATCCGACGGGGGATATGGAACTTCTTCCGGTACTGTGACAAGAATACATATCTTTTTGTGATTCACTTCTGTGGATCTTCAAATAGAATCATCAAAGTAAAATTAGCATCTTTTCAGGTTGGAGAATGAGCACTTGAACAATGTCGGGAAGTACCGGGCATTCAAGTCGGTACCCCTCCCTTTTCAACACGATGATGACCAGAGAATATGAAAAGGCGGGCGAGGAGTCAAATTCAGATGATGATCGAGAATGACAGATATAACATTGATGGGTTCTGAATTTCTTGATGATCATTTTTGTTTGCCCCTGATGATTCTTTCCGAGTCTGAATTCTTTTGGTGACTCGAGGTACAATGTAAAATGATTGAAAGGAAAGATGTGCATAGAAGAATTCATTGAATTTCCAGAATTGATTATGTTCCAGTTTGAGGCTGCCCCTTCGATGTTGTAAGCAGATTGACCGGAGTCGCATCACTCCATGTATCATTCTGTCTACTGCAATGATCTTCCTCTTGATGGCACACACTCGGAGCAGGACCTCTGTTATTGGAGAAATATCATATTTTCTGAGTCTCAGAATGATACCGAAAAAGTCGAATTAATAACGATATTTTACAGCATCCATAACTACTTCAATGTTGAATATATTCCGCTCCACACAGCATTTCTATTCATCCCAAGGATTTCTATTTGTCCTTCGCATTTCTCGAAAAATATCAGATTCAAGAAAAAAAAGTGCCACCCTGACGGTGATCCTGTAATCACCAGGAGGGGGTTGCCCCTCATTCCGGTTCAGATGCTGTACGTCCCCCCAGTCATCGCCTTGGCTTTTATCTTATCTGACATGCATTTCCTCTGCCCTGAGTTTACTTCAAAACGCATACCATCAGCTATAGCAAACATCAGAGGCACAAACATGAACAAGAACCTGTCGTAACATCTCGATCTCGGCATCCTTCCCTCCTTAGAGGGACTGTCAAGAGTTTGGGAATTTTGTGTGGTGTGTGGATCTGAAGGTGAATAAACCAACAAGGCTTCAAGCTGAAACCGGGAGTTCTCGAGATGAGATCACAAGACAAGAGATCCTCTGTGCCGTTCTGTCTGGTAAGAGATCCTATGGCGGGAGGGCTCCCTTGCCGTTAAGGTGAATAAATCAAGGAAGGGTAAAAGAGGTAATAATTTAAACTGTTAAAATTTAAATTTTAAAAAATAATAAGTAGAAACAGTTTTTATAATTTATTAATATGCTGATAAAAATCACGTTTTTAACCGTTAAAATCAACCAAACTATATTTTGAAATAGTTTGCGAAGCCATGTTACTTGAGGGGGGAAGCTTGAATATAGTCGTCGTCTATCCGCCCCAGAACCGCTCTACAGCCCATTATGAGACTTTTCCCCCTTTTCTAGATTTCCCGAAGGCTGTCTCTGGGGAAAACATAGCATTCTTCCCTCTTATCTGCTAGAAACTTTTGTGCATCAACGAGCACATGGGTTTGAATCGATTGGCAAAACATCGGGTCGAAAAAGAAACCAACTTCGATGATCATAACGCGTTGAATTGTACGCTGAGATCAACAAACAAGTGGCATTGACCTCATACGACATCACGCGCTCTCAACCTTTCCTTTTATTTCCAAGAAATGATGTGCGAAGAATGTGTGAAATCTGACTTGAGTTAATTGAGAGAAAAGAGAGTGTAAATTTTTTGAAAGTAACGGGGCTCGGAAAGAAAATGTAGGTCTTCGACTTACGTAAGACTTGGGAAACTTGAGGATGATGAAGTCAATAATATTAATAAAATAAGTGAGCTAGGCAACTAGATCAGAAGGGATCATTGATATTAGTAAAAAAGAATATACAGGTCAAGCGTCC
This sequence comes from Punica granatum, assembly GCF_007655135.1. NCBI lineage: Eukaryota > Viridiplantae > Streptophyta > Magnoliopsida > Myrtales > Lythraceae > Punica > Punica granatum. The sequence continues at coordinate 1,412,552 of NC_045131.1, forward strand.
TTTTGTTTTATATAATATCATGTGCAGTAATGGCGAGCAAGCTTGGGAAAAAAATCTAACGGCCGTTTGGATTCAGAATTAAAGTTATTTTGATTTTGATTTTAATTTTGATTGTGGAAAATGACAAATGAGATGTGATTATAAATTTGACTTGGGAAACGTGTATTTTTGTTGTGTAGTGTGTTGAGTTAAAGTTAAAGTTAAAATTTTTGAATTGGGAAATGTGTATTTTTGTTATGTAGTGTGTTGAATTAAAGTTAAAGTTAAATTTAAAATTAATAGATTGTGAATCCAAACGTGGCCATTCGGTCTCGAATCAATGGATAACTCGGCATGAAACTTCTCCAATGAAGAGTCTAGGAACCGCGGATTTACTACGAAGAAACCATCATTAAATTTTACTAGCTGCAGGATCTCGTGTCATGTAGCACGTATGGGCCCGATGCATAGTATAGGGATTTTTCACGCGGGGTGGCCATTTCCACCGTCACAACAGTCAATTGATCCAACAGAAGTTAATCTGGAGGGAATAAGTCGTCTTCGGTGACTAGCGGATAGTGAAAAGTCCAAACAAGGGGCTATATAGAAGAACATCATTGTTCCGTACATGCAAGGTACCGAGTCCAGACTGATTATTGACAAAAATTGAATTTACGGACCGTTTAGTTTTTTTTTCTTTTTTAATAATAAAATTATTATTATTTTTTCTTTAATTTTTTTCATTTAATTCAATTTTAATATTAAATTATCTTCAGTATTTATTACTTTTTCATAATTCAATAATACAATCATTACTTTCTCTCAACTATTCATTACTTTTTCACATTTTTTTCTCATAATTCCACAGCACAGTCATTATAAATCATTAAAATCAAAACTCAACTCAATTTAACTCTAAAACCAAACACAACCGTCTTCATCATAAAACGATTTTATTTAATCAACTAATTCTTTTCTATGTAAAGTAAATTGATTTGCTGTATTTAAAATAATAATTTTTTATAAAATAACGAGTTTTTTTATCATTTAATACATATCTTATTATATTAAAAAATAATAAATTTCTCGTCAAACAATAAATTTATTACCATTTAATAAGTTTATTATTATTTTTATTATTGAAAATTATTTTTAATTTAATAATATAATTATTATATTTTTAAAAAAAATCATTTAATTCAATTTTTAATATTAAATTCTTTTAATTATTTATTATTATTTTTACAATTTAATAATGTAATAATTACTTTCTCTCAATTATTTATTATTTTTTTCGCATAAAAAATTACGTAGAATGAATCATTATTCCGTACATGCAAGGTACAGAGTACAGACTGATTACTGACAAAAATTGAATTGTTTCATGTCTTCATAATAAAACGGTTTTATTTAATCATCTAATTGTTTTCTCTGTGTAGAAAGTAAACTGACTTGTAATTAATTGTTATTAAAACCCTAGGAGCCAACTTTCATAGTTCTTGTTACTGTAAAATATCGAATAAGTTCGTACGCAGAACGCGCAACCTCGCAAGCCTCATATCGATCGCTGATGTGGATGTTTGTATGCTGTTAATCTGCTTAATAAATGTGCGGGTATATGTCATGGTGCAGTAAGCTTTGTTTTCCTACGTAGGACCATCGGGTACATAGTGATTTGTCCATGCTCTTATCAGGGCACCTAACCAGCTGTATAAAAGGAAATATATCCGGCGCCTAATAAGAGTAAATTAGTAAATTGGTCCTCGAGAGATTGAGTTTGTCTCAAATACACCTCTACCCATTTTTTATATCGCTTTCACCCTTGACCGCCTAAGTATATATCGGATGTGACCTTCCATTAGCCTCCTTTAAAAAATGGATGAAAAATACAGATGCATCATTATTTTATTATTTCTTATTTCTTTTGTTCTTTCTCATCTCTGCCATTTCTTTATAGATATTTCATTCCTTACTTTTTATACGATTTAAAATAAAGGAAGAGGAATCGATTTGGAAAAAAGAGAGAGAAACACGAGGTTATGTGGAGAGGATCAGCGGGTGGGGCACCTCGCAACCGGCCACCGACCCCGAAGCAACCTCGCCAGAGGCTTACCATGCGTCTGGCAAGGTTGGCAGTTGCCGGTGTTGGTGCCACCTCTGATTTGCCCCCTTTCCTCTCTCTGAATCAAAATCGTTGTGACACCAATATACCAAATATGGTTTCCATGGCCGACTTCTTCCATGAGGAGACCACCAATGGCTTATATTTTCCTGCACAACACCATTCACCCACAGCAAAAAAACCCGAGATGGACCAGGCATCAAATTAAGCCATACGGCTTCCATCGAAGAATTTTCAGATGAATGATCGAAAAACTAGAGCTTAAGTTTCTTCATGATTGTCGCCGTGGGAGCTCGCAATCAGCCACTGCTTCTCCCTCTCCCCGATCCCGATTTGGTCCCTCTAAAAATAATGCATAAACGTTAAAGAGTAAAAAAAATCATAAAATATATTTAAGGTGATTATTTATTGTTTTCCGTCCAATTTTTTATGAAACTTGACGGAAGGACCCATTTAACGTACAAAAAGACCTAGGTAATGTACATTAATGCGATCAAAGGCGAAAGTGATGTAAAAAATGGGTCAAGTTGCATTTGAGGCAAACTCGATCTCTCGAGGGCCAATTTGCTATTTTATTCCGCGTAATAAATGTATAAAATTTTCTTTTCAAGCAAAAAAAAAAAAAACAGCGCAATAAATGAATGAGATTACATTGCATTACCTTATACTAATGATGCATGTATAATATAATGGTGTGTGGTGTATTTGAACTGTAAATGAATGTTTCTTCAAGCTATCCCACATTACATTGTTCCTCCTCCTATATTCTTCCTAGACCTGTTCTTCCATGCGTTCTTCAATTCCCATGGCTGACTGATCTCACTATAAAACCGAATCTCAGACAGAACCCCTTCTACAGCAGCAAACGGAAGAGCTAGCTAGCCAGCAATCATGAAGTTCGGGAAAGAGTTCGCGTCGCAGATGGTGCCCAAGTGGCAAGAAGCATACATGGACTACAGCTACCTCAAGGCTGTCCTGAAAGATGTCCTCAACATCAGGAAGCGGGTGCAGACAGTCTCCCCGAAGGCATCAACCCCGGGAGGCTCCGCATTGAAGAGGGGGGTCTCCCTGCACCGAGCCTTCAGCGGGATAACGAGCAGGCACAGGAGGAACCCCAACTCCCCCTTGGCAAGGGGAGGTGACGAGGAAGTCCTCTTTAACTCTGTCAGGGAGAACGGGTCGTCGTCGGGGGCCCGTAATCAGACTACGTTCCTGATGTCCTCCGAGGAAGGAGGCGAGTGCGAGCTCGTTTTCTTCAGGAGGCTCAATGACGAGTTCAACAAAGTGGTCATGTTATACCGGAAGAAGGTACAAGAAGTTGTGGAAGAGGCCGATGAGCTGACCAGGCAGATGAATGCTCATGTTCGATTTCAGGCCAGGAATCACGCTGGTGTCTCCGAGCTTGAGCTGCCTCAAGATTGCACTGCGAATCTTCTAGGAAGTAAAAAGCAGGGTAAGGAAACACATTCGAACTGTTCTGGATATCTAATGCAAAAAGTTTGTAACAATGAAGTGGATTTCCTTTTTTATAGGAACGGCAACAATGGCTGCTATTCAGGAAGGCGAGATGAGTGGCGAAGAACAAGTCGAGGGTGAAAGTAGAGGAAGTACAGAGAATCCAGTAAATTCCAGAAGATTTAGACCAGCTCCGTTGGAGATATTGGATCAAGTGAAGATTAGTGTTGCGGCAGAAACTCCTGTTTCAACACTTAAGGGCATCCTCATGATTTCAAATTCAGACTAGTCCTTCAGCAGGCAGGGTTGAGGAAATCGGAGGAGAGAATGATGCAGGCATTTGTCGTGTTTTACCAAAAGCTTCGGCTTCTGAAGAGCTACTGGTAATGCAGCCTTTCGTGTCCCATGATTCTCAACGTCAATCTCTTCTTCTTCTTCCTACTACATAGTTTCTAATCTTAGTTTCGTATTTTTGACATGCAAAGCTTCCCGAATCAACTGGCATTCTCCAAAATCATGAAGAAGTACGACAAGGTATGAACTGTTTGCACTCCGTTGCCTGATATATATCTTTTGAGATATCTCGGTTTCGGTTCCCCTGAGTACTGCATTTCTCAGATCGCTTTGAGGAGTGCATCAAAGCCGTACTTGAAGATGGTGGACAGTTCTTACCTCGGAAGCTCCGATGAGGTCATATTCATTGCCTATGAGATCACTGATTGTTATACTTCTGCTGTATAAATCCTTTTCTAATGTGAATACTCTGCCTCTGGATTAATCCGCTGGTTAATAGGCTCATTGAACGAGTGGAAGCCACCTTTATAAAACACTTTGCACATGGACGAAAGGGATGAGGAAACTTAGACCGGCCACTAAAAGGGAAAAGCATAGAATCACATTCCTTCTTGGTGAGATGTTTTAGAGTGAAAACTTCACGAAAGATGATCAAGTTCTTTATGATAACCTTCTAATCATTCGATGATAATCCGAAACTTACCGTCTTTGCAGGCAGCTTTTTTGGGTGCATGTTAGCACTTATAGCGGCTATTGTAGTGGTAATTCACACGAGAGATATCTTCAATGGCTCAGGACGTTTCCAGTACACGGACAAGTATATGGACAGCATATTTCGCCTGTATAGGTAAGTCCGTCTATCCATGGAGTTGGATTTCCGTCACACGAGTCGTAAAGTTGTTTATGACTCTAGCTTCTCCCTTCTGCAGCTTGTATGGTTTCATTGTCCTGCACATGTTCATGTATGCTGGAAACATATACTTCTGGAGGCGTTATCGGATCAATTACTCGTTCATATTTGGCTTCAAGCAAGGTACAGAATTGGGTTATCGAGAAGTCCTCCTCCTCGGTTTTGGACTCGCAATACTAACGCTAGCTGGTGTGCTATCAAATCTTGACATGGAGATGGACCCAAAAACTCAAGAATTCCAAGCTCTCACGGAGATAGATCCCCTTGCCTTACTCCTTGCATGGATGATTTCAACTCTCATTTCATTTTCTCAGTTTAAGCCATCGATAAAATTACTTATTGCGAACTTCAAATCTTAGGTGAGTGAAATTCGGAAATTCTGTTCCACAGGTTGTGATAATCATCACATTTCTCCCTTTCAACATCATATACCGCTCGAGTTGGTTTTTCCTTATCGGATGCGCTTTTCACTGTATATGTGTTCCTCTATACAAGGTACAGTGATCCTGACAAAGCCTGATATTGAACATGTTCAGTGGCTCAATAAGTTCACTGTTGTGTCTGAACTAGCAGTTCCTTCTTTTTCCTTCTGCAGGTGACCCTCCCCGATTTCTTCTTGGTCAATCAACTCACGAGCCAGGTCGAATCTCGTATTTGCAGAATGTCCTTGCACCCTCAAATTGTTTTTCTAATGTAACTTATAGAATGATTGACCTGCATTATGTACGCAAAATTTTTCCAGGTGCAATCCTTCAGAGATATATCATTCTACATCTGCTACTACAGCTGGGGAGACTTCACGAAGTGTGAACATAACAAAGTACATGAATTCTTCTTCTTCACCATCGCAATTATCCCGTTTTGGTACTGCGACAATGATACATACTTTTATCATTCACTTCTGTGGATCTTCAAACAGTATCATCAAAGTAAAATTTGCATCTTTTCAGGTTGGAGAATTAGCACTTTAACAATGTTGGCAAGTACCGGGCTTTCAAGTCAGTACCCCTCCCTTTTCAACACGACAACGACAATGACGTAGATAACATTTGGTGAGTTTTGAATTTCCTGATGATTCTTTTTTTTTTCCTTTCTGTTTCACCTGATGATTCCTTCAGGGTCTGAATTCTTATGTTGGTAACTCGAAGTTCACTGTAAAATAACTGAAATGATGTCTACAGAATAATTCATGAATTTCCACAATTGATATGTTCCAACTGAGGCTGCCCCTTCTTTATCTGCACTACGTAAATACTAAGCAGATCGACTGGAGTTGCAACGCTCCTGTATCACTGTCCACTGCTACACTCTGAGCAGGACCTCTGTTACTGGATAATACCATGTCTTCAGAGTCTCATGTTTGAGATACCCAACAAAGTCTAATTAATAACGATATCTTACAGCATCCAGAACTACATCAAACTCAAATATATTCAAGTCGACACAGCAGAAATCAGAACTGTCGTTTCACTTGCTCTAGAAACAGGATAACAATCTAACAAACTAACCTGAGTGTGCATCTTCATCTTCCGTATCATTCGTGTTTGGCAAAGTTGCAGGGGAGTTAGCAGCTGAGTTTTCAGCTGTGACAGCACCAGTGCTCTCATCGTCCTGCCTGGCATAAAACGACGATAACGACAGAGGGTTGTAAGTAGAGCTTGCTCTCTGTAGACCTCTTATCGCTCTCATTGCAGCAAGAGTGCTTCTGTACACATCCATGGTTTCTTCCCCTAGCGTTGCTGATGGCTCTGTCTGCATATCTGCAGAAGACTGCGAGTTTGATGATTGATTGTCGATGGCCGTGGTGGATTCAATAACTTCTGCTTCAAGCGGGAAGAGGAGTTCGAGATTTGCCTCGCACTCGCGGACCAGTCTAGTGAGAGGTTCGGTCGTGAAGAATGGCTGGTGGAGAGCGAGCTGCGTGAATGGCAAGCGTAACAGGCCTCCCGTTCGTTTGTCGTATTTCTTTAAGATTTTAACGAGGCCTGGTGAGCAGACATATGAGTGTCGCTTTAAAGAACTGCACGTGCGAAGATCGGAGAAACAACGCTACTAGGAAAAATTTTGAAGCCGTCAATCTCATCACACCAAAGAAGTTTGGGGTACCTGCGAAATTCAGGGAGCTGTAGTTCTTGAGGAGCACCATTTCTCCGTGAATAGTGACAAAGTCCTTGCGGATTTCCATCATCTGCTCACTGAACTCGGTTTCTGAGGAGAAAGCTCCATCTTTGTTGCTCTCTTTAGCACGCTCGATCCTCTCCTTCAACTCCTGTTGTAGATGCGATAAATGAAATGGATTAAAACCCGAACGAGAGGTATAACAAACTCGGCAAGACACTCTCCCCGCTCGACACAACAAAAGCACTGAACGAAGAAGTCTTCTCGAGCAGCACAAGAACCAATCAATCATGGAAACTTCTCTCGATTTAAAGGTGCGAGCTTTTCAGGTGAACAATCACCTGCCTAGGATAGGATTGCTGGTTAAACCAACAACAGCTGATGAGCTGACCAAATGAAATCACTCTCTCAAGTCAAAGGAAAGTGATGAACCAACCGAAGAAGGGCAGAATCAAAATTAAAAGTCACCTGGAAACGGATGATGAAGTCCTCCTCCTTGTCGACGTAGAAGTCGTTGAACTTCTCGAGCTCATCATTCAAGATGCCGACGAACCATTCCTGGAGGTCGACGAGGGGCCTGTGATCGGGAGGGTTCCCGTCGGCCCCGTCTTCAATATTAGCGGGATCGCCGGCGAAGGCGGGGTGATGGTCGACTGGTGGTGGAAGGTTCTTGAGGAGCTTCTTGAGGGGCTTGTAGCAGAGGAACTTGTCCCTCCACTCGGGCAGGGTTTCCTCGAGATGGGTCCTGAACTCCTTGCCAAATTTCATAGGACTTCGCTCGGCGATGCTTCCTCGCCTTCAATCAGGGCCGGGTCGAGGTCGATGATGGTGAAGCAATGGAATTTTGATCGATCGGGTGAAGGCCGTCTCAGTGCAATGACAGTGAAGACAACACAGGAGGGAGAAAGAGAAGGTACGGTGGAATATTTGGCAGATTCTGATGAGGACGGGGGAATTGGGAATTGGGAATTTGGAATCTCTCATCAACTGGACGGGAAGTGATGTGATTTTGATATTTGGTGCTTTGAATGGATTGGGATGACATACGACCCAGAGGCCCTTGGAACATTGATCAAATAGTCCCAGGCCAGATGGTCTGATCCGAAGCCGGAACCGATATATATGACTTCCTCGAGCTTGTGGAGGATAGGAATTGATGGACAACAAGATTAGGGTTGGTTTGGAAATGTTTTTACTATTGGAGAGCTCAAACAAAATTATTGAAATACGGACGCTCATTTCAAAATAAATTAAAGTGTCCGAAAGAAATTAATTTAAAATTAATAAAAGTTAAAAAAAATAATTATTAAACAGATTTTATTAACACGTATTAATCTACCCGAGAAAATCACGATGGCAATCGCAATTTCGATCCAAATCGTGATTTCATAAACTTAAAATTATAAAAAAAGATAATTATGAAATTTCTCATCGCACTCCCAGACCAACTATAAGATTGCGAAATTACATTAGATTTTGGTTTATCTATTCGGCAAAAATGGAAGTGATGTTGGGTTTCTCCGGCCACCGGACGCCCTCTCTTAAGAAGTAATGACTCGTTCATGGGTAATACCGTGATTTGCAATCTACTCCGCACGTTTGATTCCGCAGAATATTTCGGTGCATCCTATTTACTTTCGATTCGAAAAGCATCCATAGAAGAACAGTTATCCAATTGGGTGGGCAATGGAATCACATACTTTCTGTATTCAGATAAGCATAGAACATTGCTTTCAGTCCATCCCCTTGTCAGTTTGCAAGCATGATGCCATCGACAAATGCAATTTATATACAGACTGCGCCGTCCGCATGAACTGAATGAATTTGATGGGATAACAACACCAGAGTGACTCACCGCGAACGAACAACTGAAGCTAAAATCGTGCGATCAGCAAAATGAGCAATAGCATCCAGAAGAAGCATTTCATCCTGAAAGAATGTTTATTGCAATCCAAAGGGGAACGCATTCAAAAGAGAATGCCGGTTGAGACAACATAACATTTGGTGATCAAAATACCAATTGAAGCACCAACGATTTACGGAAAACATACTAAAAAGGAAAGCCGAAGAAAAATGGCAGCGCAGTTTCAGGTGATTTGCAGGTGTCCCCTCTCTTATATGGCCTCCAGAGCTTGCAGTATGTCAGCCTTCAGATCTTCGAAGTCCTCCACACCGAAGCTGAACCTCACCAAGTTATCCAGTATCCCGTATTTGGCTCTTTCCCCCTGGCTCAGGTCCCTGTTTCAGCACAATATGCACATCACTTTCCCTCTGTGAAACCATCAAAACCAGATCTCCAACTCTGTGATGTTGACTTTTTCCAAAAGACTTTATGGGAGGCAAGGAAAAAATGGATCAAGATCCTAAGACACTGGCACAACACAAGGTACGGTTGGTGGCCTAGAACTGTTTTCCCCATAATGTAAATGAAATGTATGATTACGACAGGGATGTTTACGCAAGTTACCAGTAAGACATGATTGCAGGTTGATCCACAATGCTCTCACAGCCACCGAAGGATGGAGCAATATACGGAATCTTCAGGGTATCAACAAACTTGGCAGTAGTCCTCAAATCTCCATCAACCTGAGAAAAAAAGAAAAATTGAAGGGGAAGGAAAGATCTTTACCAAGGCTCTTGACAAGAGGGCAGAACTGAACACAGCCCATATATAACATCTAGAAAGTTAAGTCGGGTAAATCACCTCAAAGCTCACAACACCACCAAAGCCGGTCATTTGCTGCTTTGCGATGTGGTGCTCAGGATGACTTGGTAAGCCTGGATAGTAGACACGCTTCACCTGCCAGGAACACCATACAAAGTGTGTGAAGGATGGTCCTTACAAAATTCAATATTAATAATTTAACAAATGAATTCTAGCATAATAAGAAATGGCTATTGATACTATTAACACTCATAACTAACAGGATACTAAGCTCCACTGCATGAAAAATTTAAGTGCAAGCACAAAGATGCTCAAGATTTCCTTCCCCCCCCTCCCCTTTAAGAGCAGATTATGGTAATTATAGCTTCACTGGGGGAAGGGAGGAATGTGAAGTCAAAACAGTCATCATGATGTTGACCCAAGATTCCAAACACGTGACAAGTTACAGAAACTTCTTCTTTAGTTATACCTTTGGATGTGCCTCTAAAATCTCGGCCATCCTCTGCGCGGTTGAATTTTGTTGCTGTACACGAAGGTGCAGCGTCTTCATACCACGGATGATCAGGTATGCAGCATTCTGTTTGCATAAGAGATAGTACACACATCATTATACCCACTATAACCTTACTAATAAATTGTAAATGAAAGAGCAACTAACGTGCTCAATGAACAAAAAGTTGAGAACACCACATATGAAGAAGTACGAATCCTCGTATTCATAAGTGCTAACTAAAACGGATATATAAAAATCATCAGTAATCTTTCATCCTAAACTCAAACTCCCGCACAAATTTTCTAGTCTTTTGTGCACTATCAATGCCCCATTACTGTAACCTTTCACTTTACAGATCCATTGAGTAAGAAATACGCCAACGAGTGCAAGTACATTGATGGCAACATAAAGGAGTCCATAACTAATAACACTTACAGGGTTGAGAGCTCCACCCAAAACATGATGCAAATTACGAATTTCGGAAATCAGTTTCAGTGGGCCACTAACGCAACCAGCAAGTACCTGGAAAAGGGATTCACATCATGTCAGTCCTTAATCACAGAAGGCATTGGGAAAATTCAACAGCCCAGAGAATCAAAGGAAAAAGGTAAAAGAATATAGGCCTACATACATCATTATGTCCCCCAATGAATTTTGTAGCAGAGTGAAGAACCAAATCTGCACCGATGGCCAAAGCTTTTTGGTTTAAAGGAGTTGCAAAAGTTCCATCTATGCATACCAGTGCTCCCTTCTTATGGCAGAGGTCTGAAACCAACTTAATATCGACGCATCTGAGGAAGGGATTGGTAGGAGACTCTGTGAAGAAAAGAGACACCTGCAAGGAATGATAACCACACAAGATCCCGTTATGGCCTGTTGTTTCAATGAGAGTGAAAGAAACAAAATCTACAAAATCGCAGACCTTATGTTCCTCAAGTGCAGATTCCAGGCCTTTCATATCTGCAGGATCAATGACAGTGGCCTGCATTTGTCACAGTAATTTAATTAGACCTCCATATGCACCCTTGCCACCAGAAACCAGTAGCATGAGTTGCCAAATGCATTTTACACTGAAATGAGCAATCTGGTTAATGCTAGGTGCAACCTCAAAATTTTAGACATCATTTCTGTTTCCCAAAGAAGATCAACTTATGATGGAATTCTCTTTCTGCCAAACACGGCAAAAGAAAACATAAAAGAAGATTACAGCCTCAAGAAGTGGGTGCATAGAGCAACAAAAGCTTTACCGTGATCCCCATCTTGGGAAGAATTGTCTCGATGAAGATCCTAGTTTTACGGTAGCAATCTGTGGTGGTCACAATGTGCCCTCCAGCTGGAACGAGTGCCATTAACATAACCGTACTAGCACACATTCCAGAGGCCATTATCAGGGTTGATTCAGCCCCCTCCAGCGCACTGTATCACCAAAGCAAAGGATTTTTCAGTTAATAATGCAATCACCCAGAGGCTCGGACAATTACACAAGGTATCAGAAACAACAGAAAGAAGAGGAAGAAACCTGATTTTCTCCTCCGCAACCACAGTTGTGGGGTTCCCATATCGGCCATACTCGAAGCTTGCCCGGCGTTTTTCCTTACAATGACAGTACAGAGACAATCGTCCTTAGATGCAAAAAACGCGGGTGATCATATTCAATGGCTCCAGGATCTACAAGTAGAAGACTCGTACCTTGAAATCAATTAACTCAGCAGTTTTCTTGAAGAAATAGGCAGAAGTGTTAACGACAGGCGTCGTAATTGCATCGGTAACTATGCCGCGACCTAATCTCTCACCTATGGAAGAACGGAACAAAGCAAAACAAATCAATCACCAAATAGTTGCAGACAACACCATACTAAGAAATGAATATGACGAATCGCATTTTGAGGAAGCGTACCAGCATGAATAGCGAGACTCCCGTCGGAGCTCAGAAATGACGCTTCCTTCAAATCCAAATCCTTCAACTGTACATCCTGACTACTCTCAAACTCATCAACGACCAGGACCTCCGCACCGGCCTGGAGCTCCTCGACCGGAGCAACCGGCGCCGAGGCCGCTGCTGCTGCGGCGGCGTCGACGGCAATCGCCGCCGCCGGGGGGACTCCAGCTGCGGCGGGATTGTTGGACCAAGAAGCAGCCACCACCTGCGCGACACCGATATTGCTGCAGTTCCTCCGGGCCTTGGTGCTCAGCTGGCGCACGAAGTTCGGAGGGAACCTGAAGATGAGAGAAGACAGACCGTGAAACGACGCACCGGCGCGGACCGAGCTGGCTCGGGTGGCGAATCGCCCCGGACCCGCCTTCTCCGACCTCGCGGAGCTCGAGAAGTCGGGATCCGACCGGCACTCGAAGGAGGAGGCGTAGATCTTGGGAAACGAAGTCGCCGAGACAGCCATTGGAGCTCGATGCGGCGGCGTTTCGGTAGTTTACGGGTCTCCGTTCCCCCTGTGATTCCTCAGCCGAAATGAAAATGAAATACGGGGGGTGGAGAGGGCTGCTGTATTTAACGCCGCCGACGAGGTATTCGGGGACAGATCTCCTTTTTGCACCTCCAGCTTTCTAATCTGTCCATTTGGTCCCCAGACTTCTATGTCCATACAATATTATACCTTCAACTTTGAAGAAGGATCGGCCGTAGTTTTGGGCATCATACCTTTTGTCTTGAGAGTTGAGACTCTTGACCGCTGTGATAGGCGTAGGCTGTGGACGAATCGAGGCAAGGAGTACTAGTATGGATACCATTTTTGCAATGCAAAAGATAAATACTAATGCACCGTAATTTTTTTTGTTTACATTTTAGAAATATATACATCATTTTTTATTTAATAATTAATTTGAATTACTATCATCACCGACCATCTAATGCATCATAAATTTATTTGTTTTCTTCAAGTGAGCTTCTTTACCTTTATCTTTTTCTTTCTTCTCTTGTAAATAAGATGAAAATTTGAAATTCTTTCTTCTACTAGAAAAGAAAGATATGAATTTCCATCACCAAATGAGCTAAAAAATGTCACTCGTATAATACAATTAGTAGCTCCGATGTGGATTCGCACCATGCCATACTTAATTCATAAAAGTAGGAAAAATGCACTTCATGTTAGTCCCCATCGCTCGAGCACAAAGCTTTATGGTCAGTTATTGAGGTGTTTAAGAGCACGTAACACATGATGATAAGTAAGAAAAGATTGCATGTTACCATGTGAGTGTGAGTATTGAGAGTTATTATCTCATATTTGAAAATAAATAAGAAACTGATGACTTTATAGGATAATTGAGTTTATCATCCTATTAGCTAGAATTTTTATATTTTTTATATTTGGAGGTGGTCTAGATCATTTATAGACTCACTAGCTATTTACAATATGTAACTATTACAATCGCAAATAAAGATTACTTAAATGATGAAATATGATTCGACGAACAATCAAAAAGAGACACAATGCAAAATTTTCTAGAAAAAAAATCACAATTATTTTCCCTATAGCCCAAATTTGGTAGGTGAAACTATGATTTTATAATTTATAATGTTATAGCTTGATAAGAGGGGAAAAAAAAAGTAAAGTTTGTCCAATGGTCCAAGTTCATTGAAAGCTAAATCCTGAATTGATATCGTATAAACTTTTGGGGAGCAAAGTTGATATATCGTAAATATTGGGCGTCATACAACCGATTTTGCAGCGATTAGACCCTTTGATTTGTCCGCTTCGCTGTTTGTCGCGTAGAAGATATTAACCGTGGTTAATAGATAAACTCAAACCTCGACCAAGGGTTAACTTTGGGAGAGTGGCCAAGTGGCTATGTAGTCAACAGGTGCTGACGTGGCGGACTGCGGCTGGTCGGCCATTTTATTTGTGAAAGATCGGTCAGGGGGGTCAACACTGATGGGCCGATTCACTTGCCAAGCACATTCTGTTTTGCACAATTCGGATACGATTTGTATCCAAAAGTGAAACGTCTCTATTAATTCAAGTCGATCGTGACGAGTGTTACATTTATCGAACGCTCTTAAGTCGGTAGGCGCTTTAAGAGATCATCGGCATGCCTCGGGATGTATGAAAAGAAATAATTGTTTAGATGTTGCGATTGATTTAAATCATATGCTTCTCAATCTCAATAGTTAACATAGATGGAGTCATAACATAGTCATATTAAAATATATTCCGCGTCGACGAGAGCTGCCCGTGCTTTTTCCTTCCAATTCCAAGGAGGAATCTATGGATTTTATATGCCAGTCGTCATCTCATTGTGTGTCACTTTGATTAATTAACGAATATTCATGTCCTAGTGGCAAATAACGGGACAGAGAAAAACATTGTCGTTAATTTGTAATATTATCCTAAACTTTACGCGGTTAAGCTAGACAAACAGACCACTTCGATGTTCACACTGTTACGAGTTACATTCAGTCTGCGTACGTAATTCTATTAGCCGAATAAGTCGCTTTTATTTATTCATTCATTTACTAGTTGGATTTAGTGTCATAATTAAGCACGCGAGGCGGCTAATGTGATGTCGATGTGATTTTACTTTAATCATAGTGGAGTGATTTTACTTTAATCATAGTGGAGCCCATAGTGTGACCTATTTCACGAAAATGTTTTACATTATTCCTTGTGGAGGCATGAACGATTGATTAATCACGAGTGTTTAAACTTTCATTGTGCCACTGCAGTGAATATGGATTATTTATATATAAAAAAATGGAAATTAAATCCTCAACTTGACTCTTTGTTTGTATATATTGGATGGACATCATTTAAACGTGATTCTCTAATGAATAATGCGCTACTTCAATTGATAAATCGCTTTGGTTTTGTAATCTAATTGTAAAATTTTAACTATAATTTTAACTCTACTCACCACACAACAAAAATCAACTCTTTCAATTCAAAAAAGATGAACCCCATATATAAACCCACGTACAATTTCATTATACTCAATTTAATTTTTAATATTAAATTCTCTCAACTATTCGTTAATTTTATAATTTGATAACACAATCATCACTTTCTCTTAACTATTTATTATTTTTTCTCATAATTCAACAACACAATCATTATAATCCAATTAAATCAAAATACAACTCTACTTGACTTTAAAATCAAATACATTATTAAATTTATGAAAAGAGATTATTCTAATGATCTGGCTACTGCCATTTGCCATGGGCCATGTGAAACCATTGAAAAGGCACACTCAACTACAGTAATTTGTCCTAGAAAAGATCAAAGGCAAGGGGCTAACCCAGTTTCTTTCTCATTTCAAATATGAACTAGATTCAAGTTCGAATTTTACTCAGATATATATAAGCGAGAAAATGAACATATCAAAATTATTTGATTTACGAAACAACTAATATCCGACAAAGTTAAGATATATTTGTGAATTGAAATTTCTTTTCTTTTTTTTCCTTTTCTTTTTTTTTTTTGCATGAATGGTTTAATTTTATTTAATATTTTTTATGTAATAATTGTCATAATTTGATATAGGCCTACATGTAACTCCGAGTAAACGCACATAATTTAATTTGATAAGAAAACTTTTTGTTTTCCAAAAATTTGTTTAATGGATATTCATGAATAAAAAAGTTATTTACTTTTCAAGGAATCTCTTAATATTTACTTTCAATTTTCAATGAAAAATTCAATGATAGGACTGTTTCCACCTCTTCAATGACCAATCTACCCCATTTATTGTTCATCTTACCAAAATGTCTGTAATACCATATTAATTGCTTAAACTAATATAGATAGAATTCTTAAACCATTCTTTCCCATTCATTTATTAATCAATGCTTACAATCAAGATTTTTAGAATCGTGATTCTACCTAGAATCGGTCGAGATTTGTAGAATCGTGAATCATAAAATTCTACCTGTAATTAAAAAAAACACATATTTATATATAGAGAGCATACTTTCCTGAACAAAAGAAATCAATCCTTATTCGTTCAAATAAAGGTCACAAACCAACAAATCAACAATAAGTCATAAAATGATAAAAACACAAAATTTTGATAGGTTCGGTAATAATTCTTCTAATAACTTAGGATCTTTATCTGCCACGGATATTGGAGCATGATTAATATTTCGGTGTCAACTTCACCTGTTCTGGACTCTTCAAGGATAAACCCATTTGCCTAGTCAGTTATGTGTGCTTTTTAACTGCTTTCTCCGTATTTGTGTATATCAGGATGCCAGGCAGAGGCCTTATGCAAAGACACTGCTCTCGCATCCTTGGATACATAATTGCAGGCGTGCTCTTCAGTCTTCTCTTCGCCATAGTGGAACTCTAAGGTAATTTTATCTAAGTTAGCTTGTTGTCATTTGATTGTGTATATGCTGGCACATACTTTTTTTTAGGGAGTATCTATATAGACCTTCATATCACTTAATTTTATTCATGCATTTGATTTACAAGCATGTGCTGCCTATTGTGAACCTTATAAAGATGTTGTTACACTGTGTAGTTATAATTTTTTGTTTATACATATTCAACAACTCTTTAATATTAATGCATGAGATATGAGAAATATAATTCATGTTTTGGTCAATTCAGAATAGACTTGGGAAACTTCATTTTTTCTCGTCCTTCACCAAAATCTATCTTATAATGGTTTAATCACAAGAAAGGTTTTTTTCCTCAGACATATACAGGAATATATTCCAATTGATTCAGATCAAGCAGAGGCAGAGCAAGCAAGTTGAAGCAATTGAGCTGTTTTAGCCGAAGCTTGGGAGGTTGAAGCTCGGGCAGATCAACTCTACCTGGTCTGGTTGAAGCTCGAACAATCGAACCTCAAACGGTCGAAGCTCAGAACAGCGGAAGAAAGCACGGAAGTCGGAACTCGGAACTGCGAAGTTTCAAGCTCGTTGGAGACTCGAAACAACCGAGCAAGAAGAAATTGGCACTGGTAGAACAAGAAGAAGTGTCAAACATGAAGAAATTGCTGAAGCTCGAACCGTTGGAGACTTGGAGGTCCACTGGATTAGGGCAAAGAACTGTCGGGGAAAAAGGGGGAGCGTCGGAGAAGAAAGGGAAAAAGAGGGAAAAAGAGGGAAAAAAAAGAGAGAGCTGCCGGGCTCAGGGCCAATGGGCTGGGCTTCGGCCCGATCTGGCTTGGCCTTCGCTTGAGGGCTCGAATCAGGCCTGGGCTTCACCCGAGTCTGGGTCGAATCTGGAATGGCAGAATCGGCCCGATTTCACGATTCATGGCCCAATTCACCTGCGATTCCACAGTTTTCGACTCAGCCCACTGTATCGGAATCGCACAACCCCCCGTGAATCATAGAATCGTACGATTCTACAATTCGAATCACTATTCTGAAAACCATGCTTACAATTTATTTCTATTTCAATATTTTTTAGTCTATTTATCCCAAATATCCACTATTTAGTTATTACAATAGGTTTTGGCTCTTTCCTCGAAAGATCCAAACTTGAGTGTCAAAGGGATCTCAGGAAAAAAAAGCTTGAGCTCCAGCTGACTTTTGTTTTTGTGGTTCAGGGCCATTATCGCAATGACACGATACACTATGATGGTGAGGAAACCAAGGAGTGACTTGCAGATCAAGAAGGAAAAGAGTTTCAACCCTATCTAAATTTTGAGAAAAATCGTGATGGAAGAGAGATTATTACCTGGATTCATTTTTCGCATCACATAAGAAGAGCCTCTTAGCTCGAGCCTACATGGGGGCACATTAACCCCATTGGATAACCACACACCCCCTCCCCCCGGTGCAGGCCCGGGAAACTCGAGGAGCCTCCGCTAGGTCGGGAGGCTCAATGGGCATCCCTAGGGTCGCGACGACCAACAAGCCCCCGTGGGCTCAGGAGGCTAGCCTCTCGACGGTCGGTGGGACTGACAAGCCTCTCGCATGCTCGGGAAGTTCGATGAGCTCCTACCTTGATTTCAACAAGCAAGTCTTCCTAAGTATTCTAGAATGGCACTAGTCCGACTTCGTAGGCCTCGGCCCCAAACAGTGACTTAACAACTCAAAGAAGATCAAGTATATTCCTTTGTACTCTCATATATATAAGGGTAAATTGCACCGGTGGTCCAAAATATTTTACAAATGTTTCATAATGGTCCAAAAAGTTTTTTTTCGCTACATGATGGTACAAAATGTTTCAAAGTTGTTTCATGATGGTACAAACCGTCAATTGGCCCTGACGCTGTTAACATTTTGCTGACGTGGCGCGTCCTATGTGTCACTTTTGTTACGTGGAACCAATCATAATACGCCACGTCATTTAAGACAAAATAAAATTTTAAAAAGTCCAAAAAATACAAAAAATAATTTAAAAAATACAAAAAAGAGTAAAAATTTTGAAAAAAAATAAAACAATATTTTAAAATTTTGAAAATTTTTAAAAATATATATTTTTAAAATAATAAAAAAAAAAAAAAGAGTAAAAATTTAGAAAAAAATAAAAAAAATTAATATATTAATTTTTTTTAATAATTTTTTAAAAATTTTAAATTTAATATTAAAATTATTTTAAATTTTAAATTATTTTTAAAAGTTTTAAAAATTTTAAATTATTTTTAAAAGTTTTAAAATTTTAAAATTTTTAGAATTATTTAAAATTTTTCGGCCACGTCAGCGTCGGCTTGACGGCGTCAAGCTCGAGTTGACGGTTTGTACCATCATGAAACAACTTTGAAACATTTTGTACCATCATGTAGCGAAAAAAACTTTTTGGACCATCATGAAACATTTATAAAACATTTTGGACAACCAGTGTAATTTACCTTATATATAAATATCAACCTCATATATACGGATTGGGTAAGTTTACTGTTCATGACAATGACAATAGCTATTGGCTCTCTTTCCTAGAAAGACCCTAGCTTGAGGGTCGGCGGGGGCCCCAACTGACTCTTGTTTCTGTGGTTTAGGGCTATCACCGTAGTAACACGATACACTAGAGTGGTGAGGAAACCAAGAAGTGACATGCAAATGAAGAAGGACAAGAGTCTCAAATCCAATCCAAGTTTCGAGTAAGTTTGGGGCGGGAGAGAGATTCCAACCTCGGATTCTTTTTGCAAGTGGTGCCTTTTTAGGAAACCGTATGGACTGGGCCCAAAGCAAACAAATATCTCTTGGGGAGCATCTCCGTGGCACGGGTCTTAGGCTGCATCCCCGGCTCGATTTTATAATTTTACTTTTTCTATATCTTCTTTTGAGTGTCACCCTCCCCTTTTGTTTGATAAGTTGAGTTTCGGCCCCTTAAATCAAACTCTTAAATCTGTTCTTGTGTTCATGATACCAAAGAAAAGTCGGAGTTGTGGTTTCTTTGAGCCGTATAGTGACAGAAATTTGTACGGAGATTTCCATGCAATCCGCCATTAACATGCAATACAGGAAACCTTTAACACTCCAGTACAGATTAAAGGTACGAATCCGTTAAGAACATAGAGACCGTAGGAAACACAATTACCACTCATGGAATTATCACATATCGAGCACATAGACAGGCATGCATATACCCGTGTACACGTGGGGTTGTTGCAACTGTGGGCTAGACTCAGCGTTGTCGAGATAGGGCCACAGCGGAAAGCAGGATGAGCAGGATGAAGAGGGCGACGCCTCCAAATGATCCAATGAGGGAGCCGGAGATGCGCTCACAGAAGGAGTTGAACTGCTGGCATATAGAGAACCAGTTCGTCCTCGTGTTTCCTTTGTGAGCCAGGTACACGATCGCAGCCGATGCCGAGGCTCCAGCAGTCAGCAGCGCCAGCATGGACTTCAAATAGTAATTAATCAGTCATAGGCAAGTTAATGCAAAATATATAATTCTCAGTGGAACCTAAACATATAAATGGTGGCTTTGGCGCAAACTATTAGTGAAATGCTTTTATGTTTACCGTGTCTAAGATGATTAGAATGATTCTGCTGTTCTGCGCACGACTCCTCATAATGTGGAATATGGAGATGGGAAGGGAGAGGATAAGGTAGCCGCTCACGACGGCATTGGCAATCACAAAAAATCTGTCCATAAACAAATTAAAATCACGCGTCGAGATGTTAAAAAGTAGTAAATTCTCGTTAATGAGTATGCTAAGAATTCGCATGATTCTCGCACTCACATGAGCGTGGGGAGATCGTCATACTCGGCCCTGAACCTGATGAACTGAGTAAAGAAGGGAAGCGTCTCATTGGTTGTCCCCATGGCAATGGCGCTCCCGAGGGTGCACACGAATGCAATGATCCTCAGGATGAAGTCGAGGATCGATATCCCACGGTTGTTCCCCCGGGAGGCAGCCTTGGAGCTATCTCCCAGCTCGACAGCAGCACCTTCCTTCATGTTTGTACTGTGTGTATATTTCTTGCAGATAGATAGTATGCGAACTGAAGAACTTTAAATTTTTTCTAACGGTTTGAAAGCTTTGTATTGCCAAAGAAATGTGGCATTGCGTGGGTTTATATATGCATGTAAAGTGGACACAAGAGAGTGTAGCAGGTAAACATTTAGGCTCTTCTAGTTCATACATAAGCCCCACTTCGTTACCCTCATTGTTCACGTCCCTCGACTCATCAATTTGACCAAAAATAGGCATGTCGTTGGTGCGGCTAATCTTCGTAGACTGGATTAATTACAATGTAGGGACATTAATGACGAGATATGGTGCAAGTGCAACTAATCTGTAAGAACTTGCTTACGGCCACTGCGTTGCTACCAGCTGGATACAAGGCTGAAAGCTTCCAGCTCATCAAGCGATTCATGATCTTGCTTTGATCAGCTTGGTCTTAGCACGAGACAATTGATCTGACTCGTGTGCTATCACCAGTTTTAAGTTGGAATTGTATCTTATCCATGTGAAAGTTTTGCACTATAAATGAACCGATCGTGTGATTTCAATGTCTCTTCGGTTTATCGTAGACTCCATTTTCTAATATATCGAAACGAATCCGTGGATCAAATGCTAGTAAGACAGATGGCAGTACTAGCTAGCCACAGGCAGCTTGGAGTTCCATACTCAACTGCCCGTACTAGCTCAACCGCAGAATTGGCCATTATATACATTATCTGATCATCATCGTCATCTTTTGCCAACTCCACCATAACCACATTGACCCTCAAAATGGAAAAAGTCGCCGGTGAACCAGATAGGAAAGTTTGTCAAAAAATAGTGTGTTTTCCCATCTGTATACAGCACAAGTGTCGGTCGTCCCCCTCTGCAATACAAAACA
This sequence comes from Punica granatum, assembly GCF_007655135.1. Classification (NCBI taxonomy): domain Eukaryota; kingdom Viridiplantae; phylum Streptophyta; class Magnoliopsida; order Myrtales; family Lythraceae; genus Punica; species Punica granatum. The sequence continues at coordinate 1,433,788 of NC_045131.1, forward strand.
TGGGGGCAGTTGAATGTTATCTTTCCCTAAAATTATTTGGAGCAGTAGGCCTTGGAAACAAATGGAGGTTGAGTTGGTGCATGTTGGTTTATGTCGTGACATTAGCAATTTATGGGCAAACATCAATCCTGCAACCGTGATTTAACAAATCCACTGATCTTCTCCTTCGCGATGCAAGTATGGCTCCCGCATCGTAGTTTCACCTTTCCGCATGCCGTATGTGTATCCAGGTTCTGGTCCGAAACAAGTTTGATGATACATCCATTCTCTAAATAATCTATGCTGAGAAGTACTTCAACACAGTATAGAGCCATGATCCGACAATTTCCTCAATTGAATGCGAGATAAACATTACGTGCACATACAAGATATTCTAGAATTCGAGTTCTGATAGTTCAGCTCCGTTTCGATTTGGTATCAGTTCTCCAAGAAAACCCGCTTCCTGAAAGCAGCCTTGACAGAAACCCTGGCTGATTGGTGACTTTACTATGCTCGCCCTTCGATTGGTTCAGCGTGCTTATGAGGGACCAGTGAGTCTCGAAATCAGGCTCGTAACCGATCTGCTGCATGGCCTGCACGAGCTCTGAGGCTTTCCTCGGGTTATTTTCAGACCGATACCTATTGATTACGGAATTATACATTTCCCTAGTTGGGGTTTGACCAGCCTGAGAAACAGAAAGCAGCAGCCTCTCTGCCTCCACAATTCCCCCCACCTCACAGCATTTTCTAATCATCAAGGACGTCGTTTTTATGCTTGGAGTTAGACCTCGAAGCAGCATTTCTGCGTGAATATCCATCGCGCTATCCACATCGTTATCAGCACAAAAACCATTTATCAAAGAATTGTAGCAAGAAGCATTAGGGACACTTCCTTTTTTCAGCATCACATTGAGGAGATCAACGGCCTTCCCCACCCTTCCTTGCCTGCATAGTTGCCTGATGAGACCATCGTAAATGACCTCATTCGGAATTGAACGGTGCTCCGACATTCGGTCGGCGAAAGCCTCTGCTTCACGAATCTTACCACCAGAAACGAGACCATTAACTATCATATTGTGCATAGTCGAACTGTGAAGCCATCCCCTTGATTCCATTTCTCGGCACAAATCTCTAACTTTCCCAAACTCTGAAACACCACATAAGCATCTTATGACATTTCTCAAGCTGCGATTGCTCGGTCTATGTTCCTTGGACATCATAGCAGATAGATAATGCATTGAACTTGGATAATCCTGGCAGTGAGAAAATCCACAGATGAGGAAGTTGTATGTGACCTCATCTGGCAGAAAACTCTTCGCTTGCATTTCTGACAAAATACTGTGAACAACCCAACTTTTCCCAGTCATGAATAGATGGAAAATCAGGATATTGTAGATAACAAGACCGTTAGAGTTGCTTTGTCCCAGCATAAACTCTTTAAGTCCCAGGACACGATTTAATCTACCTTGCACACACATTAACCGCACAATCATCCTAAAACTAGAGACCGAGAGGCTCAGGTTTCTCCTCACCATGAGAGCAAGCAACTCCTCCACTTTGTTCAAGTTGTTTGATCGGCATATTCCTCTAAAGATCATATCATAAGCTTCGACACCAGGACAAATTCCCTTAGACAAGAGATCCCTAAAAAGATCAGACGCTTCTTGAAAATTTCCAGCTTCAGTATAGCCCTTAAGTAAAGCAAGGTGTACAGGAAGAGAAAACGAAGGATGCTTTTTCAACAGGAAGTCACCAAGAGTAACAGCTTCAGTGGATCTCTCTGCTAGACAAAGAGAAGGAATTAATGTCACCAGCACATCAGTTGCCACAACTAGCTTGTCAACTTGTGTACTATCAAATATTCGAAGGGCTTCAGAGTGATTATTTTCCAAGCAAAATCCTCTTATGAAGTGACCTTTTGCAACATGATCCAAGAACCGACCTCTGAGCTCCATTTCCTTTGCCAGCCTATTTGCCATGGTTGTAAAACCAGAAGAACAAAGTTTCTCGAAGAACACATCACATACTTGGGAGATGGGATGGTACATTAGCATTCTCTCAAAAAGCTCCACTATTTCAGGAAGCAATTTTTTCCCACAAAGACGCTCGAGTAGCAGTTTAAAATCATCAAGCCCTGGGGCCCACTTATTCTTCCTTGCGAGATCCCAGAGCTTACGAAACTCTATTAAATCCTCCTCCTTGCACAAGCTTGCAAGAAAAGCTGTATATGTCTCATTCTTAACAGTCATTTTCCTATCCAGCATTCGCCCCAAAAAAGCCATCCCTTTTCTGCTCAATCTTTTCTTACAGAAAAACCTAGCAAGAGAGTCAAGAGTTACTTCATCCAGTCTATCAAAAGAAGTGGGCATCTTTTCTATAAGCCGACTCGTTTCTTTAACAGAAGAGTGGGACAGACAGAGCTCTTTGACTAGAGCTGACAGGACGGGCAATGACAAGTCCTGGCCCCAAAGAGACATCTCAGAGACCAGCAATAAATCCAATTTGGGATTCCCAGATGTACATTCCTTCATTATAAGTTCATTAAAATCAGGAATTATAGACCCATGAAGAACTGCATCGACTTTGCTGTCAAAAACTTCCAAGTCGGTCTCCAAATAAAGCCCATTACCAAGGCTATCAAAGAACTCTGCCCGTGAATAGCCCACGTGGCTGTCTCTCTTCAGCCGCACAGCTTGCGGACTAAACCCCAAGATCTCAAATGCTTTTGAAAGTGGATCTTCCAGTGAAGTGAGTTGGATGAAATAGAATTTTTGCATCTCATCGATCACATTCCTCAGAAGATCGAATTGTCTTGCTTTACAATACCCAGCTAAAAGAATTCTGTAAGTTGTGCAGTCTGGTGAGGTTCCTTTGTCGACCATTTCATTCAGAATCTCGTCAACATTCCTCCACATGCCTTGATTAAACAACCCACAGATTAAAGCATTGTAGGAAAATATATCTGGTTTCAGTCCTCTTGACAAGCTTTCTGAAAGATACATCAAGGCACTTCTCAAGTTCCCTTCATTACAGCTCCAACAAATTAAGATTCCAAAGGTTACTTCATCAGGTTTGAATCCAAGATCTTCCAGTTCCAGCAAGAACTGGTCTCCCCTCTTGGAGCCAAATTCCCTACAGAGAGTATTTACGACTCGGTTGCCTGATACAGTATCAGGTTCACACCTCAATTCTCTATACAAACTCAGCAGATCCTCGAAATCCTTCTTCTCACAATACCTAGCAGTGATATCATTGAGTATGAAACTGCAAGGCTGCCATCCCAAATCTGAGAAGGTAACCTTCTTGACCAGATTCCTCACTTCCTGAATTCTGTTGCTTCCACAGAGCAATCTAACCACATTATCAATGTCCCTCTTAGCTTCACCAGCCAGCTTGTCAGTACACCTTTCTACCATATCCCAGCAAATGGAAAAGGCCAACTGAGTTTTCCTCCTTCGAACCAAAATTTCAATAAGAGCATGATAACAGGATGGTAATGGCACCAAACCTTGCCGACGAACACGGTCATAAACGGCAATTGCCCTATCTAACTCCCCTAAACCAGCATATTCCTCAATTAAGTTACTGAGAATTTCAGCATTATCCAATACGAGTCCTCGACTTTCCACATTTCTCAGCAAGGATTCAGCTTCCCTAAGCAGCCCAGCTCTTGCGAGCAGCAGAGCCATGACTCTGTAAGTACTAGGCAGGTGCTCAAAGCCCTCAACATGCTCAACTGCCCAGTTGAAAATTCTCCACAAAGGCTCGACTTTGGTGGCTAGAAACCTTTCCTTTTCACACTCAGCCTGAAAACCCAGAAGAATCTGGAGCACATCCTGAGGTTTCAGCTCGGAAACCCGAAGAAAGCGCCGTCCAGTGTCGGGAATCACATCAAGAACCTCGAAGAGAAGGTCCCGGAGGGAAGAATCAGCAGAAATCCTTGCTTTCCCTCCCTCCAAAATATGCGGGTACTTGGAAAGAACAGACCTTGCAATCCCAGAGAAGCTGTGAGCGGAAGGAATCAACTGGGTCGTGCTCGCTCTCACTGCAGAAGATAATGGTGGACATGGTGACAGCAGAGGCCATGCGACAGCAGTGGCGGTCGAGTAGGAGACGAGCGAACGGACCTTTCTGACGGGGAGCCTGGGGGAGCGAAAAATGGCGGCAATTGGGTACATATAGCGGGCAAGATCAAGAAGAAACTAACGTGACAAATGACAACATCTTCCTCCTCCCTCAACCTCGGCGACGAGCTGAAGGTGAATGCTGTACTTCCGACTACTCCGAGTGTGGAAAACCGGTGAACGAGTCAATTGGGCCGGAGAGGCGGCGGACACAAGTTCAGGGACCAAATTGAATTAAAAATGAGAAAGGACCAACATGAAATAAACGGGAAAGTTGGAGGACTGAAAAAAATATCAAGTCTCAACATTATCCCCGAAGAACTTCCCCCTGGAGAATGGAATCGCCAAGCACCTTCTAGACAACCGGACAAGCTCCCGGCGCAACCCCAAAACCCTGGCAGCCCGAAAGATCGAGTCTTGCTGAGAGGAAAGTGAAGCCGAGCCCTAGGTTTCGATCTCTCGAGCGATGTCGGCGGGGGGGCAGGCGCAGTTCAGGTACACGCAGACGCCGTCGAAGGTCATCCACCTCCGGAACCTCCCGTGGGAGTGCCACGAGGATGAGCTCATCGAGATCTGCAATCCCTTCGGGAAGGTCATCAACACCAAGGGCAATGTCGGCGCCAACAAGAACCAGGCTTTCGTGGAGTTTGTGAGTAGTTGATTGATTGTGTGTTTCTCTGATTTTTTTTCAATTCCGTCGAAGGCTCTGAGCTGCTTGTTGACCGAAGGTGCTTCCTTTCTTGCAGGCTGAGCTGGGTCAGGCCATAGCAATGGTCTCTTACTATGCTTCTTCTCCGGAGCCAGCGCAGGTCCGTGGTAAGACTGTGTACATTCAGTACTCGAACAGGCACGAGATTGTCCATAACAAGAGCCCGGGAGATGTCCCTGGTAACGTCTTGCTAGTGACGATTGAGGGAGTAGAAGCTGGTGATGTGAGCATTGAAGTTATCCACCTCGTAAGCTCTTTTGTCTTCAAACTCTATGGAATTTGTGTCTGCATTGTATCTGAATTTTGGAAATGAAATCCCCGAGCGAGTCTTCTAGTCGCCCCTGATGATTTTTTGAATCGATGTTGAAGTAGAAGAATGTTTTCTCTGGCCCATTATGCCATTGTAAATTATCAGCATCCAGTAAGTTTTGTTTACACGATATCTGGGCGAAAATGCTTCCAGGTGTTCTCGGCTTTTGGATTTGTCCACAAGATAGCCACATTTGAGAAGGCTGCAGGCTTTCAGGTGAAAATGCAGGAAGAAATTTGTGCATCTTGCGGAGATTGCCCTGTCATTTTTCCCCCCCTTCTTCTCCCCATTCTCATCTGTATATGTATTGGCAGGCATTGATTCAGTTCAGCGATATTGAGACTGCATCTACAGCAAAGACTCACTTAGATGGAAGAAGTATTCCAGGGTATGCTCTTTGCTCTCTACTACTGAAAATGTTTCTAGTCTCCAATGGTGAATGAAGACTGGGATTAGTCAAAATATGTTGTGCATATGCGTACTTTTTTCTTGAGTCTTTTGATTCAGGTACCTGCTTCCCGAGCACATTCCTGCATGCAACTTGCGGATATCATATTCTGCTCATACTGATCTGAATATCAAGTTTCAGTCTCATCGCAGCAGGTATAATGAGATGGACCATGTTTTTGGCATAAGTACATTTCTATCTTACTCTAATTGTCTTGCGTGTTCTTTGTCATCTAGGGTTAGTCAGGCGTGGTTGCCAGATAACAGATGTCTTGTGATGGCCACTTAGTAATTTTCTTCATCTTTTGAGTTCCTTTTTTAAAGATTTCACTCAACTTAACATGCTTTAACTCGTTTTTGATGAAGTAGACACAGCATTTGGCTCATGGAGTTTAAACACAGTCAGTGCCATATGTCATGAAGCATCACATTCAGTTTTCTGTTATTTCATGTTTTTGGAAGTCCATTCTGTTTAATACAAGTGGAAGACATTTCCTTTCATGTAGCTATTGTGAAGTAAGTCCTGACCTTTTTATGAATGTGCTTCCTCTTGTCTGCATATGCTGCAGGGACTACACCAACCCTTACCTTCCTGTGAATCCAACAGCATTCGAGGGTGCCGTGCAAGTAGGTTCTTGGCGACCAATGTACTTTATTGTGTTCATTTGTTTCTTCTATTTTACTATTATAACAGTTCTTGTCATTTGTCATTTTTTGCTTCAGTCTGGTGCGGGCCCTGATGGGAAGAAGTTGGAACCAGAGAGTAATGTTCTCCTTGCATCGATAGAGAATATGCAGTATGCTGTGACCTTGGATGCACTGCATACAGTAAGTATATCAATAGCTCCCTTGTTTCTTGGCATTTCCCTCAAATTGTCTATGTAACTTATAGGTGGAAGTTCGTAATTATTGCAGGTATTTTCTGCATTTGGTCCTGTGCAAAAGATTGCGATATTTGAGAAGAACGGTGGCACCCAAGCACTCATTCAGTATCCCGGTAACTATCCTAAATTGGGCCTTTTTACGGATAACTTCATATGGCACTCATTATAGCTGATTAATGCTTCCAATATATTCTTTTAGATGTGACGACTGCAACAGTTGCAAAAGAAGCTTTAGAGGGCCATTGCATATATGATGGTGGCTATTGTAAGCTTCATCTAACATACTCTCGTCATACTGATCTCAATATAAAGGTACTAATATGTTTAAGTTGATGCTCATGACACGACCAAAATAGAAATTGTTAATCACCGAAAGAAGAAAAAGTGGATCTACTCTTGATCCAAAAATGATGCATGCTTCTGAACACTTGAACATCGATCTATTCCCAACTCTTCTATTATTTTGTAAATAGATTATCTTATTTCATGCTCAAACAAGTTGCATTTCGTCTCGTTTTAGGCTTACAACGATAAAAGCAGAGATTACACAATTCCTGCTCCGAGTATGGCATCAGCCCGACTTTCTGGAGTCCCTGCAGCTTCTACAGCTTGGCAGACTCCTCAAGCAGCTTCAGTTTATTCGAGCGCTGGGTTTACTGCAGCTGCTCTTGTAGGTCCTGCACAAGTGCCGACATCTTGGGCCCAAGGATCATTCCCTGGTAAGATATTCTTACCTCCTCAGGATTACTTGCATATTCCTGTCCAGTCCTCCATTTACATAACCATGGGAAAATACGAATTTTGCAGCTTCTGCAGGACCAACCCAGATGGGGTTCCAGCCCAATCTAAGACCGGGAGGAGCTTCCCCACCTGGGATGCCGCCTTATTATGGATAGTGGTCTCAGACTTCTCTGTGGTAATTAATAAAGCATGTTCAGGCTTATTCTTTAGGAGTTAAGTTTTGGAGCAAAGTTGAGGAAATATTAAGATCTTGTGTTGATTTCGGCAGCTCTCCCAATCTTGTCGAGTCCTCTTCCGCTTATTATTTTCTTTTTTCTTTTTTCTTTTTTCCTGTTTAGTCCCAATATTGTAATTGTTGCACACCGCCTGCCCATGTTCCCTTGGAATCCTATTCATATACTTTCAGGAAGTCTGTCAGACTCTCGATCACACTCCGCCATCATTTTGTTGACGACTTGGCATCCATCTGCTTACGCCTTTTAAATATGGAATGCTGGTAATTTGACCGAGACAGTACTATCTTCTTCGGCTGTCTGTCACTTCCCTGGAATGAGAATTAACCAGGAATTCAGAAACAACATATTCCAGATTTCTTGGAGACAATGGTGTAATATTGCCAACTGCGTAGGTGCAGATCTACGACTACTTTTACTCCATACGGCAGCTGTGACTGCCATAAATTCTTGCACCCAATTTCTATGGCGGTTTATCATCGGGACAATTGTATTCATATCTGGATTGTACAATTCGTGCCATCAGGAGTTATTCAGTGTTGCCGTATACAGATATTTTAGGCAATGGATCGAGGATTTTCATCATGTAATAAGGTTTCATCTAAGGAACAAGGGAATAGGTTTTTTACCTGAGAATTTATTGAGCTGGCTGTCGTTGTCGTTAACTCTTTAGTAGAGGTAAGGGCTCCTTAGATGTTTGCTGTTGGGCAGACCAGCACATGCAAGTGGGTGCATAGCCGATAGCCCCTCGGATCAGATCCACCCAACCCTTAAATGGCATCCTCGTTCATCTCCGACCATAATAAACTGACCCCAGCATCGACATATGCTATGAAGTGGAAATATCACAAGCAAATCCAACTGTATCCTCGTGGATCTGATTCCAAATCCAAGAATGAACTTATCATAGCCTGCGGTCATGCTCTTGTTCTTGCTTCGTGGTTCGTAGCTAACTCACCGGGTCGAAAACTGCAAACTGGACAGACATCAGCCATTAACCTATTCATCTGAGTGTCGTACAACTGGTCGGATTTCTAAATAAAGGGCCCAACAGGACTGCCCCATCAGGATGAAATGAAAGAGGAAAGTGGGCCCTTTTCTCTTCTTCTCCTTCCGGTGACTGGGAAAAAAGGCCAATTGGACGAACAAAGCGCATGTGATGATATCCCATCGGTGCCCACTCTCAAGACAGTGAGCATTAAATTGGGCAGCTTCTCACTATTGATGGGTCGATGCCAACGACCCTCCCGACGTAATTGAAATTTCGACAACCTCCTCCTCCTCCTCCTCAATAACTCGAATGCAATAGTACACCGCGTCCCTCGTTTTCCAGAGATTTTAGATCGTGACACTGCACGGAGATTTACTAAAGATTCATATGTCAGAGTAGTCACGATACATATGCCTTGCTTATTCTCCATGTGCGTATGGTAGAGCAACACAAGCCGAGGGTGCATGGACATGAAACTAGAGGCACTCGCCAATTGGCGCTCCTGGTCGGACCGAATGATGATGGAAAACTGCTCCGCACGAATTCATTCTAGTGCAAAAGCATGAGTCCTATAACCTCTCCCAAAACCGCATGCATGTGTTCTTCTTCGGTTATAAGAGAGACCCGTAAATATGGTATGATGATATAGACATCTTAATGATTAATAAAGAAGTATGAGTATTCCTACACTAAATATCGAATAAGAAATCTCTTTATATATTTATATATATACATATTCTACTTTATATTTGCATATTAAATGTTTTTCCTTTATAAAAAGAGACTCGTGTTTTAATAGAGAATAAAAAAAAGAGAAGCAAAATAAAAGAAATAAAGATAATTTTGCTAATAAAAATTGAAATTAAATAATCTCTTAATTCTTAATCGGACGGTGTAACACTGAACTAGTCTGTTTTTAAAACTAAAAATGTTTTGCTCATAAAAACAGTTGGATTGTGGGGCCCTCCAAGTCCATTAAAGCTGTCTGCAGAAATCTGTCAGATGGCTGAGATACTGACTTACACGATCTCTCTATCCCTCCCCCTCTATATATTCATCGCTTTCATTAGCTTCTCCTTCTTCATTTAAACCATATATCCTAATACAACCTCTCCTCCAAGGCTTAGCTCTCACTTTCAGATCAAGATAAAAGTGTGTGAGAGAGAGAGAGAGAGAGAGATATGAGTTTGCTCGGACTCGTACTTTTCGGGTTTGTCTTGGCGGCTTCACACGTTGTCGACGGATACGGATTCTACGGAGGTTGGACTAATGCGCATGCCACCTTCTATGGAGGCAGCGATGCCTCTGGAACTATGGGTACGTACGTATAACAGACTACTGCATACGAAAACTGTGTATCGGGCATACTCATTGCCTGTCCGATACACTCCGGGGCGGCCACTAATCGAGAATGTTCAACAATGTATACTTTGAGCTATTACATGTAACACTTCTTGGTGTTTTTGTATTAAGACGTTATTAGTTAGCCCGGATGATACTCTCTGTTGTCCAGGTGGGGCTTGTGGGTATGGAAACCTGTACAGCCAAGGATACGGGACAAACACGGCAGCGCTCAGCACTGCACTGTTCGACAACGGGTTGAGCTGTGGGGCCTGCTTCGAGCTCAGGTGCGTAAAGGACCCGCAATGGTGCCTCCCTGGCTCCATTGTTGTCACTGCCACCAACTTCTGCCCGCCTGGCGGGTGGTGCGACCCTCCCCAGCACCACTTCGACCTCTCTCAGCCCATCTTCCAACACATTGCCCAGTACCGAGCTGGCGTTGTCCCCGTAATCTACCGAAGGTATAAAAGCTCGAACTTAATCATCATGCATGCAGGCAGGTTCACAATAATAAATTAGTTGAAGAACATGTTGATATAAATTCGCAATGGTCTCTTCTTGTTCGTAGGGTAAGGTGTCGGAGAAGGGGAGGCATCAGGTTCACGATCAATGGGCACTCATACTTCAACCTCGTCCTCATCACCAACGTCGGCGGTGCGGGGGACATTCATGCGGTGTCCATCAAGGGCTCGAGGACCGGGTGGCAGCCCATGTCCCGGAACTGGGGACAAAACTGGCAGAGCAACTCCTACCTCAACGGCCAAAGCCTTTCCTTCATTGTCACCGCCAGTGATGGCCGCAGCGTGGTATCTTACAACGTCGCCCCAGCCGGATGGTCCTTTGGCCAGACATATACTGGTCGGCAGTTCCGATATTAATTACAAAATTATCCTCCAAGAAGATGAATTTCTAGCTGGTAAACCACGACCAATTTAGTTAATCCTCGGCCCAACTACATCGATTACTGATACTTAAGAAATAATTACTTCCGTAAAAAAAAAGGATATCTCTGCTAAATCTCACAGGGGGGGGAAAGCCGAATGCAAAGCCCTTTCTCAAGCTGCCGGAAAAAGGGCCGGAGTTAAAATTAAGATCGAATCATATTGATAGCATATGATTTGAGGAGACACCCGCTGGGGGACATCGACCGGATATTAGCTAAGCCTGGGACGCTGGTGGTACGAATAGGGCAGACAAGAGGAGAAATGTTTAGAAGAATAATATGATTTGTATTTGCGTACTTTTGGAATTTTATCAATTATATGTCACGTTCCAGTAGCTGCTACTGCTTGCATATATACAACAAGATCGAACAAATTAATTAATCAAATAATAATTTGCATGGCTATTTTGATTCATGCAATATGCGTCTGCATGGCTTGCTTTTTTCCAGAATTATCAGCCGATATTCAATACGTAAGAACATTATGTCTGATGATGGGAAGAACGATCTTATCAGTTTTCTTGATATTGGCAAATAATACTAACTGCGTATTTATAGTATAACATAAAATAATATATTGATTTTCACATTTCTAGCTAGCTATAATAATTTCACAAATATTAATAAATATTATAATATCATTTTTTTTCAACACCCACGGCCTGATATTCAAAAATCCAAATGGACCATAACTAATTCAAGAACGAGCCCATTGACCCCATAAGAGATAAAAATCTTCCGCAAGGATTTTCTTAATCCATATGATTTGAACTCGAAATCTTGGGATTAAAAGTGATAAGCGATATGATTCATCATTTTCTCTTCATCATTTCCTTTTATTAACTAAACTAATCCCGTTCAAATACCAGTTTGTGTTGGCCGCAAAGTGTTTTCCATGGTGCAAGCAATTGTGTGATTGTGCTTGGGGGATTTTGGACCTGATATATTTGCTTAAATTAATTAATTAACTTAATTTGGGCATTTCGAATATTAATTTTATTGGATATATATATTTGAAATTTTGGTTTTCGAATTGTCGGCAGGCAATTTTTTCCTCCCAAAATATATACGAGGGAAATTAGAAAAGTAGAGAGAGAATCTGATCATGGGATTGGGAAGGCGAGATCTTTCGTCGATTCAGCTAATAACTCGTGGGATCGAACGGAGACAACAGTGTTGTGTCGTACCCGAACGCACATGTTGATGGACTGCTCTAGGCCAAGACACACTACTGATCCCCTCTCAATCGGCCCCACTATTTCACTTCGAAAGCCCCCACAACATGTATCGTACGTGTGACCATGCATGAGCTACCAAACGAGTATGGATCTCGAGAATATTTATGACTTTTGATCATCGTGTGATGCATTATAAACCAGTCGAATCATCCGATATTTAAATGGAAGAATTCTTCATATCTCCGTGCAGTTTGTCATATATATTTATATATTTTACGTAACTTACTATGAGCCCCTCTAGAGCATGCATATATGTGCATATGCGTAGTAGACCGTATTATGTTAACTCAAAGTGAAACTCTCCATTCTGGATATACATCTGTCCATGTATTAATGTAAACGTGATGTAAGTTTTATCTTACGGATTCACCCAAAAAAAATAAAATAAAAGAAGTTTATCTTACGAACAACTAGTGAGTGCAAGCAATAAGCAAACACAGTCATTATGAGGGTGGGTGGGCACTCTATGGAAAATTGTTCGTTCGGGAACTCATAAATCAACATCATTAAGGATCCATCGGGGCCCATGGATATGGTTCAGTCGACAGACACTACTGGCAGAGAGGGAGAGATGTGATTGTGCAATATGGCACGTTGAGAGGGCAATCCCTCGTGAACCAGTGAAAAGTGAAAGTAGGGTCCTATGGAGTAATGGTGGTATATATACACATATAATATATATGTGTGTGTATATATATATATATATATATATAAAGAGAGAGAGAGAGAGGATAGAAGAGGAACACATATCTGAAGCCAAATTCACCTCTCATGTCTGCAGTTACAGCTAGCCAGAGAGGGCTTTTCGAGGATGAGCATGAACCCTTAATCTTCATTGTACCCCTTAGTGGTCGTGACACCGACCATTGTACCGTGATACATAGATATTATATATATTGCAAGTCGTTTTCATAATGTGTTACTCCTAGCTAGCTAGCTGTGATTGGAATGCCCCAGACCTTATTATTTCCTGGCATCGAAAGTGATTGTTCAAGCTCTGTACTCACAGGTATCAAAATCAGTCGCAACCCCATCGTTATATATGTCCCGATTCCTTAGCCACAAGTTAATATTACATCGTCATTATATATATTCGCATGCCTTGTCATTGACACTTGACAGATCATATCGTCCAAAGTTGTTATCAGTCCGTTGTATGTCGATTTTGCTTTGAACTTGTGGCATGCAAAACGAAACCTTATCAAATAATAATTGATTGCTGGTTCTGTACCGAGCAAAAACCGTCATATGAAGGAAATTCGACTCGGTTGCAAATCCTTAGTTAGATGCGGGACTTGCATTGATATGTGTAATGCTTGAAGGACTAGTTTGCAACTTAGGAAGTTACCAAAAGCTAACCTAACTCACCTGGCCTAATCCGATCGGCTTAAAGCCCAAAACTAATCTCATATAGAATCATTCTCTTAAGAGGACCATGAAATTCGTATATGCCATAACTCATTCCGTGACAAAGAGGTCCAAAAATCCTCTAGACAGCACGGGGATCTACATAACAACCGAGACATAATTATTATATACTCGTTTTTTCGTACTTTAAACAAAAATATGAACTTTATATATAAAGTATTATATGTAACGGAAATATCACGTAATACTGTTACAAGTTCATAAGAATTTGTCATTTTGATTTTTACTATGTAAATAAAAATAAGAAAAAATCCTTTATTGACAAAAATAATTGTCAAAAATAATATTCTATGTGTCTTGTAACATAATTCTACGTGATATTTCTATTACACACAAGGTCTTCTCAAACTTTACATAGTAGGAACTTCATAATACGCATCTCTTTTTCTTAACCCAAATCTATTTGAGTACATAAACTCGAATATCAAAGATATTTACATTGATCCGGAAAATAAATCATGTTTATTACGGGAAGTCCTCGCATTACCCTTGCATATATATGACCCAAAAAACTAAAAAATCAAATAATTCGGAGAAATTAATGAATCAGTTGTCCATGAACATCACGAACTCCTCAAAATCAATCTTCCCATCTCCATTCCGATCAAATGATCTGATCATCTTCTCGCAATCTTCTATCTCCCTCCCTTCCTTGAACCCCAACCTGCATAGGACCCTCTGCAACTCCTCTGCGTCGATGAAACCATCTCTGTTCCCATCGAACACCATGAAAGCCCCCTCGACCTCTTCCAAGGTCGGCTCCTTCTCGTCCAAGACACCCGATATCTCGTCGGGTCCGTAGACCTCTCGAATCCTGCCATCGCTGGCCGGGCAGCAAGAAAGCCCCAGCCTTTCCATCACCATCTCCACCTCCTCCCTGCAGAGGAACCCGGAACTTCCAGCGTCGTGATCGCTCCTCCTATCCGTTCTGGTCGGTTCCTGGATCGCCGTCTCTGGCCGGGGTCCTGAATTCTTGGGCTCGCTCGGAGACCGGACGAAAGACCAAAACTTTGCAAAAGAATTCTGAAGGGTGTTGCCTTGGGAGCAGACCTTCTGGTACAAGAAGAAGTCGAGCAAAACGGAGAAATGGAAGAGAAAGTTGTGCTGTTGTCGGGCGATGACGAATACGAGTCCTCCATCTCCAAAAGCCGAAAATTAAGACGCTACTCTTCGACGCGGGGTTATTCGAATGCCCCGAGATAATGCCAGGATGGGATTGGAGTGGAGCGGAGGAGGATGAAATTTATGGGGAGGGGCTCCCTGTGTTAATGTAAGGTGAAAAGTAGGCTTGTTTCAACTAAAAAATATGGTTGAGGAAGGGGTTAACAATGGTGGGCTGTATTTGAAGGGCGTTGGTGGCGGCTCGGAACAGTCAAGGAAGAAACTTGAATGATGGTTCCAGGGTCGGTCGGTCGGTCAGGTCAGGTCATGTCATGGAGAATAATAAACATTATATGCATGCCATTACGGACACGAAAATGATTTAATCAAAATGATGGTCAACGATTCTGGTCTCTTTTCGTCTTCTCAGGAGCTTCCGGATTGTGTTCATGTCAAGGCAAAAAAACGAATTCGCACCCTTGACCCGAAATTTCACTGCCTGGAATCGATTTTTGATTGCCGGTCCATTCTTCTCCTTTATTGTGGCTTTATAATATAAGAATTGTATAATCTCTTTCGGTCCAAAATGGGAGAGGAGAACTTTCACCATATAACAAATTTCGGTTGGGCCCATGCAAGCAACAACAGAGGATTCTTGGGCACCGAGGCTCAATCTCGGCACTCGACTCTCTTTCTCATGGATGGATCAAATGGGACTGAGAGATGGCTGCTCTAAAAGTTTTTACATCTAACCAGTTGTTTCGCCCGTTCGTCAAGCGAGAATTCGTACGTTTGATCGTGTAGATTCTTAGAATTATTAATTGGTTTGTAATTATAGAACTAACTCTTTGATAATCGTCGAAATGATAATAAACATAAAAATGTTAAATTTATCGTACTAAATTTGCTCTATTAAACACTTTATGCTTTACTTATATAAAAAAAATGCGTTATCCACTTAAAAATATTAATATATATATATATATATTATAAATTATATTACTAAAATCAAATGAATACAATTATTCTAATTAAAATTAAGGGAATTAAATAAAAAAAATTAGTTTCTAAAGAAAATTAATTTTCAATATCGGAATTGTAAAAAAAAAAATATTCGGATTTTATTAGTTTTACATCTCTTAAACGTCTTGATCCTCGCAGCATGATGAGGATTGACAGTTCACAAATATCCAATCTCTTGTTTTATAATGCCACGGGGTCAAGCGAAATTGATCCTCACGTATAACAACAAATTATTAAGGGAAATAAGCACCAAATTACTTGAGTCAACGCACGTCGATGATTCACTTTAGATGTTGTTTTCTTGTCCCAAATTGAAAAGCCTGTATGTTGGTAATTGCTGTTTCAATCTCAATTAGGTGATTGTTTTTGCTCCAACGCTTCAGACATTGTCCATAATATTTGTTGCCAATATTATCAATATTGCAGAGCGGCGATCAATGGGTCGAGTCTGAAGTTCAGCTGAATGATTCTAGGGATGAACTTTTGTATGGAAATCGTGTACTTGGCACATCCTCGCTTGTTAAGGCCAGGATTTGCATCTTTTCAAGTGACCACTGCTCATTACATACATTCGGCACGTATGCGTCTATGCTATTAGAGAGCCTCTACAGTATCGATCGAGACACTAACTTTATTAGGTGAACCATGGTAGTGCAATCAGAGCGCGATTAACAGTGTCAACCAAACTTGCCAGGCTTCGTTGATTACTAGAGGATGGTTCTCGAATTTTTAGGAACATCGATCGAGAATATTATACTAATTGACGTCAATCCTGTCATGGTAATCTTGACTGATGTACTGAAGAATTAGACATGGAAACCAGAAATCTCTGTTTTGCTATTGAAATACCAATTACATTAGACCTCTGTTGTACGCAGAGATACAGCTAGTAATGGCGGCCGAGCTGGAGGATGAGGAGGAGGGCTTAGGAAGTACCGGGTTCTCGGGTTCGTGTTGGCCTTTGGATCGGGATAGTCCATCAATCCAACCGGCCCCTCCGGTTTTGCTTCAGATTCCTGTCATAGGAAGTACACAAACAGAACATCACAATCAGCCCAAGAACCAAGAAGACGGGCAAAAATGGGAGCTTTAGGACTGTGGGAGAGGGAAGTCATGCCAACCAACCATTGCATTTGCAGCGCGAGGGTGCTCATCTTTCGCAACCTCCATTAGTTTTCTCCCAAAACCTTGAACCACAGTCGAACAGAGTTTAGCAGAATCGACTGAAAACACAAACATAGAAATTTCCGAAAATCGAGACTTGCATGTACCATGACGGCCGAGGAGAGCAAGGGCAGTCGACAGAAGAAGAATTCGTAGAAAATGGGACCGACCCATCATTGCCTTCCCGATTCCAGAAAAAGGGTTCCTCGCAGATTCTCAAATCTCAGTAGGATTATATGGTGAAGACTGGGAAAGATTAAACGTAAAAATCAGCCCTTTTAACAATTTCGACTATTTAGCTTCAGATCCGTCACGAAAGGCTTCCAATCGTCGGTGCTGCCATTTAACCATTACGGCTTCCTAGATTTTAATTTTTAACACGTGTTGGGATCATCGACACCTAAACGATCGGACAAAACAAACGACAGTACAGAGAGCCCTTATTCTGCCAAGTATACGTACAAAACAAACTCGTGTTTGTATATGGGCCTTCAGCTCAATAAAATTGAAGTCCATGTCCCCTTTGGGCCAAGGCAGACCTTGAAAGTTCCATGGAGCTGGAACCCAGCATGGGCCATGGCCCAGTTGATAATGGTGATGATCAGATGAAAGTTGAAATGAAAGCTTTGCCTTTTGTTCCTTTTTGGGGATGGAGGGAGGACCTTTTGGAGTGCTATCACTTTAGTGAGTGACACGAACATTTTGATGCCCAAAGTACAATGGAAACTGAGTGGCTTAGAAGAGACCTAAAAGTGGGAAAGAAAAAGGGCACCCTTTTGAAGGTGGGCATGATTTTTGAGGGCCTTTCCCCCTACCCACATGCATAATGTCAATGTGACATCTCTTGCACTAATACAGGCAAGGCAAGCCAGTCTGCGAAGGATTCGATTTTCAATTTCAATCTCAATTTCAGTTGCTTTTTGATTTGGTAATGAGGAGACTGCTGGCCATAAGAAAGCCTGGAGCTTGGACCCTTACCTCAGGGGCGTTTTTCGGGTTCTCTCGATGAGAAAAACCGGAAAAACTGGCATTGCATTACTCTTCTTGTCGGGTTTGGGAGGATCCGGATAAAATCGAACCGGAGAAGTCGAGGTCATAGATGACGGGGCAGATATCATTTGAGAGGTTGTGGTTCATCGGTGCCCGCCTGCTCGTTAATTAACTTCGTTTATGGCATACCATGTCAGCCTTCAGGGCAAAAGGACAGCAAGATGAGGAAAAAGACCCCATGGCTAATGCCCAAGTTGGCTTAAAAGCTTTCACGTGCCTTTGGCCCCATCAACAGCTAAGCTTTCCTCAAGCTTTTTTAATCCTTTTGTCCACACCCACGTATAAAATATCTTAATTACCTTCTAACTCTCCTGCTGGCATGACGGATCCGTCAAACAAACCGAACTTTAATCCTTGAGACGCTGCTGGTTAATTATCAGATTCCGTCTGGCAAGGAAGAATGGACCTTGATTCATCATGTAAGAAACTACTAAGGATGGCAAGATTCATAGAGCAGGGTGAGACAACAGCTGAACGGAGGCATCCAAAAAGACTTGTTGATCTTGATGATCAGTTCCAGACACCTTTTACTGCTCTACTGATGCGGATCTTCTTTCTGGGTGGAAAGGGAAAGCTACTCTTGGCCTTTAGTGATAAAAATTCGAGTCTATCTTCAATGGAGTCCCCACAAGAATTCCTCCCTGTCCCCTTTTGTCTTCCTCTTTATATTTTGATAAATGTCCTCTTTGTCTTTCCTTCCTTTTATATGAGTGACCTTAAAAGGGCTAATCTTTATTCATTTTCATCAGTGGTTCTTTATATAATATATACATATATATGGTATAGAGAGAGATTGTGCGGTTAAGAACATGAGATATTGGAAGAAGTAAGCTCGTTGAAGTAAGAAAACTTAGCTTAGCAGAGTGTGCGGAACCTGTAAGAAAAGGACTTTAATTTGATAAACATCACGTTTCAACCTTATTTTCGTACAGGGACTCCCTCGTTTCAGCTCTCAACTATATTTTCTTATACAGAATATGTACATTCAACTGACCAAACCAATATACTAGGAAATTACAAAAAGCACGACTGCTGCTGCTTCTAGCAACTACTAGTGAGACACGAGGGGAAGGAAGATCAGGTTTGCTACATCTGTAGAACTATGCGGGTGGTCCTTTCTAGACAGGGAAGTTCCGGGAGCAGGGGAGAGTCTTCAATTCTGTCTAGCTGTTCCTTTGGTCAGCAATGATCTTCAGAAAGAAGCTGCTAGATCTGCATTACTTTTCCCCTTGCAATTGAGATCCAAGCCTCCTAACAATCTTTACTCGAGTCCTGGGTATCTTTGGAGATTATGAGCTCTCGTGGAAGTTTACCGACCGAGACAATGCTGCAGGATTCGCTTGTAAGAGTGGAGAAGCTTCAGAACTGTGATTTCTCTCTTCACTCTTCGACTGGAACGCTTTGAAGAGGCCTCCCCCGCTGACAGGCTCAGCCTTATCATTTTTAATCCCGAGAGTTGCCCATATAGAGCTCTTAGCAGCTTCTCCCGGGTCATCAATCCTCAGTGTCTTCGGGATCCAAAGGCATTTCTCAGCACTTGCCTCTTTGGTTGGCTCATCATCCTCTCCTCCCCCGCCGCTTTGTTTCAGCACATTCTGCTCGTCTCTCGAGTGCTTCCCCAGGGTTGGAGAATTCGGGCCTGAGCCTGTGCTATTGGTGACTGGAGAGGATGGACCTGGGACCCAAGGGAAATTCCAAGCACCCGGCACACTGCAACCCCAGTAGGCTGCTGCTGCTGGGAAGAAAGGCACGGCAAATCCTGGTGGGCAATATGGGGGCGGTGGGGGGAGTGTTGGGCCCCATTGGCCTGAGTTCCACGGATATGGCCATGGAGCCCCCGGATAACAAGGTATCTGAGTGGCAAATCCTGGCACCGTTCCATCTTTCCCCTCTGCATCCTTGGAGTTGGGGCCCATGGCTGAAGATCCGTTTAGTGGATCGAGCCGGT
The DNA here is from genome assembly GCF_007655135.1 of Punica granatum. Taxonomy (NCBI): domain Eukaryota; kingdom Viridiplantae; phylum Streptophyta; class Magnoliopsida; order Myrtales; family Lythraceae; genus Punica; species Punica granatum. The sequence goes on from NC_045131.1 coordinate 1,453,442, forward strand.
TCTCACTGCATGCGCCTGGCATAATTACACCATCGGGCTTGTGAAACCCATTCCTAGGGTTGACCCGCATAGTCTTGTCAGCCAGGTTCAGAACTGAGGCCATGGACTCACACAAAGGTGTGTCTGATGAGCCAAAGGCAAGAACGGTTCCATTAGGCTTCACAGGGTGGACTCCGTTCGGGACAACATTCTGGAGGGCTTCTGAGACTGTTATGTGGCGGTGATAGTGAGAGGCCGAGCTCTTGTTCTTACGGCGGCCAGCCCCTACCGGAACGTTCCTCATGGTCCCACCAGCTGTCCAGTACCTCTGACAGTTCTTGCAGAAGTGCCGGGGCTGATTAACATTGTAGTTGTTGTAGTAGCAGAACTTTGTGTCCATGCTGTTGCAACGGGGACAAGGTAGGATCTTGTCAGGCTTCTTCAAGGGCTTCTCTTGGGTATTACTCGTCTCGCTCTGTTCCTCGTCGGATTTTGAAGGCTTTTGAGTGGCACTTTCCTTGTCTACTGATGTTGTCTTATTGTTTTCGCTTATCCCCGAAGCCGCATCTGGATCAGTGGAATCTTCCCCAATGGGACGTAGAGTTTCATCTTCCTGTGTACTCGTAGTTGGATTTCCCTTTGACGTTTCCTGAGTCAAACATGTTTAAGTTCATAATGATAATCGGAAAGGAGATGACGATTGGACAAGATTAGTTTCAGCTGTAATTAGCTAAAAATTCCAAATCCACTCCACTCTTGGTCCATGTTATGTGACAAAGTACAACTTCTAGCAATTTATATAATCTATGAGGGAAAAGAAGTCATAAGTTATTTTGACACGGTAAGAAGACATGAAATCCCCACTTTAGCCATAACAGAAAGCATGTCGCAGATGATAGGAACAGGAGATTGTATTATCACGATGAACTGATTATCAATTCAAAGTCAAGATCGACTCAAGCCCGAGTGAAAAAAGGCCTATATCGTGCAATTTAAGTATTCTTTCAAAAGTTTCGTGTACATGAACTGGATAAAGCAGTAAAAGTGCTCCCTGAGAACTAACTTTTGCGAGAGAAGATCATATGGAAGAAAAGACAATTAACCAGATAATTCAATACATATAGGGACACAGAACCCAGTCAATAAAACAAATTTCTTTGAGTAATGTGTTTTTGATCTGAAAAGAGTATGAAACATATCGAAGACAAAATTTCGATTATAGTAAGATGAAACTCGGAAGCTCAATCTGAAATATGGAAGGAAGGCATAGATTTGATTGAATCAGATATCATACGAGACCTTCCAGAACCTCAAATTCTCAAATGAAGATTAAGAAACAGTGATTAAGTGAAGAAAATTTAGCTTATAGGGCACTTCGATAAGATCAAGAAACAACAAACTTGGAGCTTATGAGGTGGAGATATCCTCGTATGTATGTATCCAAAAAAAAAGAGCAAATCCCCCCACCAGACACTAATCCAACAATATTGTATTGCCCAAAGCTTCCTTAAGCACCAAACAAATTGCAAAGTCAATCAAACATCACAACAGACAGTTTCACTTCCACCCCCTCATCACGGAAAGTCCAACTTAAGCGAACAGATAAGGGAAAGATCCCAGCTTTCAAGATTCAGCAGCGTCCCCCAAAGAACAAAGGGTCACTGGCGGGAGTCAACACAACCACAAACTGAGGACGACCCATTTCAATTGAACACGTATCTGAATCTGGGTCGATCCCCAGATTCAAAATCATCGAATTATTTTATATTTAATTTATCCATACAATACTAACCTTACTGTCTTCCTTCTCCTCTTTATCCGCCCTCACACAGTCCTCCTCGGGCGGAGGACCCGTCTCGTGGGTCAGATTGCTGTCAACGGGAGCTGCTTCGGGAGGGATTTCAGGCAACGGAATCGTCTTCCCGAAGAGCTTGATCGCCGGGTCTTTTGGCTCCCCCGACATTCTTGCTGCCCTGTTTTTTTTCTTTTTTTCCTCCTACTCTCGGCGTTGTTTTATTTTTTATTTTTTTTTCCTTTCCTCTTTTTCTCCTTCAACTGCGAGAAACGGAAAAAATGGAAACTTTTTAGAGAGAGAGAGAGAGAGGGAGGTGGGGAGGGAAGGGGAAGCGAAGGGTGGGGGGAGAAGCGGAAGAGATCTGACACGTTGTGTCTGAGGGAGGGGTGAATGAATCGGCGACGGAGGGTATTTTGATCCGTTTAATCGGGCAAGTGTGCCACGTCAGCCCCAGGGGGCCATTCTCAGCCACAAGTTCTTTGTGGCCTCTAAAGATCTCTCCACTTTTTTTCTTCCCCTTTAATATTTGTTTTTTCTTTTCTTTTCATTTTTTTTGCCTCTCCCGATACTCTCTTTCGAACCTAGTCAGCATTCCCAATTTTTCCACCTACCCTTTTTCCGATTCCTCGGCTACTCAATGCGTACAAAAGCTCGGCCCCAACTCCGTCAATCGCCCAAGATTTTAATAAATAAAATATTATTGATTTTCCCGTTCTCTTTTTGGTGATTATTTGTGGATCATAATGTAAGTTGGCCCATTGCTCCTCTCCTTTTGCGATGACTTTTCACCTATGTCCACTTTATGGAATATGAAAGGGAAGTTCGACATAACTTTGTGCATTAAAAATAATAGAAGGAAATTTGAAATATTCCGGGGAAAAAAGTCATGACAGATGAAGTGTGTACAAAATTCACGCCGACAAGATGAAATAATTGAAAAAGATCTCAAGCCGTGAATAAAAATTTTCAAATTCTACGGTGTATAATTTTAATTTTTTTCACGCCGTATAAAGCCAACATGAGCCGTTACATCTCCTCTTTTAATATGGACCATCCATTTTACATAATATTTTTTAAAATATTTTCGTTCTTTATTTTCTTTTTTTCATCCCATAAAGTTTCAATAGTGTTACAAATTAGCCATCAAGGATTGACCAATGAGGATAGAGTAATTTTGAATATCTTTGCTTCAAGAATTGGAAGAAAAATAAGATGTGTCTGATAGAAATCGAAATTTGCAGAAGATTGGAGGAATTAACACTAATGATCACTTTTATGAAATGTGTCTGCCAAAAAAGAAAAAAAATATTATTGTTTGAGTAAGATTTTCCTACATAGTTAAATGCTTGGCTATCAAGAAATACTCGAAAATTGAGCTATAACCCAGAATCTACCCATGATAATTTGCTCCCGATACTGTTTCTGCTTTGATCCATCGCCAATTTTACTGGTTGTTGATTGGCCCGAAGAACATCCTCTAAGGAAGTGCTGCTACACTCTTTTTTCTACTTTATGTTTACGGTCACAAACTAGTTTATTTCTTTTCTTTCCTCGTAGCCCATTTCTAGATAGAGAAAGTAGTGAGAGAAATGCAAGTTCCAAGGAGTTCCTAAAGACTGAGCAGGGGTTTGCGGACGGCGCATTCTACAAAGGCGCCCCCACTGCAGAGCTCCAGGGCTCGATGTCAGCTCAACCGAGGAATGGGAGGGTTCTACCACCACAGCCAACCGACACCGACAAGGAGACTTTGTCGCCGGCGACTCTTTGCCAGTTCCTAGTGTCGCTGACTAATTTATAACAGTGACGTAGGGTAAAAAGTGTCTTATCTGTTTGTTGGCTCTCTGTTTATGTCAGCTCTTCGACGGAAAGAATTGTTGACAAAATTAATATTTTATATAATAAAAGAATCAAATTGTGATTTTTTATGGGTATTTTTGAAATTCTAAAACTTATAGAAATGGACGTTATGGATTAGAATATAAGGGCCCAAACTAGTTATGTGTGGTATACAAAAAAAAAAAACATGCACTGAAGAAGCGGCCATACAAATTTATATTATTTGTAGTAATTTATATTGATTATTCAAATATTTATGTAAATAATTAAAGGGATTTCAAATGATTGTAATTGTACGAACTAAATGGCAATAATTAATTTCAAGATGAATTTGTATCTGTTAGGTGTAAAGTAGTAACATGCAATTAACTATGACCAAATTCAACAAATTGAATTCAAGAGTATAATTAAACATCCAACTGTTTGATACGCGATCGACTCATCTAATTAATCTGGGAAATGAATTGATCTACAGGACTGTATCTTTGGATTAGACTCATACAAGATTACTCTAGAGTCTACATTACACCAATTTGTAAATAATATGAATTAAAAATCAGAAACTTCTCTTAAAACAAATCAACTATTCAAAAACTAAAATCATAAATCTCATTATATTTTTTCAAACTTGAAAATTTTCTTGAGTTAATTATCATCGTTGCCTTATTTCAATAAAATATTTTTTTGCGGACCATATTAAGGCCGTAGAAAATTTTAAGATTGTTAGGTGTCCCACCTCCGCAATTAGGTATAGGAGTTCCTGCCCCCTTTTTTTATTTTTTCTTTCACTTTTTTCCTTTTGTAGTTACAAATTATATACAAGTATTTCTTAAGTCATAATTATCCCAAAAAAAGGAAAAAGATAAATAAAAAAAAAACCGAGTAGGTGGACTTTGGAGGACATCTGTCTTTGACACGAGTCGAAGCTATCCCCCACGATGTTTTGCCGAGTTTTTGCACAAAACATGCGGCGGAGAAATCCCGGACTGTTATGGCAAAATTGTCGAATACGAGGCCCCCTCTTGAAATCCTACCTCGGGGGATGGGGTCCCACCTGACCTGACAGTTCAAAACACCTCGCCACGTCAGATGCGCATGCCTTTTTGGGGGCCCCACCCCCCAAAAAGTAAAGTGGAAAAGCTCCATCGCCTTTCCAAAAACCCCCACTTGGACGAAGTTACTCTAAGTCATTGTTATCAGAACCGGACCGGACCGGCCGGTTCGACCGGTTGAACCGGGAATCGGCACCAAGTCCGGTCCGGTTCGCCTAAAAACCGAAATGGCAGCTTTGAACCGTCGGACCCATTGAACCGGTCGGTTTTAAGCAAAATTTCATTAAATCGGCCGGTTCTATGGGTTTTTATGGGTTTCCTATTTAATGTAAAAATTGGTTGGTTGTGTAAAGATTTGAACTCATGACCTCTTACTTTTCATATTAGCATACTACCAACCAAGCCACCACCACTTTTTTATTCTTTTAACTCTACTTTTAAGTACTTATTAAAATAAAATATTTATTTTGAAGTAAGAAATATTAAATATAGATACTTTCTTATACTATTGTTATATTTCTTTAAAATCATCATACTTTTATCTTAATTATCATAATTTTTTTAATAATATGAATATTTATTTTATTTTAAATAAACGAGCGGTCCGACCCATCGAACCCCCGGTTGGACCCATAAACCCATGACCCCGTACCCCTTCCGGTTCATCATCCGGTCCGGTTCTGATAACACTGCTCTAAGTACATATTTCATATATTTATATTATATTATATTAATTATATATACCATGCCAAATAAAATATATATATACAAAATACAACTCACACAATTAAGTACTTTTCGGCATTTTCATTAACCATATAATAATAATAATATGAAAAATAATATATCATCGACATGAAGCATAAAGAGAAAAGTATGAATGGAGACATTTCTCTTTTAATGAAAGAATACGAATTAATAACACATACAAAAGAAAATATTGATTTTTCATCTTTGAGAGTCGAAGGGTAATCGTATGCCCATTATATAAAAATTCACATTGAAACATACGATAACATGTAAATAAAAATAAATGAGAAACAATGAGGTTGTTGGATCCAGTTATAGAAGTAAAGCGCGTAGACTTGTAAGCTTGTGTTTAATTTTTTAGTTGGATAAGTGATCAAACTCAATTTGATTTTATGTAATGACCGTACATAAATGTTGATAAATGTATTAATATATGAGAATATATATATATATATATATATATATATATATATAGAAGCTCGTACGGTTTTGGAAAAAGAAAAAATACGACATGAAAAATTATAATTAAAAAATGAAGAGAACATATGAGAAATTCTATAAGTCGAAAATTTTAGGAGGAATGGCTATCCTGCGTTTATCATTGGAGGTGGCACGTGCGAAGTGGATCACACGCGTGGAGCATATCTCATCCGAAGAAAGCCAAAAAGGGCAAAGCGGAGAATCTACCGCTAGTGGCTGAGGTTTGTTCCTTGTGGGGAGGATATTTGCCCTGGGAACGACACGTGTCCGTTGGCAAAATCCAGGAGCGCATCTTTTTCTTCCATTTTGGTGCTGTTTAATTGATGGAATAAATAGAGATTTTGAATTAGAATAAGATGATGATAATAATAATTAATTCATTAATTAATTAAGAGTACAAAGATTATAGAACGTCCTAACGCGCAACCTTTTCGATGCAAGGGGTCTCCTTTCCTAATCATGCTTTGTCGGAAAGATTAGGCACGAACGAACAATTTTGACTCATCCACTAGGTTCTTCCCGTACGATTTCTTTGTTGGCTAAAATCCATCGGAAACGTGAAGTTGTTCTCTAATCGTCGGTCGAGTTTTCTTCTACTTCTACTCTTTCTTCCTCCTAATATGGACCGATTCCGGTCGATTTCACATGTAGTGACGAGCTTAGACGGACCGACCGTGATCATCGGCTGAGGAGAAAACTGTGGGCCAGAGCCCAATACTATGGACCGATAGTAATTACTGTGGAATCACCCAGTTTCTCATCTTCCAATACCAACCACCTATTCCTACAAAGCCCAATTACTATGGGCCAGAGCCCATTAAAGGCCTTTTTTTTCCTTCTCCTTTTTCTAATTTTAAGCAATGGAAATAATATTATTAAAAGAAAAAAAAAGGAAGCAATCGCACTCATTGGCTACTAATGGTGTCTAATTACATGCTGCCAAAACTTTTTTCAGGAGATTGATTTGATTGTTATCCTTAATAAACCCGTTCCTAGGCCGGAGGAGCACGCTTTGGACGGCTCAAATGAAGTCCGACAATCTCAGATCAGCTCGAAATTCATTTATACATCGCAGATGTGCCAAATTACCCCATCTTGCAATTCGACTAGCATGTGAAAGTCAGTTCGTACATTCGGGGGACTTCTATTGCTTTACGGAGAAGAATTGAATATTCAATTACGCAAATATATCGAGGATAGACTGGATAGTAGATACTACGACGAGACACTTTTTATTATTTATTTATTTTTTGGTTGAAGGCGTGCTTCGTGTTGTTGTGATCTAATATCGCGTGGACTTTGTACCAAAAATAGTGACGGGGACCCGCACCCAAAGTGAAAAGGATATTTAGAGGAAGCGTCCGACATGAAATCCTGCGGTCGAAGGAATTTGCTCAAACGCGGCCATAAGCGATCCTTCATGATGAAGAAATCATGCATATGTTTCGTTTGACTTAGATCCCTAAACCTAATGAATCCTCTTTTTTTGTTTCGTAGATGTAGGCCGAATCAATCAGCAACATACCACGATATTTTCCACTTTCTGAGTCAGAAATTTGGTCGCATAATATTATTTGTTCTCCCCTTTTTTCATCCAGAGCTTTATCCGACTCTAACTTTGGTATTATGTTTCTCCAAAAAATTAAAAAAAAAAAAGATAAGATAAATCCGAATTATACTACATGAACGTATTTCTAAAAAAGAAAATTATGTAAGGGTGGACAAATATATCGATGTATAAAAATATATATATGTATGTATATATAGACGTGAAAGTAGATAAAAAATTTATTACTAAAAATTTATGTATATATAATTGTGAATGTAGATGGAAAATTTATTATAAAAAAATTAGAAAAATGTATGTAAGAGAATTTATTTAAAAAAATATAATGATTATATCGTTGAATTGAGAGAAATATAAAGTTAAATTTAGTTGAGTATGATTATGATTCGGTAACAAACGAATTCTAGGATTTTCGCCAAATTTGCATCTCTTTTCGCACAAAATCAGATCAAGCCAACTGCCCATTTGGGCCCATAGAATTGAATCTGCGCGGAACTGAACTTTTATGCTTATTTCTTTCGGTGGATTGAACTTTTATGATTTAATTGAATTCATAAAACGCGGAAACTGCTGATTTATTTGTCACCATCAATCCACCAAATGGAATAAATAGATTTACGTAATATATATATATATATATATATTCAAGCTGTAATTTCCATGCGAGAGGACGAAAGCCTACCGCTTTGCACCGAAGAAGATGCGATGATGAGAGAGACGTGAAAATTGACATCTATCCTGACTATCCACCGCCATCTCGGTCCCTGTCGTCTCCCTTGATTTGGAGCCATCCAATTCCAGCCGGCCCGTCAACCAAATCCACACAGCCAGCCCACTCCACTTTCCAATCTATCCATTGAGCTACAAATCTCGAGCTCACTAAAACCGCTCGGTCGAAATTCAAGATTCCATCGATTACTACTAGGAATTCCCCGCGCCGACAATTCCTAATCTTCAGGAGCACTCTATAAATGCATCTTCTTCCCGCTGGTGCTTGAGGTGGGTCGATTCGCTTTCGAGCCTTTTTTTCCAGGGGGTTTCGCTCCGATTCGACGTTCCTTCACCATTGGATTGTTGGGTCTTCGTGTGTGGATCCAATCTTGAAATGGTCGATCACTACACCCCCAAGCTCGTTGACCAGTTGGCAGTCATGGCGAGTACTCTGAGTTCTCTCGACTCCTTCCCCAAATCGAGGCTGAACAATCATGCTCATCGCAATCGAAAACAGCCTTCTCCGCCCAGCTGCTCGAATTTCCCGGCTTGTCCTCACATCTCGAGATCCGCCGTGATCGATATCGTGATCTTCATCGCAGTTGTTGGTGCTTTCGGGTTCTTGCTCTACCCTTACGTCAAATTGGTAGTTGTCGGATCGATTGGAATGATCGGGGTGATCTCTTATGCAGTCAAGGATGAGATTTGTGATGCTCCACTGATTTATGGATCCATTGGGTTGAGTGTGTTCTTTGCTGCTCTGGCTACATGGGCTCTCGTGATGTGCACGAGCCAGAAGTGTGGGAACCCGAACTGCAGGGGCCTTAGGAAGGCGGCGGAATTTGACATCCAGCTCGAGACTGAGGATTGCGTGAAGAATTCTTTGCCCCCGGACGGGTCCAAGAGTTGCCTGTTTGAACTTCCTATTAATCACCACCGGGAAATCGAAGCAGAGCTGAAGAAGATGGCACCGCCCAATGGGAGAGCTGTTCTTGTTTTCCGAGCAAGGTGCGGCTGCTCTGTTGGGAGACTGGAGATTCCAGGGCCGAAGAAGCCTCGGAAGATCAAGAAGTAGTAGGGGATACTTCTTCCTGAATTCTTACTCGATGAACAAAGTCTAGTCCGATAGCATACACAGGAATAATAATTCCATTGCATATAAAAGGCTTATTCTAGTTAGTACCATCGGAACCATAAGCTCTGGCTGCAATAATATGTAAGGATCAAACATTTCAATTTATCACGGTGGGAACATAACCGGATTCCGTTATCTTGCTTTCATCAACTTTATGAAGGATTTTATCAATCTTCTATGGGTTGCTTCGGTAGTAAATGATTAAGGATATTTTCTTTTTTTGTGGTGCCCAGTGGGGGCTCACCTTTGATGAACTTTTCATGCCACATAGATGTTAGATTATTGCCAATGATGCTGGATAGAATTGTTTAGGTGCTTCTCTTTACCTTGACATTTCATTAGTTTGACTGCTTAATGGATGGAGACGGTGAAAAGTAAAGAGGGTGGAATGCATATTATTTTAAACATGATTATGAATAGTCAAACTCATGCCCGATCCATCATACTGATGTCTCTGTTTAGAACTTTTCTGCATTAGTCAGGAGCTCCTGTTAGTTTAAGTAGTAGGGTTTTCACACGCTTTTCGATCATCACAAGAAGATCGAGGAAAAGGTTTATGAAAATGATTCCAATCAATGTGGCCGAGTACCATGTAGTCCTGCTCACTGATTGCTGGTACATTGCGATACGATTCTTCCCAATGCTTATGGTGATACATGCAGCATCCTTTGTTATTATGAACCAACACGTGATGTAAGCAAGCTATTCTCGTGGTTCATGTACTTGGATTTGACATACTATTGTACTGCAATTAATGTTCATTTTGCTACTCCTTTAGATCAATCTTGGTTTGATTTCATTCTTGTTGGCAGGAAGTGTGAGACTGGTACTTGAGAACCTTTGTCCCTGAATGTGCCTGTTTCAAGATTCATCATCTTACAATGTCAGGCAGAAAGTAGAATTTTAGGCTCCCAGGTTGCTCACTATATATATATATTTTTTAATAATTCATTGTCGATTAACTTACTAGAATTCGAAAATACCGCTGCCTGCTGTTTCATGAGTTCTCAAGTAGTACTAGTCTGGAAGAATCAGTTTCTTAGGCAAGGCAGCAATGAATTTTAAAAGGTGGAATATCTTCATCTATATTCTCTCAAGGCATGACTGAACTGACAGTTTCAGACACTGACAGATGAATCTGTGGTCTGCCTTCAAGTGCCAATATTTCGATTTTCTGATAAATCTGTACTTCTTCAGCTGAACATATGTACATCTTGAGTTGCTGAAGAAGAACTATGGATACTGCTTGTTCTTGTTCTGTTTCTGCTCCTAGGTAATAAGCTTTTGTCATGATTCTGTTGCGATCCAACTTTATTTCAGTTCCCATACTTTCCGAACAGGACTTGTGAGCCATCATGAAGTTCTGGTCTTTTTATGCACGCAGCAATGCAGCAGTATCATTTTCATGAGTTGTAATTGCTGTTCTTTGCTTTTTATCCTCATGTGGTTCCTTTCTCGGATGCAGAGAAAAGGCCATATTCGGCTATGGAAAAGGTAAAAGGCTCTAAAACATATAAAAAAAGAATAACTTGCTGCATTCTTTGAACCATTTTTAATCTTGTTCCACGTTCTACAAGGTCCATTGCTTTTGAATGAAAAATATGGGTAGGTATGGCTATATTTCTGAGAGCGAACTCCATGCGAATATGAAGAGCATGGATACAGGTTATGCCTTGGAATGAAAGACAACTCCGAATCAGCTTTGTCCACGAACAAGGGAGCTATAAGAAATGCAACTATGAATCTCATGGAGAGTTCGATCCTAGCTCAGGATGATCGGAGGCAGCATGCTTAACACATGCAAGTCAGACGGGAATTGGTGTTTCCAGTGGCGGACGGGTGACTAACACGTAAGAACCTGCCAGAATATGGCCCCTTTCATGTTCCTTGTAAAAGTGACATGATCTAGGTAAGGTAGGAACATATATCACAAGAATTGAAAATAATGAAACAGATTTATATTTCTCGACAAGTGCAAAAACTCGTATGGATATATGATCCTCATTGTGCCTATTTGGTTCAAATCCAATTGTAGGTAGAACTCATAAGATACCAAATAATAAATAGTTATAAAGAACAGGGGCCTAACAGTCACCAATGTTCTGTGTAAATCTTAATCTACTCCGGCACGTCCTCTTTTCAGGATTATACATCTTGGCTCGATGAACCATCTCGAGCACCCTGTGCAGCAGCTATATGACCCGAGCTGGTATCAGAACCAGGCCCATCACCGCTGCTGATCACCAGAGTCAACCAGACAGCCTGCTGGCTCTCGGGACTCTTTTCGTTCCCCTGCTCCTCCACAGGCATCAAGAACCGGCAAACCGGACACGTCCCGTGTATCCCAAGCCACTTCTCGATACAACCCGAGTGGAAACGGTGCTTGCAGGGCATCTCCCTCGTTTCACCACCCACCCTGAATTCCTCCAAGCACACAGCACATTCTTGACCCCTCTCTTCCCCTGTGACCATAATTCTCGGCATGGCAGCCACGGAGGTCTTTGAGGCTGGTAAAGGCCCTGACTTGGCCTCAATCAGTGAATCAAAATCCCAGGGTCCTCGGAAGATCAAGAGGTTTCTGGTTGCTGGGTCGAAGAAAGCAATTGCACGGGTGGCGCTATTATCGTTCTGGGTTGACAGCCCCAGAAGCAGAGCTTCAAGGACTGGTAAGCTCGTTTGGCGCTGCATTGGTGTTGCGGGGGGTGGGGATTCAGCGGACATGTCCTCTGCAGACATCATCGGCGAGCTTTCTTCGATTAGCAGAGAAGAAACTGCTGATGTTGAGGCTGTTCTTATTGGAAAAGATTATATACGAGGATGAAGACGGGTCTGCCGTCTGGTATGGTTTAGAACAATCTAGAGATTTGGCTTTCTTGCTTCTTTTCCCAGAAAGTAATAACAATACGCAACTCCTAAGTCATGGTCTGCATATTCCGTCGGACCTGAAGAAGTTTCGATGGGGATTTGAGAAGCCTAGCGATGTATCAATTACCTTCTCATAAGCTCTGGCATATCGTAAGAAACCGATACAACCAACGAGGATTTATCTCGTTATCACCGAGCTGATTGTCGAAAAAATAAAGATATCAATGCAAAGGGAAAAATAGGGAATCTTGCTTAAGATTATTCACTACAATTTCGCAGATGCAGGATCTCTAGTCGAGAGGAATCATCACTAATGCCGCCTTTATCTGTAATATTTACCAACAGAACTGAAATCCATCCTCTGTGTCCCAGAAAGATATACAATGTTACTTTCAGCAATGATCCACTAGACTGAACTCATGCTATCAAGGGGAAAGATAGAACGCAGCGACCTCTGCAGAGTTGCAGTAAAATTCCCAGAAAGCTTGAATAGGGAGATTTACAGCCATCCTTCTACCCAACTATGAAGTTCACTAATAACCCGAATTAGCCCAACAAGTTAAGCTACCTTCCAAGATGCTGAACCAAATGCTCACCACTGGTACTTGGCAGCAACAAGCACCTCTTCGTAGATCTGAGCAGCGTGATCCCAGCTTAGGTCCTGCATCATCCCCCTCCTCTGAAGCCCCTCCCAGCTCTTCTTGTACTCCCGGTAAGTCAAGAGGCAGTTTCCCAGTGCGTGGATCAGCTTTTGGGTCTCAGCACTGTCGAAGGTCCAACCAAGTCCTGACTCATTGAATGGATTGAATTGCTGGACCGTGTCCCTCAGCCCGCCCACTGCATGGACCACAGGGACCGTCCCGTAGTTCATTGCGTACAACTGGTTCAACCCACAAGGCTCAAACCTCGAGGGCATCAGCAGGATGTCCACTCCGGCAGTTATCCTATGGGCCATCTTGACTGAGAATCCGACCCATCCCCGGACCTTGTCCCTGTGCTGGGTCTCGAATTGCCTTAGCATCTGCTCAAGGTCGGCCCTGCCGGTCCCAAGCATTATGAGCTGTACATCTTGGCCCATCATCCATGGGATTGCCTCTGCGATAAGATCAACACCCTTCTGGTTATCAAGCCGTCCAATGAATCCAATCACGGGGACATCTTCGCGGAGAGGCAATTCAAGCTCCTTTTGCAGGGCCGCCTTGCATTTAGGCTTGCCGGTTTGCAGCGTCTCTAGTGTGTAGTTTGTGTAGCCATCAGAGGTCAAGTGGATGTCAAACTCAGGACTCCACTCCCTCGTGTCAATCCCGTTGACAATCCCCCTCAGCTTCCAGTCGTTCTCGTTGATGATGTTGTGTAGACCCCAGCCGCCCTCAGAGGTTTTCAGTTCCCATGCATACCCATGACTCACTGTGACTATACGGTCTGCAGCCTTCAGACCAGCCGCAAAAATGTTGAAATGTTCGCCCCCCACTGGATCATAGAGTTTGAAGTGGTCCATGTAGTGTTCGGGCAAGTCCACACGGAAGAAATCATCCACCGGGCCCCTTCCCTGGACAAAGGTCAATGATTTGATCAAAAAATGAATGAACCTTGAGAATGATAAATTGAATCAACACTGACTGAATGGTTGAGTGTTTAAGGAGTAAGTTTGACCCCCCAACCTTCTATTTAGGGAAAGCCACCCACATAGCCATCTAGCCCCTCATCATAAGAAAGAAATAAAAATCCGTACATATGAAATGAAAAGAGTAAGAACCTGGTGAGCAATGTTGTGAATCACAAGAACTGATCTAGTGAACTTCATTAAACTGTTGTCTCGATAATGGGCCTTAAGATAGACTGGCAACAATGCAGTGTGCCAATCATTCGCAATGAAAACCAAATTTCCGTCGCCGTAGCAGACACCACCGCAAGGCACGTGCCATGGAACCTGAAAAACCACTAACCTAAGCATGTTCTCAAAAGAAAAGAAAAGAAATATCATGAAGAAATATTGTTGATTGAGTAGAGACTCAAACATGTTTCAATACATAAATGCAGCCTATTTTCTATAAAAAGGGCGACATTTCTCAGTTGAATTCAGCGAAATCCATACTGTTATATCCATTCTCTTTTCTGTTATCCATACCTCAACAGCTGCCTTGCAAAATAATACCATCCTTTTCAGAATATCCTGCAATATGAAAGCTAAATACATTTCAGTCTATTTTAACAAGTAGAGGATACATCATTTCTAGATTTTATAGGCATAAACATCCAGGAGGAAACTTACCAACTGGTTTCCCCCATATATGTTATTTTCGAGATGACGAAACACATGGGCGTCAATAAAAACAAAATCCACACCATCAATGTAAGCCTGGAAATAAGTTACTTCGATATCCTGCAGATATATAAACATAATAACTGGTCAGAACTTTTAATGCAAATACTTTGATAAGAACCCCCCTCCATATACTTACAGAAGCAATTTACCTGGCCATCAACCCTGTATGATTTCCTGATTCCAGTCTCTTGTGGTTCTGTATAGTTACCATACCGTGGAACCACCACCTGGTAGAATAAAGACGAACGGTGAGAAAGAGAATAATCTTTTCTTTTCTAAGCAACAACTTTTAGGAGTACTTTAACAGTAGAGATTTTGTAGTACCATAACCCGATGACCTCGACGGGCCAATGCTTTCGGTAAAGAACCGGCAACATCTCCAAGCCCACCTGTGAGAGATTGACACTTTAGCCATAGAAGTCAAGCAACTCCATGTCCAAATTCACAAACTACTCAATTCATACTAGGGTTCGCCCCAAAATTCAGCAGGCAAGAGTTTCCATAAGCATCTGTTAAATTCAGATTTTTATTCCCAAAAGGAATGCAGTCCCTCAAAAGTTAAAAACGAGAAGCACGAATGCAACATTCAGCTAGGATAACTGATCCTTTTCGCTAACTGACCTTACACAAAGAGAAATTGTTTCTGTGGATCTCGGATAAGTAGTACCAAGCAAGTACCTGTTTTAATCCATGGTGCGCATTCTGCAGCAACCAATATAACATTCATCACATTGGCTCCTGCTAATGGAGGAGGTTTTCCATCTTCAACCATTGTATCACTATCACCATTATCAGCACCTAGCTGTGTGGTGGCTTCCTTGGAATACTCCTCCTCCTTCTCGTCTTTGGGAATGGATATCTCAGGGATACTTGAGACAAAGGGTGGAAGAATATCAGTCTTGACCGAATCTGAGCTAGTAGCATCTTCCGTCGGAGGCTCATATCTCCCGGGAGAAGGAGTGCCATGGGAAGGGAATTCGAATTTCCCCTCATGCACTGCCTCATCAATATCATGAATCCAGTTTATGGTTGCAGGTTCAGATCCTGGTGCCTCAGATGAAGCATTAGAAGCTCTTCTGTCGCTTGAAAAGATGTTCTTGCTTTGTTCTTCAAGGCTAGGAACTGAACCATTTCTGTCACTGACATCGCTAGTTGAATCAACTTCAGGACTTGAAAAAGCTTTGTCCTTCTCTCCGACCGAACTTTCATCTTCTGCAGACACAGTGGTGCTATTCCTTATGGACGAAACGAGTTTTCTTCTTGCAGTGATCTGCAAAGGCCGAGAAAAATGTTTCACTCAGACAATACGACATATTCAGACAGCCGTACTATGGATGTATTTTGTGGATATTTAGCAATCAGTAGATGTAATTCAGACATCCATATTTGATAGAAATCATACCAAAAGATATAGAAATTTTATGCTCATAAAAAGAAACTTTCGAGCGTTGGAAAGCATAAAGAGGATTAGGAAGACCTTTGGACTAAACAGGTGCTTCCCTGCCTTTGGCCAAACACATTTTTCTCTTTCATATTTATATTATCACTTTCTCCACATAATTTTATATTCAGAAAAGCTATAAGATCCACTTTTTGCTATCAAGAATAATAATAATACCATTGAGATTCAAATTAAATGTCATCAATCAGATTCATCGTCAAAAGAAGATCTTGGAAAAGAAATACCTGATTAAGGAGTTCCCTCTGCATTGCCAAGACCTTCTTGCTCTTCTCGATGGTGGCCTGAAGCCCGTCCTCCGACGGCACATCATCGCCGTCCCCGCCCTCGACCGAGCCCCCGAGCGTGGCCCTCAGTCTCCTCTGCCCGGAAGACAAAACCCTACCGCTCTCATCTTCGACATTCCTTGAGGTGCCGAAACCCCTTAGAGCAGCAAAATTTAAGGACCTCCTCGGCCGGAAAAACCCGGGCCGGGGCTGGCTCTTGGCGTGGAAGAAAACACACCTCTCCGCCGCCTTCGCCTCTATTGTGAAAGGCAGAGACCCAATCGAAGCCATAGTAAAAGGAGCGACTCTCAACGGTTTAATAATCCCGAGAGCTAGAGCCGAGCAGACAGCACCAGCTGATGAGCTAGCTCGGAGACTGACCGCAAGTAGCTCACCTGGAAACAGCACAGACCCAGTTCAAGCAACGAAGGAATAAATAGACCCAGCTGTGGAAAAATCAAGAACTGGGACAGGCACGGCTCCTGCGTGTCGGAAGGGGGCCCCGCCGGATTTGGAGACTCATGGCAGTTGGTGGGTTTGAGGCTCAGATGAGCTGAGGAATTGGGAGCAGAAGCAGAAGCAGTAGCAGTAGCAGTGTCGCCGTAAAATTTCGGGGATGAATCAATCAATGATCATTGGCACAGCACCACACGTTCTGATCCATTTTCGTCTTGTTGTCCGTAGAGAAAGGAGAATGGCATTTTTTTTTTCGCTTTAAATCTCCAATTATTAGCTAAATAGTAATTCCATTTGGACATTATAATTATAGACCTGAAGACGAGAGGCTTCCAGCGAGCAATATTTTCTTTTTCGGTATGATTTTCTTTAGAACAATATTGAAAAATGACTGCTCATATTCAAGTTGTTGTGTGTGATTATTTCGAAATGTTTCAAACTTTTAAGGTTAGGTTAGAACTATGATAAAAGACATGATTGGTTATCGATTATTTCTTATTGAGTAAGATAAAAAAGCTCGAAGAGAAAACTCACCTCATTCAATCAGTAACGCACAATATCAGTTAGATACTCATAACAATAATGTAATTTTCCATATGAATAATTATTAACCATGTCTTGTCAATTTTTATTTTCAGTATTTAAAACGTTAGGGTTAGGCCAATGATATCGATGGTTTTGTTTTCTTTTTACCCACCTCACCACGTTAATCACATGTATATGAGCCAAGGCATGACTTCTCCTCCATAAGTTACGCATTCTATTCTTCTTTTTTTTTTTTTTCCAGAATTGATATGTCACCCCTCGGCATCATATATTATCGTGTCTAACACAAACGAACGAGAATGTTTAGAAACAATGACTTTGTTCGCATTTTATTTACGGGGTAGCCATTCCGAGTCCGACCAAAGAGGGGATGTCGGGTTGGCACCTTATTATTGTAGGCATCCTTTGTACGTACAGTGTAGGCAAGGAAGGGGCCTTATCAGATAGACGCGGGGTAGTGCACAGTGTGAATGGGATAAACGGACCGTGGGCCAGTTCTATTTTCTAGTGGGCTGGACAATCACGAGGCTCACTGATGGGCCTGATCCGGATGCTTCCCGGGTAGCTAATGGGCCTGGGCCAGAGCCCACGTTTCATATTATATTCAAAATATATTTTGATTTTAATTTTTTTAAATATCTTATCTTGTTAGACAAGAAAGAAAGAAAGAAAGAAAGAAAGAAAGAAAGATTTTCTCCCCCGCGCGCAGGTGATTCTCAAGTATATCTAGATCCATATCTATCTTATAAAAAAGATAATAGAAAATGAAATATGATGGCAGTTGGGATAACTTAATTGTATCTCGAAAATGACCGTTTAAAAGAGAATAATATGCTAAAAGTTATTAAATGTAGAGGAAGTTAAAATGCTGAATAAGTGATTTTATTATTTTTCAAACTACCCCATTTTCTCTTTGTAACTGCCCACTCTCTTTCGTCTGCCTATTCTGATGAATCAGGAGTTGTTCGTTTCAGCCTACCTCTCCTTCCGGGGTACTGCAGCGTAGGCAGCTCCTTGTTCCTAGACGGAGGTTTCATTAACAACAGAGACGATGATGTTTGTCCGAAATATTTGTTGTCCTTCAACCCTACTGCAGCACCACCGCCTGGAGGGATTATTGGCTGTCCTCGTCCAGTTTCTACTTGGAGCATTTGCGGTTCCATGTGTCGCAGTCGATCGGAAACCTTGGCAGTCCCATACCATGGCAAGGCTTGAGTCCTTGGAGGCGTCTGCTGCCGAAAGTCTTGGGTCGAGCGAGATCTATGACCTGGAATCAGGCAAGTTCGGACTGCCTAGGAACGTGCCTAAAGACGTGGTCGATAGTTTCCCAGCTCTTACTTTCTGTGGAAGAGAAGGCCTCATGACAATCCCCTGATTGTACTCTACTCGTCCATAAGAAGAAAAAGACCACCTCTACTCGTACGACTAGGAAGAGGACCGCTGGGAACTCTTCGACCACAACTTCCCTCCCCATCCATCCGGAGTTGGTCGCTCGAGGAGGAACCTCATTCCAGTGGGTGATGCTCTTCTGATTATCGACAAAGCTGCTAGTTTTTCTTCTTCTTCTTCTTCTTTTTATTGTATTATTTACCTGAAAAAGAGGTGGTGGTCATGCGTTGGATGAATGGGTATGCAAAATTTAACATATCTGTGGTGAGGCAATTTGGTAGATTAAGATTTTAAATGGTTTACCCGAGCTTGAACATCCTCGGTAGCTATAACTAAAACATTTTTCATTTTTTTTTTTTTTATTATTATGGATGGATATTCTTGGATCAATTGTTTTAGCATGTTAAGCATATCAAGCCGCAAGGTAAACATCTTCAGAATAGGCACCACGACCACAGCAAGCTCTGGTGTTTCCATTAGGACGGTTGGTTACTCCCAACTCGTAAAAGTAGTCTGGGACGAATCTTAACCATCATCTCGAGAATCGCCCAAGCCTAAGAATCATAGCAGTATGATCAGCTTCATGCTAGCTAGAAGAGTAATAAAAAGCCCAATTTGTATGCAAAAAACTTGGCAATTCATTCTGATCTGATCTGATCCCTTCTACATCACCCTTTTTTTAGTTCCCGATCAGCAAACATGTATGCCATCTCTTTTCTACTTTTTAAGAGAGCTCGAAGACCCCTCCTCGGCTCACTTTCAGCCGTTTACTCATATGAATACATATTTTATTAATTAATAACCATTAGATCGAGAATATTATAGTCGTAATTTGCCAAAGTAATTTCCCACATTTATCGCAGTTCTCTCCTTCCCTCCCTCTTTTCTCCCTCTCTCTCAGTTCCTCCCTCCCCAAGGAATAAACCGCAAGTGGCTTATATGTTCTTCCAAATGATTTATGAATCAAATCTGATCTAATCGTGATCAAAGCAACTACATGGCACGATTCCAATGTTACTGTTTAATCCTATCTCGACGAATATTCTACCGTTTGATATCGTACCCATGCCTGTATCTTCCGCAACAGAAAAATGGCAAACCCGCATATCCGACTTGACTTCGTGGTTGGTCGTCCAATCCTTTTGGTAGGTTCAAGAAAGACAGCTAGTAAGAGAACTAATTGTGTAGACTTTTTTCTTTCGATCGTAATTAGTCGAGCTCCGGTCGAATGTGTATCTGCTTTCCCTGTTTTATGAGAGATCAGTCCTGTTGTCGGAGTAGAAACCTGGTTGAGATCTGGTGGTCCTGGTTGGACGAAATTCCTCACTGGGAGCTCATTCAATATATTTGCTTACTTCTCTTTATTAATCTTTTTTTTTTTTCATTTTCACTATACTTTGCTTGCTTTTCTGTTTCATCCTCGTATCCAATTTTTTGTTAGAGGAACTTCAAGTTTCAGTATTCAATTTTAGTTCCTTTTTTTTATTTTGTCATAATTCTCCTTTTCTTTTCCAATCATGTGCAAGAAGTCATGCATTAGGTTGGCCTTATTCATGAACAACATAATCTTTTTGAAATGAAAATTATCTTTAGAAAATGATCAAGACATGCAGAAAGGATCAATCTTCTCCTCTATACTTCGACTTGTCACCTGGAGAACTCACAAATGAACATCCCTAATATTGGATTTCATTCCACTCATGATAGAAAAAAAAAAATATAGGATGTCAGCATCGGCATCAAGAAGCCGGGAACAGAGGGCATACGCAGCCTCTCGTAACCTTTCCATCCTGGAAATTTATGTTACCAAGCTTCGATTGGCACCACTTTAGCTGGGAAGAAGAGATGGTTGCCATTTGCAGGACTCTGGAGACCAGTTTCAGGTCTATCATAGTGAATAACACCTCCTTCCTCTGAGACTCGCCGATCCATCCTCCTCGCTTGATCCGGCATTTCCCTTTCCCTTGTAGATCCTTCAATAGCAGCACCTTCTAAAGAAACAATAAAGCACGAGACAGGAATATATAATAGGTCTCACGAACTGAAACTCATGTTGTTGTTTTCGTATTTACCTTCTGGTGTCTTTCGGTAAGTTCGTCTAAGAGCTGCAAGTCTCTGGGGTCTTCAACTGGAGGATAGCTCCACAGAGAACTCTTAAGCTTCCACCAAGACTTGTCCTTGTCCGTCTTTACGAAGAGATAGAATGCTTTTATACAATTCTCCATGGCTTTTGCAACTTCTTTCAGCTCTAACACTGCTCCACTTTCTCTTTCCGTCGGCTCCTCTTCCACCACGGAAAAGCCTACACAGAAAGTAAAACAGACAAGCTCAACTTCTCCCACCTTCCCTGAGCAAGACCCTGATAACTCTGTATTTCCAGGATTACCTGAGAGCTCGGGAACCTGAAGAAGGCTCTTGAGGGAGAATCTCCCCTGAGCAAACTTGAGGTACCTCTTGCCTCCACATCTTTCGTCTTCCAGGAATCTCTCGATGAGAACCTGAAAATTTTGGAATTCTCCGACCAACTTCGTGTGTCCTGAAACTCTGACTTGAGGGCTGGACGAGCTTAATAATAGCTCCTGGACCTTCCTATATTGATGATGCAAAGCCTCCCAGGAGAGGCACATCTGAGCCACGTAAACCAGTTCGAAGTCACTCTCTAAGCTCTTCAGGAGCCTCTTCTTCGCAGTTTTGCCACACGAGATGTATGGGTTGGAGATAGTTGCAGGATCAAATTGCTTCTCAAGAATTGCACCTGCAGAAAATGACCAAACGTCTAGATGCTTCAATATTGAAAAACTTTGGAAGGATATAAGAAAGAAATAGAGAACCTACTAATTCCACATGTCCTTTCGTAGCTAAGGACATCAAACCACCTCATTCTTTCACTGTACTTCTCATAGAATGGATCTGAATCCTTTGTCGTATCAGGTTCTTCCCTGACTAGTAGGATGGTATTCGAACCAACATTCACAGTCGGTTCATTATCAATCCACTCCAGTTCTGAGCAGGGAAAGTCAGTTGGCCCAGTTCTGTATTGTGAAGCCAAGTCCTTATTCATGTCCATACCTGCGAGAGATATATGCTCATAGGGTGAAGGAATATATTTGTCCAAGTCCGATACCTCTTCTTCTAAAGAATATGAGGTGCCACCATCAGGAGGAAGACTTTCGGGCCACCTCCATATAACTGTCGGACTAGTAAGATGGGTACCATGTTCATTCACAAAGACATAGGGTAATACTAAGTCCTTTGCTACAGGCAAGTTGGAGCAACAAGCGGAAGAGAAATACAAGCTCTCATCTGCGTTCGTGTCGATATCCCTATTGGGCTTTGGTTCTTTATTGGAATCGCGAAAATCCATTAGAGCTTCTGCATATTCATTTTCATCCTCCTCTCTGTAGTCTATAGCCTGGGCAGGAAATACTTTCAGCTCAAAAGTTGAAGTTGCTTGGCACGAAAAGCTAAAAGAACGGAAGACTTGATAGTCCTCATCAGAGCTTTCTGCAGGTCCGAAAGTCTCTCTGCTATGTACACAATAACCACGGACTCTAATGAACGAAAAGCAATAGACAGCAGAGGACATAAAGAAATTGTAGATATATATACATAGACAGTTGACGGAGTTGAGAAAAAATAAGAGAATGACAGAGAGAAACTCTTTTAGAGCTTTGAGCCAGAGGAAGAACTGGCACGCGATGAGAAGAAGAGGGTGGAGATAGAAGCTGAGGTAAAACCACTTCAAAAGACCATCAGGAATGAGATACAATTCGATGATCAACCAACAAGAGGCAAAGAAAGCCATTGTCTGACCATAATATTGATCTTTCAAGAACTACCCTCCTCTCATTTTAGGAAAGGCTAAGGTTTCTATCTATTGGTTTGGTCGGTTTTCTTTACCAGAGGAAAGTTAAATAAAGGCAGCTGGACCACTAACGGATGAAGCAACCGAGAAATTAATGGACTGACAATTAGAATTTGATGATTAAACTAATGGACTCTTTTAATCTTTTTCTTGTCTTCCTCTAGAGCAAAATGCCTTGACTGGCTCTTCTCTCGGACTTCTTTTGGCAATTTATTACTTGTTTGCTTACTTGGATCTTATCTTTCACCGAGAATTTTTGCTCATATGCAATAGATTTGGTCATATACATGCACATATATATTATATAATAATAAATGCATATAAACTAATACTGTTAATTATATATATTGTAACCTTTCAATACTTGACGACAAAGAAATCTTTTGAAAATTGATTAGGAAAGGCTCTTAACTCCAACAAGCATGACAACCAATTTCATATTGCGGGTTGAATTCGAAGAATGGATTTGGCCTCATGTTAAATATGATATCAGAAGAAAAATAGACAGCTCGACATACAAAATCCTATGAAAAGAGAAGTGTATACAAGCCGCACGAAAAAAATTATTCGATAAACACAAATCTATAATAAGCAAATGCGTACGATAGACCAAGCCAATCAATACAAGGTCCCCGTGCCTTTCCCGTTTAGTCCAATTCAAATAGAGCTTTTTTCAGATATGATGATGGATCAAGTGGATTTGATGAATAACAATTTCTTAAATATAGGATAGGACTACCGAAAAAAATTTCTTAAATATAGGAACACGGATAAATATAATCTATATATAAAAATAGAGGTCCGTGCATATTGCCTCATAGCTCTGCTCTTGTCTTACCTTATTGCTTTGCAACTACCTACCTAATCTATCTTAATATTAACATTGCACAGTCTTTATCTCTCTCTCTCTCTCTCTCTCTCATCATAATCTTGCAAAGTAAGGACTGAGATTCGTGCCCGATCTATTTTAATCCAATGTCAGTGATCAGGACCATGTTATAGTTCGAAGACCATCTGGAAAAAAGAACATAAAACAGAAGCTCTCGGATTGGAAGTGGGTTCACCTGATGCTAAAATTCCAAACACAGGCCTCCGAATCCTTTGTTAGATTTCTCCCGCGAATGCAGCCGGAAGCTTCAGTGAGCAGTGCAGAAAAATCTCACGAATTAAGGATTTGGTCACCAAACATGCTTATACTATTATTTCTGAGACCAAGCGGCTTTATATAAGTCATCGCCGACAGTTTAATACGTATTTGCATCCAACAGGCTACATATTTATTTATAATGGCTTCACACGATCACAAGCTTTGAGATAACAACAAGTGATTAATGCATATATCCTAGACGATTTAAATGAAGCCTCAATTAATAATAGCTTTACTAATTCAGCAAGAGAG
The DNA here is from genome assembly GCF_007655135.1 of Punica granatum. Taxonomy (NCBI): domain Eukaryota; kingdom Viridiplantae; phylum Streptophyta; class Magnoliopsida; order Myrtales; family Lythraceae; genus Punica; species Punica granatum. The sequence continues at coordinate 1,477,318 of NC_045131.1, forward strand.
AAAATCTTGTCGTGCTTCACCACATCAGCCGAAGGACTTGCCCCGTCGCTTCTCTTGTCTTGTCTCCTCTCCTTCCTCCGCCTTCTGGTTCGCAATCTTCCACCATTGCTGTGATCGACTACGGAACAAAGACAGGGACAATAGACAAAGAGAGACAATGAAATCTGCCTACAGTTCCTGAAACAGTCGAAGAATCTTCACAAAGGGTCGCTTGTGCTATGCTTCTTGTTTTGATCTTATTGTTTTCATTCGTGACTTTCGGTTAGTCCGTTACGCTTCATTTGGTCTACACGAAAGGCCAAAACTGGAGTCTTTCAGGAAGTACATCTATATATGTGTGTGTGTGTGAAAGCAACATACGAAGTGGACCAGTCTAATGGTCTCAAGATGCTTGGTTTTTTAATGTAATTTTCTCAGTTTTTTGAGTTAAAATTTTTAATTTTATTATTTCTGTTATAAAATTAACAACAGAATATTTTGTAATTCTTTACCAAACCGTCATCAATTTCATTGAATCAAATTTACTTCCTATAGTGTTGAGTTCTATGGATCGACTAAATATATCGGAAATCCCAATTTTGATATAAGTATGAGGTGAGTTCGGCCAGATGGTTTCAAAACGCTCCGATTCTGAAAGAAATTTTCTCAATTTTTTGAGTTTTTTTAATTTTACATAATCTTTGATTATAAAATTAGCAACAAAATTTTCTGAAATAATATTCCATTTAGAAAAGCAAAAATACCATAAAATCTTTCGAATACTACGGTGATCTCTAATTGAAGGGAATACGAATTTTCTAAATGGACTTTCTAGGCTTTTTAAATTTTCGGAATTATTTTTAATAAAATTATTTTTTAAAAGATATCTAATCATAAAATTTAATTTCTTAATTTTTTACTTATTATAATCTATATATTATTTATGATCTTGAATTTTTTAATATGAAAGTTGATATTTCATCCTAGATTGTCTTAGCACGCTCTGTTTTTAAATGGAAATTTCTTAGTTTTTTGAATTTTTAAAATTTTAGATTATACTCAATCATAAAATTAGCAACAAAATCTTCTTAAATAATATTACATTTAGTAAAATCGAAAATACCATAAAATCTTTTGGATAATACGGTGATCTTCGTTGAATGCAATATGAATTTTCTAAATGTAAGTTTCTAGGTTTTTTAAAAAAATTTAAGTTTTCATAATTATTTTTAATAAAAAATATTTTTTAAAAGATATCTCATCATAAAATATAATTTCTTGATTTTTTTTTAAATTTTCGGAATCTATATATTATTTAATAATCTTTAATTTTTAAAATAAAAAATAATATTTCATCATATAAATATTAACATCAAAATAAGTATATATTATTATATTTTCATACATAAATATTGATATATCAATATATGGTTATGTGGATAACTTTTAGTATATAAAATAAGAAAAAGTATATATGAATTATAATGTTTTATAGATATATAGTTTTTAAAAATAGATTAGATATATATAGATATATATGGAGTTTTCTAGATTTTTTGAATATTATTATTCTGGAAAATATTTTTAAAAGATATCTTGTCATAAAATCCATTTCTTTAATTTTTATAATCTATATAACATAATGCATTTGAAATAAATGAGAATATTTTATTATATGTATAGATATTATTTAATAATCTTGATTTTTTTAAAATAAAAATTAGCATTTCATAAATAAATATTAACATCAAAATAAGTATATATCTTAGTATATATCCATACATAATATAAAGTAAGTTAATATATGATTATGTGGACAACCTTTAGTATGCAAGAAAAAGTATATATGAATTATATGTTTTTATAGATATCTATTTTTAAAAACATATTATATGATATTTGTTGATATACATAAATTATATTTTCTTTTTTAAAAAAATCATGTTTGTTCACCGAAAAAAGAAAACAAATAAATTTGTATTTCATTTATATTTTATATGATAAATATAATTTATCACAGACATAAAACGGAGCTTATTCATCTCTCAAAAAATATGTCTGCAACTAGACGCGACTCTTGAAACTGTTTCTCTCTAGATACAAGTGAATTTATTAGTTTTATTTTTTTTATTTTTCTCTCATTTTTATCCAAAATTTTTCATTCTTTTATTTTTTCCCTATTTTTTTGCTTTTTTCATTTTTTTTTTCAAGATTGGAGCGGTGAGTTTCATTTCTTGAAAGGTATTGTTATCCCTATATATAAACTCTTAGAAAGTAAATTATTCTACCACTAAATACGAAAGTTGTTTATTTATTTTATTATTTTTGTTTCGCTTTTGATTCTCCAATATTTCTTTTTAATTTTTAATTATAATTTTTTTCAAACTGGTGGAACTGCACGAACTTCAAAACTAATATAATATTAAAAAAAATAAAAACACTTATCAATCAGCACAAGTTTTGGATCTTACCCTGCTCCCCAATTGCCTATTATACTGGGAATTAAAACAAATTAAAACAATTGCCTATTTAACAAAAGATAGGCTCACTTGATTGATAATTTGGATCTTACCCTGCTCCCCATGACTAGTATCCAAGTAGGTCGCTTGCGTGCTCACTTTCACTCTTCAATTGAAAATGCAAATTGTGATTATAAAAACTCATTAGAAAGAAAAGAAAGAAAGCAAGAAAGAAAGCGACCTCCGTCCATCTCCTCCGTCAGGAACACGCAGCTCGTCAAAACGAGCCATCGCCTTCCTTCTCTTTCGAGAATTCTCACTTCCTCTTCGGGCACGGGCAGCTCGCCATCCATCTGAGGTTTCCTTATTTTTATTTTAAGGGAGGGAAAAAAAAGAAGAAGAAGAAGAAGAAGAAGAAGAAGCGCCAGCCTATCTCTCGGAATGTTTTCCCGAAAAAAGTTCATGAAATCAGGAATCTGCGAATAAACTTCCCCACAAAAGAAAGGAAAAGATACATTAAAACTTATAACATTACACTTGTGAAGCAGATGATATTGTCTTTCTTCTGCCCGTCAGATAGAAAAGCTGTAACATTGGGTTATATTTCATTAGTTACAAGGACACGTGAACAACATGTCCGCATGAAACTGTGATCCCTAACAGGATTCTTTTCGAATGCATCAAGCGGCTCTCTCACACACCACGTAGCTCCTGGGATTGATCGTGATGCTCTTAGTGCAGTTGTCAGTCTTATATATGCCCACCAGCCGATCAGCCAACTCAAACATATTGTTTCTGAGGCTGCAGATTGTTTTCAGGTTAAGGCGCAACAAATCAGATGCTGAATAAGATATCGAGATCTATAAAAGTACTAGTTGCTGATTTTTGAGTTGGCTGCTGTACCTTATGATTATGAACTGGGCATCCTTTGTGCGGTCCTTCACGTAGTGTCCCACAATAGAAACGTTCTTGAAGTCTAAAGAAATACAACAAAAACATGAATCGATAAATACGAAGAGAACTCCATACAGGGGTAGAAAGAAAGAGAAAAAAGGATTTTGTCGGTCCATGAGAAGTACCTAGAGCAGCATCGATCTCATCCATGACATATAGAGGAGTAGGCTTGTAATGATGAAGGGCAAACACAAGAGCCAACGAGCTGAGAGTCTGAATAATATAAGGAGATTGAAACATTAAATTGGCGACCATTGAAGTTGAGAATTTCTGGAGAAGAGCATAATTCAGAAATTGAATTTAATGGTTCTGGAAAGTGGAAAGGGCTCCCAATTTTCTGTTTTGCTTCTTTTTTTTTTCCCGAGAAATGTCTCAGGAGACAAAACAGATCTTTCAGACTTGTCGAAAAACGCCCATTTTTTAAAGTGGAATCCTACACTGGCAGCTACACATGACCGTATATTACCTTTTCACCACCAGATAAATTAGCTATGTTCTTCCAGCTCTTCTTTGGAGGCCTGACACTGAAGACAACTCCTTCTGAGAAGGGGTCCAAAGAGTCGACCAGCTCGAGTTCCGCATCACCTCCCAGTGTGATCATCTGTTTGACATCCGAAAGGCATAAGATTTACAACAAATGGAAATCTCAAAATAAAATGACATCTTAATTATATACGAAAGGTATACACTCAACCTGGTACATTTCTTTTAATTTCAGAGATATTGTATTGAATCCTGCCATGAACTCGTCGAGTCTGCCATATATTCAGTTAACAAACAGATAAAATGTTAAAAGAGATCAACACGGAAATTATAAATACAATTGCATATGCATACCTTTTCTTTCTCCAGTCATCATATTGCTTCTTCACATCATCACGCTGTTGAGTAACCATGTTAAGATCCTCTACGCGTTCGTTATACAGAGTTGCTTTCTTCCGGTACCTGTAACACGGAGTAGGATTAGAAGAGAGCTTGAGTAGACCAAGTGAATAATATGGTATCCTACTCTGATATCGAGTCAAGATTAGGACTCAATTCTTTCAGTTGTGCTTCCAACAATGCAACCATTTCAAGCGCCCTTCTCAAATCACAAGCTTCGGTGAGAGATTTATCGGTGAGAGTAGCCTGAAGCTTCTCCGGATCCACTAAATCTTTATGGATCCTAGAACCACAAGCATGAAACTCTGTTAGAATATCCCAACAACTCCATTTGAAACAAACTTCTAGGCACTGCTTTCTCAAGGACCAACTTACTGTTCCATGTGCTTTGTGAGAGACGCTTGCAGATCGTCAAGCTTTTTTGTGTAACCCCTTCCCTTCAACTCCAACTCTTTATACGCTTTCTTCATGTCTTGCAGTTTGTACTCGGCATCAACCTAAAGAGAACTAGGAATCGCTGACTTAATATATAGAGAGGGTTTTTTTTTTTTTTTTTTGGGGGGGGGGGGGGGGGGGGGGGGGGGAGGAGGGAATTGCCAGTACTGATGCCACATCTCAGTTACCTGTGAAGCACGCAACTCATTGACAATTTTTTTCTCCTGCTCGTACTCGGATTTCGCTTTATCCAGTACTTCACGATGCTGATCAATAAGCTGAAAAAAGAAAATTATTAAAAAAATTGATAAATCAACAATGCAATTAATAGCCGAACATAGTTTGTGTTTTAACAAAAGCTGTAAGCACTTGGCGTAATGGTTTCAGGTTCTGAAATAGAGAGACCAATCAAACCTCTTCTGTTTTTCGGTAATTTTCTTGAACTTTGAAGGCCTTCTCTTCTAATTCTTTGAAAACCAATCGTAACTTCTCCTTCTCCTCCATGATTCGATCTTTCTCCTTTTTGGCTTCCTCCAATCCCTTGGTTAATTTCTTTATCATTTTTTGGCCAGTCTCTATCTGAACCTTGTGCCGGTTGATCTCTGTTCTATCTTTAGCAATATTCTGATGTGTGATGACAAGTCAGCATAGACAATGGAATTTCATAATTCATATAGGTGAAAAAAATTCAATACTATACTTACAGATTGGATCCCAGCAACCTTTGACTTCTGGAGTTTCAATTTTTCACCCCCAGCGTTTTCTATCTTCTGTTGAAGCTCTGTCGCCTGAAAACAAGAATTATCAGGGGGAAGAAGAGCATTGAATTAAAGGAAACATAACAGTCTCGGTTCTATATGTGATTTCCTCCAAGAAAGGCACTGAGTGTAAAGGCGTATTGCACATACAATCTCTTTCAGTTTTTTAGACCCTTGAATCAACGTATCAATTTCCTTTTCTTCAGCGGCAATGACTTTCTTGAGCTCTTCCAGCCTAGCAAGTTCATCCTTCTTCGGTCGGGATGCTGCTTCAAGGGAACCAAGTTGTTTCTCAAGGTAACTGTGCTGGGAGTGCAGACTTTCAATCTGTACAAAGATACAATTTTGGACGACCCCATATCAATAAATGCAATCAGTGAGACACCAGCTTTAAAATGGATTAGTACCTCCTTTTCACTTTTGGCCAACTCCATCTTGAGCTGCCCTAGCTTTTTCTCTGAGGATTGCCACTTCCTCACTGCATCTGCGATTTTTTGCCTGAGGCTGCTCAGTTTTTCTGATAAACCTGAAAGCTCATTCTCGGCATTTCCAATGGCCTCTGCAGACACACTTGCTGATCGAATGGATGTTCCCATCTTTCCACCACGCGGTTTATTTCCTCCTCCACTCATGGTTCCAGATTTTTCAAACAGTGCCCCATCCAGTGTTACCACACGCCTAAATTCTTTATTTCCACTGTAGGCAATCCGTGTTGCCTGCAATTACAAGAGAGATGCCATCAGACGACATGACAAAGCATGAAGAATAGTGGAGAGTAGTCTGTATCTGCAGCACTCATACAATATTTGAAAGAGGAGCTCAATTTCAATCATGAAATATATTTTCATGTACTCAAAGTAAGCCCAGAGAGTAAAACTTAAAGCAGAAGAGGAAGATAAAGAACTAGGAACAAATCCAAATGTAGACTAGTGATAGATGTACCTGGTCTAGACTATCCGTGACAACAGTATTCCGGAGTGCAGCATAAAATGCTAGTTTCATTCTCTCATCCTGGACTTTGATCAGATCAAATAGACGAGGAACTCCCTCCGGAGGGTTTACCTTCTCCTTCAACTTAGGAAGAAGATCAAGTTGCTTCTCCTGGATAACAAATGAACCGCTTTCATCTATCAGATGCTTTGAGAAGAGAGGCCAAGCACATAGCTCCATTAAAGATTATTTGTTTCATTCAAAAGTGTCCTGTAACACCAGATGTTTCATGCATGCTGAGGCAGTAGTCCAGTTTTTCAACGGTAGTACTTTTAAACTTAAAACAAGGATTGAACAAAAAACATGAAAGAGATAAAAGAACAAGGAAAAAAAAAAGAGGAAAGGAGTGGGTTAAAGGCTTTGCCAGTGCTATTTCAACTTGAATATTTCAGGTGTCTTCTGAGTTGGCCTGCCAAATAAGGTTTGGTATAATAACACTAACAAGTAATCACTACCAATATCATGAAAGTTGCAACACCGAGGTTCTCCCTCCGCAGTAGCTCTACACATGCTTGGGCTGCACTAGTCGTCTCCACAACAATATAATCAAGTCCAGGACATGCTGTTGATACAGCAATGTCATATTTAGCTGCAATAGTGAAACCAGTTGGAAACAGTAAGACTAAGATGGGTCACTAGGAACAATTTACATGAAATAATTTATACGTCCTACCTAGAAAAACCCATATTACTACAAAAATCTAAATTCCAAATTGATAAAACTTTCTAAGAATGAAAAAGTCAAACTAATAGGGGAAAACTAAAGCTGCCATTGTTTCAATCATAAAAGACTAACCATCAATAGCTCCTAAATCACCCATTCGCCCATAGATTCCCTCTATTCGATTTGACTGCTTGGCCTGCAAAATTGCTTTCAAAACTGATCCCTGACTCTTCTCGGAATCCATAATGGATTTGAGTTCTGCAAGCTTTTCTCTAGCAGCTTGTTCAAGCGGTATTAGTGCTTCTTGTTCTCTGATGCATTCCTGCAAAATGCTTAAAATATGTGACATGCATTTATGGTGCAAGACAGTCTATAGAATAGAGTGTAAAATCAAGAACCTCTTCCAGCTTTCGAGCTTCAGATGCTTCTTGTTTTGTCCTTTCTATTTCTCCTTGAATATTTGCAGTTCTTTCACTTCTTTCAGCAACCTTGCCCGTTATGTCATCCATCTGCTTTCGAGCATCTTTGAACGCAGCACGACCAGCTTCATGCTGGAAGAGTGATAAACACATACTGTCAACCCTTTAATTTAAACAAAAAAATTTCAATACTAGATGGCTTCAGTCAAATTGAAACCAGATCCTCTTATAATGCTGAAATTGTATTGGAAGCGAAATCAAGCCAATATAAATGGGATTTGCCAATAATTCAATTCCATTGAGATTGAGATATTATGTAAAATATCTCGTTTTAAATGCAGCAAAACATAAACAAGTAAATTTGGTAAGTGACAGGTATTGACATCACCTTCTCAGACAGAAGCTTGCTTTCAGTACATGCAACTTCAAGCTTTCCCTTATGCTCAATTAGTTGTATCTCCCAAGGTTCTAGTTCAGCACGAACCTTTGCAAGATCAGAACGGTATCTCTCAGTTTCAACTGCATTGAGCAACCCATTAGAAGAGTAAATCTTTGGAAATTTTTACTAGCAAAGCTCATGCAAGCTTGGGAGAACAAAATTAACGTCCGACAAAGAAATATAGGCAGGGAATAGATAGGGGTCAATATATAACTCCACCTCTACAGTACGAATTTCTGCGGTCATTTTGACGCTAAATCCTAAGCATCAAAGGCGTCAATGTGGTGGGTATTCAGCATAAATGAAGTTTCTCCTTTTTATTTATTTACACAAATCCCGTAAAATTTGTATGGGATAGCATAATAATCTTTCAATTCAATAGTTATCCAAAAAAAAAATTCAGTTCATACCCTTTTCAGATCAAAGAACATGAAGAGTTCAGAGTTTTTCCTTATATCAACGTACTTTCCAGTGCATATTGCAGAATTTTTATTTTTATTTTTCATTTTAAAAAGGACAAATCAAAATTTTAGTGTAGTAGCATCAGCACCTTTAGCATTCTCTTTGATTTCCTCCAGCACTGTTTCTTCATCAGCCAACGAACTTTCCAATTTCGGTACATTTTCTTCAAGCTTGGGTATCATAATTGTTGAATCTTCACATCCCTTTTGTAACTCTTCAATCTTTGTTGAATCCTACAGCGAGCACAAATTGAAACGCGTGCATGAATCTAATGCAACTAAACTAATTATCTACTTACCTTTTCAATTTTATCGTCGAGTTTTTTGATCTTTTGCTTCTTGTGCTTCAAGTCCTCACGGTATTTGACATCTTGCCGTTCAAATTCCTTAAAGTCTTCCTTACAAATTCTTAGGGTATTATCCAATTCCTGTTCATGCATAGCACATTTCAGGATGAGAAGTTGAAATGCGGCGATATATGAGAAAAAGTAACGGTGCTTTCCATGAACTGCATACCTCTTGCCTTTTCATGTACTTGTTGTGAACAGCCTCGAGCTCCTTCAGTTTTTCATTGCTTTGCTGAATTTTCTCCCTAGATAACAAGACAGACCAATATGACTGAAACTTTTATACTCTTGAATAAAGATATAGAGAGCATACGTATGAACAAAAATTGAAAGTACCTTTCACTTTTAAGTTTCTCTTCCATACTGGACATTGTTTCTCCCACTTCCATCATCTTGGCGTCAGTATCTTCACAGGCCAATCTAGTGGCTTTCTCTTGCCATTTCAGCAATGATAACTCCTTGAGCATGTATACTTCTGCTTCATTTTTTCCATCCTGGAGCACACAATTGTATCGATGAACAGTTGACATAGTCTAATATGCACTAAAAAAGTAAAAATGCACGGTGGATACCTCTAAGTTGTCTCTTTCTTTTTCAGCTAACTTCACCATTTGCACCACCCCAGATCTCTTCTCATTCAAAGACTCCAGCCTGAGAATAAATAATTCAGTGACTTGTACATTCAGTTCTTGCTAGCAATATTTTAGACCAGAGAGACAAAGAAGGGTATGCATATAGTTGGTCCCCTGACTGAAGAATAGGAACTACAACACTCAGATTCTAGTGCAATCATGCAACCAAATGCAGGATACAATTTAGAGTCAACAATATCATCCATTTTGTCAACTTTAAAGTTCTTAGACGATGACACCTAATTTTTTTCATGAAGAATCAATAACTTGTTATTTCATAAGCTATTCTCCAAGAGATATCATAGTTTTTCCTCTCCTGGTTTGGCATAGTAACTGTTGCAACTTGGACCTTTATGACTATAGCAGATGACAATGGATGCACCAGCAAACTGAAACTTTGCTAAGATGAGGAACTCACTCCTTATATGATTCATCAATTTTTTCAACGTATTTGTTGGTGCCAATTATGTCTTCCAGATATTCAAGAAACCCTTCATCATGTGGTCCCTGAGCCTTTGGTTTCATCAGTGAGATTTGCTCAACTTCACCCTGATAAGACCAAAAAGAAGATTTTGAATAATGAAGAAAAGGCTATCCTTCAATTTATTTTTCCACACTAGAATTACTGAACCTGGAGAATCAAAAAACGGTTATTGTCCAAGTCTACTCCTTTTCCTTTGAGCAAGCGGGTGACCTCGGTAAAGTTACTTGAACGGTCATTAATGTAGTACTTGGAGGAGTTGTCACGAAAGGCAACTCGTGTGATCGCAAAATCACTTCCAGGTACAGCTTCATATTCTTCATCATCCTGCAATTTTATAAAATAAAAAGTTTCACAGAACAAAAAGTTGAAATTGCAAACATTGCTCGTATGAAACTTAGAGAAAACTTTGGCTGACTAACAACACAGACATGAGCTTCACACTAAAACTAGCTCATTCAAGGTTGGAGCAATTCTTTAAGACATTATCTACGACATGGCAATCAAATTATCCTTCTCCCAGTTCAAAATCAAATTGGGAGGAAGATTGATCAGAAAATATTACCAGATCAACGATTTCCTGGAAGTGAACAGAAACACCAGCACTGTCGAGGTTCTGGTGATTTGTTGAATTATGGATGAGCTCTGACACTTTGTTGAGCCTCATCTGAGCAATGACAATTCAAGATGCAATTACAGCTGCCACTAACTTAACAGTTATCCCAGTGGGCAAGCTCATAATCGATCCAAATTCAAAGCAAGCGGTCATATCGATTGAAGAAAGTACCTGCTTTGCTCGTTTACCGAACACAAAAAGCATCGCATCTATCACATTGCTCTTTCCGCTCCCGTTCGGGCCAACAACAGCTGAAAAGCTCTGCATCCACAAACAACAATCAAGCGTGACTCTCAATCCCCATGGAAGAGCTCCTAATTAGCTAAAGGAACACAGACTCCGAACTTATGCTTCTGTCTTTCCTCACAGCTCAACATTTCGCATTACAGCTAAAGGGAAAATAGATTACAGGAGAGTAGAAAACAGAGACGGAGAGACAAAGCCGCACCTTGTGGAATGGTCCAACACGCTGTTCACCAGCGTAGGACTTGAAGTTCCTCATGACCATTTCTCTGATAAACAGCCTCGGCGAGCCTTTCCCCTTAGATGGCCTTGCCTGCGGAGACGGGGACTTGCTGGCCGGGGAATCGCGCGGCAGCTCCATCCCCTTGTCCATTCAACTAACCGGAACTCGCTGAATCACCCTGACTTCCACCGACTGAAAGCTTCTCCAGCTGCCGATTCAGTCGCTGTGGTCTCCGAGTAAGAGAACCAGCAGAAGCTTCGAGCTCCGATCAATGGTTCCTCTGTCCGTCGATCTGCCAGTGAGATTTGGGAGGGAATTTGTTTCAGTTCAGGGCGGGAAAATGAAATCAGACGAGGCTCCTTTTTAAAATTGAAGGGTCTCGTTGGGCCTAATGGGCCCATGAGGCCCATCTTTTAGGAGTTGGCCCAGCTCGTGTACTATATATATCGCCCCAATTTTTTGTTTTTTTTTTTATAAGTACCCCAATTTTTTGTTATGGCTGCACGCAAGTATCCTGACGTCATTAATCTGTCGCGCATGTATACTTTTCGTTTAATTGAAAAAAGAAGGTGAATCGATTTAAGTTATTTAACATTTATTTCTTTTAAATAAAATCTTTAATTCGAATTTTGTGAATGAAATAAAATTCACACTGAAAAAATTTTACCAATTAATGAACCGACGCTGCTCAAACTGAATTATTGAAATCAAAATCTACAATAAAAGGGCAAATAATAGTGATATAAGAATTTTGAAGCCGTGAGAAACCGAACCGTTACTATATCGAATCAAAATAAGATACGAAAGGAAGAGCGAAATAAATGAAACACGCCATACTAGAATCGATACAATTGCGCATCTTACACTGAATAAACACTAGGGATAACTTCAGTAATGTACGTACACGATGATGAAAGATTTACATAGCAAATTTCATATTTAATCTCATAGAATCTCCCGCTATCGTGCAGTTGGCTGTGCAACAGACTCGTCAATCGAGAGGCAGTGCTCGGTCCCCGCAATGTCATACTGACCCGTATTGAGTGAGGAATGGCCTGAGTTCCGAGACATGTCATCGGACAGACCCTCCCTCGCCACCAGAGCCGCTCGTTCTATCAGGATTGCATCCTGAATCTCCTTGAGGACTTCAGAGATCGAGGGCCTCATGTGCCCGTGGGGCTGGACACACATCAGTGCCTTCTCTGCAATCTTCCACATCGACTGGATATCGTAATCGTCCCTCAGGTTCGGGTCAATTATGCCCTGAATGTCCCCACTCTCAATGTGTAACTTCGCCTGAAAGCGGAAACGAGTAAGTACGGCTTTCACTTTATTCTTCTTAATTTGAGGAACTAAGGAGAATATCCAGGACTAACCCATTGGACTATGTTGCGGCAGTTCACTCCGAAGCTCTCGTTTGAAATTGCTTCTCGACCAGATATTAGCTCAAGGAGTATAACACCAAAACTGTACACGTCACTCTTATCCGTCAACTGCTGCGAGATATAGTACCTGTCACATGATAAAAAGCAAGTTTTCTGAAGCTAATCCCTTGCATCACAAGGATCAGTATAACGGGCCTAATGATACGAATAGGAACTGGGAAATTGCTCACTCTGGATCCAAATATCCAACGGTTCCACGAACAATGCTTGAGACATGGGAGACTCCATCAACTGCAGATTTCGACAGGCCGAAGTCTGAAACTTTCGCCATCATGTTCTTGTCAAGGAGAATATTGCTGCTCTTCAGATCTCGGTGTATGATTGCAGGGGTGCATCCCGTGTGAAGGTACTCGATCCCTGAGCAGAAGTATGATTTTGTTTCAATTGCAATGCGGATTAAAGATCTAGAAAGAAAGATGAAACAATAATACTCCTCTTCTGTTGATAAGTACGACCTCTCGAAGCATCTTCAGCGATCTCGAGACGCTTGATCCAATTGATGCCCCTTCGATTTGACAGGGGACCAACTGCATATTTTGCATCAGAAAATCAGAAGTTACTTTCCCAGATTCGTTAGGATTGAAAAATTCGTGATGACTCTGAATACCAAACGTACTGTAGAGGTGCTCTTTGAGGGTCCCGTTGTGCATGAACTCATAGACGAGCATATTTCGCCCACATTCTTGGCAGTACCCTAGGAACTGTACCAGATTCCTGTGGTGTATTCTCGATAGAAGCGTCACCTAAATCAAAAAACGAATCCATTATTCCTAATGCAGTCGAAAGAAACTTTGCCCAGCCCCACTTCTCAAAGTCATAACTAGATACCTCATTCGAAAATTCACGCTTTCCTTGGTACGAATCATTTGTCAGGACTTTTACTGCGATCTCCCTTCCATCTTTCAGCTTTCCATAGTACACAACTCCAAATCCACCGGAGCCGATTTTCTTCTCAAAATTTTTCGTGGCATCTTCAATCTCAGAAAGCATGAAGCAATGCGCAGCTTCTGCAGGAGGATCTTTGAAGGTAGAAGCCAGCCGCTGAGATTGTATGGTATGTTTAAGTTCACCTGAAACAATTAATGTAAGAGAAAAGGAGTTCATAAAACACAGCGAAGGATCATCTGTATCCTCGAGCTCGACATTTAATAGTGGTACCTTGGTTGGAATATCTGGTCTTCCGTTTGATAATGTATAGGCACAAAGCTATTGTAACTAGTAGGAGACTAACAGCACCTACTGATGCACCCACAGTGATTTTAGTCTGGCTCTTTTTTTCCTCTAAGCGAAGTCCAGGATTTCCCGTGAAGCTGTGAAGAGCCAATATGATGAGTTACAAACAAGATAGGTTGGAATTTAGTTCCCAAACACATAATATTATAAGATTCTTCCAGGTCGAATCAATCAAAAGGAAAACCATTGGTAGTGATGAACATGAAGAAACCAATGTCTGTGATAAGACTATCTCCTAGAAAAATCTCATTCAGGCCATTCTAGATACAATTTCTTTTTCTTAATGCCGCAGGTTTCAAGAGACGAGTCAAAAGTGATACCCACTTGAAAGCCAAGCTTTTCCCGTTTAAACCAGATGGCACCTTCCCTGACAGTATATTGTTCTGCACATACCTGCAAAAGTTTAAGTCCAAGCAAAGTTAAAGCTTTGTCTTCAGCAGGCAGTGAATTTCGAAAAGAAACGGTGGAAATCTCTCAAACAGTAAGAACTATAAAGAAGAAATTACAAGTACATTTCTAGTTCTTCGAAACTTACAGCTCTTTCAAACTGGGTAACTTCAGCAAAGACGAAGGCAGCTCGCCGGTCAACTTGTTGTTCTCTAAGTGACTGAATGGGAGAAATTCAGGATGACTTTTAGATATTGCAAAATGTAGAGCCAAGAGAAGTTACGAAAACTTACATGATGCTCAAGTCCACACACGAAGAGAAATCAGGTATTGAACCAGTTAGCGAATTCCCATCGAGCCATCTTCAGAAGAAAAAAGAATGATTATGCATTTGCCTGCTTTCAACGTTAAGGGCATTCATTAATTGAACCATAAACATGATAAAGAGATCCACTTCAAACTTACAACTCGACCAGGCCAGTCAACTTCGTAAATGCGAGAGGAATATTTCCAGTCACGTTCTTACTGGACAATATTCTGCCAAAGATTAAAATGAGAAATGAAAAGTAAGCAGGACCATAGATGAAATTTTTACAACACTCATTGTATTGAATCTATTGATCTTAACTTCGTAGCTCCAAGGAAACAAACTCATTCTAGGTAAAATAAATGCAGGATAATCGTCTTTTGAACCCCAAAGCTCCATCTTTGGTCCATTTCACATTCTGAAAATTACATATCATCTCTCTGTATCTTAAAAACTTCGGATTTGGTCCAAACGTCATCCTCAATTTTACATATTACCAATATTGCATGCTGAGGTTTTAAAGTAAAGTCCGATGTGCCCGAGCTCTCGGTAAAAGTTATGGTGTGCACATAGGAGAAAGTGAAATTACGGATTTGTATTTATAGGCTCACTGAAAAAGTCTCAGCTGACAAGTGGAGTGAAGGTGAAAATCTAGAAATTTTCCCAAATAAATAGTATAAGAAGATGAACCTTTACATTGCAGTTACCCGTGGAGCGGGTTCTGTGTTGCACTGAACCCACGACCATGGAACCGGAAGGCACGGATCCCCCCCTTCTTGTGCCCAAAGAGCCGGTAAGTAGGACGGTAGTGCACCAGCAATAACTGCAACTGCAACACCATACAAAAACTCTTCAGGAACTCCAACAAAATGTTAAGAAATAATCTTTACTTACTTTTGAAATTTGTGAAGTTCAACATGGAAACCGCCATAGAGGTTAATTACAAGCATTGACACATAAAATATGAACTAAAGAAATCAACTGGGATACTGACCATCAAGAGAACCATAGATCTTCTGCAGATACTTGTTTATTTCCATGGCATTCAAGAGTGGGCCCTTGGAAGAATCGGATGTCTTGCCAAACCTAAATGATAGTACAAATGGGAAGGACAAATTGACAAATCCTGGCTCATAAAGGCGATATTTACCCTGAGCATTTTCCATGATGTTAACAACCGCTTTGCTGATATCAGGAGCACCAGGAAGCACGAGCCTAAACTTCCTCGTCTCGTCGGGAGCTAAGTCCTCGATTTCTGCAAAGTAAGAGTAGGCCCACCCAGCACCGGGAAAACCATCCAAGTTCAATCGATAAGTCAAGGAACCATTTGTTCCGACCACTGCTGTCTGCATGACTTTCTCGGGAGGCCTTTCATCTCGGTTTACATCGATGGGCTGTTGAGTTGACACTTTTTTGGTTCCGGCGGCCACATCTACGAGGTAATTAGCTTTCTTCAGAGAGTCAGACTCCCATATTCTATCAAACGGATCATCTGGATACCTACACTCGTAATCACGACAAGAGTTCGTACAAGATGTTATTTATCAAATTTCTTTAACCTGCAGATCGTTTCTTTAACAAATATCTAAAACGAATAAAGTCACAACATGCTAAATTATGGACTGTGAGTGTGACGTCAAGGCCGTTCTAGCACCGAGAGTGCCCCATTTCATATTAAAAGAGTCCATGCAAGCTTTCTGGGACCAATCTCATGTCTCTTAAAAAAATTTTAAAACAAGTTGAAGAGACAGGAAGCTAATTCAATAATCCTGATAGGAAGTGTTTCTGCCACGAATTGCTGATATGTGAGATGTTGTTTCCTGCTTTTATCGCCATATCATAAATGCAGCATTCTTTGTTTATGAGGAGTTTGAGGGCAACCAGGGGTGCTGATTATTCAATCACTGTCACAAAAACAAACTCCGACATACTAAGATACCTGACTGGATCAACGCTGTCTGCCCCGAAATTGATCCTTGCAGAGATACCAAGGTAAAACTGCTCCTCAAAGTCAGTATAGTACATCGAGCCATTGAATTGGCGGAGCTCAAGGGTAGATATGAAAGGCTTCCCCGTAGTAGCATTAGATAAACACACGCTAACAGTAGGATCCAAGGCCAGGAATATGAGCTCCCGCATCTCTATAGTAGTAGCATCAGATATGACAATCGTTGACCAGAAAGTGGGCCCAAGGGAGAGATCGAACTTGGGATAGACATTATTGTCGTCGAAGTTCCCATACAAGAATGTCGCCCTTATGAGATACCTCGTCCTAGTCGTCACATTGAGGGTGTAGCAATACTTCCGGTTATCGATGGGGAATTGCCTAAGAGTCTTGTACTGCGTCCTCGTCTCGTTCGCCACAGATATGTTAGTTGTTTCCCCAAAGGCAAACTGATTATCAGGGATCCACTCAAGACCAAGCTCATCTGTGAAACTCGCCTCGCCCCCACAGTCGATACTTACAAAACCTGAGTAGCAACACTATGTTATATATCATCCAAATAAAGCAAACTCATCCGAAATGACCCTTAATAGCTGACTCATTCAGGGTATTCAAGAACTCGCGAATGGCGATCAAGGGCAAGGAGTAGATGGCAAAAGGTCAATTCTGCTTGCATAAGCAATTTATTGTCTTTTTTTTGGCCAAAACTAATTAAAGAAAATTTTGTTTGGACAGTTATTTACAGTCTGTTCCCAGCAATTTCGATTTTTAATGAGGAAGTCTCCTCCTCCTGCTGCTACTGCCATAGTAAAGCAAATTATTCTTAAAACTTCAGCTAACTAGAGAATTCAAAAATAATAAGATAAAAACAGTATTGGGCTTCAAAGATGCATCAGATAACCATAAAAGTTCACTGCTTGGACTGAACAGCCACGGGATTCATAATCCAAGCTCTCTAGTATTCTGAACATCAACAGATTCCAGACTCAAAATTTTCTGAAATCTATTTCTGAACTCAGCCGGTGAAGTATTCGAGCTCAAAATCGAGATTTTCAGCTCTAACTTCAACTAAGAATGAAGAAAGAAGAAGACAATGAGAGAGAGAGAGAGAGAGAGAGAGAACCTGGCACTTGAGCAGAGCAAGAGCTGATGAGCAGAAGGGGAAGGAAGAAGGAGGAGGAGATGAGAGACCAGAAGCCGAACCCCTTCCCCATCTGCAGAGAGAGAGAGAGAAGCAAACACTGGCGAGATGAGATGTGGTTAGAGAGAGACAGAGAGAGAGTTCGCATCAAATGAACAGAAACGGAGGAACCAGGAGCTACCCTGTTTTCCAACAAAGAGTAAAGTTAGCAACAAAAGAAAAGAAAGAAAGAAACATTAAAGAAGGAAAAGAAAGAATCGGACCAGAGAACGATTCTCGCTTTTGTCCCTGAGGATCGAAAAGGAGCAGCTTTACAGGAAGAACGACACAGAGACAGCAGAGACACGGAGCTCTGAGTTGAACGGTGGTGGCGGAAGTTGGACTCAGGCAAGAGTCAAGAGAGATGGGAACTGTATATGGAGCTAGCTAAAGCCTAATGGGTCGCCATCGCAAATGGGAGCAGAAGCTCAGGAGCTCTCGTTTCACATTTCCTGATAATAGAAGTGTGGAGCGAAGACAGAGAGAGAGAGAGAGAGAGAGAGAGAGAGGAGAGAACAGAGCAGAGCAGGACGAGGAGAGAGAAAGAGTGGGCAGTGTCAGCGAGCTGCTGACTATGGTGGACTGATTGCGGTTGCATGTTCCGTGTAGTGTGGACGCGCCCGCTGCCAATCCCTTTCACTCAATAATTCCAGGTCCCACCATCTTGTTAAGGTTAGGAATTTGGACAAATTATTGAGGTTATATATGGTAGTTTGTTTTCAGAGTTAAAATCACAAAAATTTTAACTTTAACTTTAACTCAACCTATTACACAACAAAAATACACATTTTCCAAGTCAACTTTAACTTTAACTCAACACACTATACAACATTTGTCCTTTTCCACAATCAAAATCAAAATTACTTTAACTCTAAAACCAAACGCCTCAATAATGTCCGATATCCATATACTATATATATCGTTGTAAAAAGAAATTAAAAAAAAAAAAGAGAGAGCGAGAGAAAATAGATGCTAATGCCATTTTATTTTTTCTGGTATTTGGTGAATCCGAGTGGATGACTGTACCACAACTCAATAGTTGTTTCGATTTTCGGCTTTATGAACTCGTAAGATATACATCATGTCGTGTTGAATCACGGATTGCGGTTTCGGGTCTATGACATGAAATGATTAAAGAGTTTGAATGGACAGACTTCCTATAGCACCCATTAATGCTTGATACATCATCGGTACCGAGCTAGGGAATTTTTCCAATTCATTTAGCTCATTGCTTCAAGTTGCCAATTTGATATTTATCGAGCTATGTGCACGTGCTTTTTTTTCCCCCCTTGCCCTCGAAAAGGGGCAGGTCTAGAAAATAAAATCGACCAACTTGACCAGAACCCTCCTCTAATAATTAATTATTTTGATGTAATTGTGATGTGAAAGCAATGTGATTTTTCTTTTTCTTACTTAATGTGCTCAAGAGATTCACAGCTAATATAACTCACAGGACTTTCACTTGCATATAAATCGAGTCCTACTAGCCGATGTAAGCTTGGAGAACGAACCAAACCGATCAGCTTATATATACTTACAAGGGAATCGGGATTCACGTTAACGTATTTCGCTCCTAGTTTAATTACTTAACCTTGACATATGGTATAGGCTACTTAAGATGATGATTGTTGTTATTATTAAACAAGGCAGCGCCTTTTACAAAGTAGTTGGTCGATCAAATTATCTTGACTTGGAGAGCGGTAAGTCTTACCCTACCTAAAAATATTTTTGATTTTGAACACTAAACCTAAGATGTCTCTCTTTATTTATTTATAGAAATTCACGAAAGATTATTATATCGTGATTTACAGCGAAGGGCCTTTTGAAGCAAAAAGTGCAATCAATATCAACTTTGCAAGACTTATTCTAAATAAATAAACAAAGTAGTAGTTATTGTATTAAATGTTGATTTCTCTTATAATCGAAAATAAATATATATGTAACACACCAACTCCAAACCGATGCGATTCTTCATATTAGGTAACCTCAAGTCCGTGTGAATCGTTCAACAGCAACTGAGATGCATGGATGTACCAATTCATCTCCTCGTAAAAAAAAGTAATTATTAAAATTAAACTTTCAGATATAACAGATAGCGCAAGCATGTGCTAATTTTGAGTCATTTGGATTTTATCTGAAAGTTTAAAATCATTCCTTGTGAAGGACAACGACACGTACGGCCCGAAACATGCTGCGTGGTTCATGGAACTAACCAAAGTGGTGATAGATAATTTAAGACATTTGGGTGATATTTTTCGACTCTTTTTTGACTCAGCAATCAATGATTGTCCATTGATAATAAAAATGAGTACAAGATAAAATGTTTAAGAGAGTATTACAAAAACAGAGAAAATACAACAGATTAATGAGATCACTGCAAAGAAAAAAAAAGCGATGTGACAAAGCAAAAACGACGAGCACAAATACAATTATAGAAATCCTTAATAATATTTCAACTCTATTGCAGGGATATTCACAGGCGGCATTATCTTACCTCGCGATGCTTCTGCTTTTTGGCGTAAAAGTGATCATTGAAGTGTTGGCTCGGGTTGTCCTAAAGTCGTAGCTTTGCAAAAGACAATTAATTTCTCCTTTTTCCTTTTTGACAATGGCATTTTTTCTTTTAAAAAAAAATGGTATGTATGCGTGTATATATATATATATATATATATATGTACCCTTTAGACTTTGGAGGATACAATAATGAACGAATGGTTTTGAAAGTATGTGTACTGGTTTCTAGTAGTGGATGTCTTTCAAGGCAATAAAATTCGGGATTCCTTAGGGGCTAAGGATATAAGGTCACGGAGAGGGGCACCCTCAAAGCCACAAATTTATGATGAACTTATATAAAGAACATGAAAATTATAATAAAGATATCATCTATAACTCCTCAAACTTGTGTAGTTTCGCAGCATTGACTCCAAATATATAGCAATTAGGACCAATCACAAGGTGTAATTTAGTTGGCAAAATTACAGTTTATGTAATGCAAACTTCGCCTATAATGCAAGGGCTCATTACCATGACCAAGCAGGGATTAGTCTCTTGAAACTGTATCGTCATCGTCTGTTAACTTAAAGGTCGCAGGTTCGATACTTAGCATGACTATCCATGCCCATTTATTAGTTATTTATAATTTATTTTTTATTATACTAAATTTTGAGTTTTCTTTGTAACAAAATAAAAATAAAAATAGAGGATCCGAAGAAAAGATCGGTAGAAACTGATTAATATATGACGGGCCCCCAGACGGCTTTGGAGGTGGGCCTGAATGATGTAATACACTCTATGTATTTATAGATGGGCCTCCAGAGAGTGACTGGGCCACTCCATCCATCGAAAGGATGACCACTCTTTGAAGAAATTGCAGTCCCTTTTTGATGTTTTGGTTTTGGTTTCCTCGGCCCTGGTTATCTAATAAGCCAGTCGTCGTAGGCAGCAGAATCGGGAACCCTGATCGGGGGAGGCCAGAATCCCAAATTAACAATTAGTCAGCATTGTGCCCGATCCCGAATTGCCAAATCAGGGTGAAGAAAGAAATCTAGAAAAATTCCGAACGATCCATCAAAAATGGGCCGGATTTTGGACTGACAAGCCAAGCTAAACATGCGGAAAGATTTCGGGTTATAAGCCCATACCACCCGTAAAGTCTGAACAGATTCTAATGATGTGTTTGGTTTTAGAATTAAGTAGAGTTGAGTTTTGATTTTAATTTAGTTATAATGATTGTGTTGTTGAATTATAAGAAAAAGTGTAAAAAAGTAATGAATAGTTGTGAGAAAGTAATGATTGTTTTATTAAATTGTGGAAAAAGTAATGGATAGTTGAGAAAAATTAATATTAAAAATTGAATTGAATGATTAAAAAAAATTGAAGAAAAATGAAAAAATAATAATTGTGTTGTTAATTTTTATTGTATAGTGAGTAAAGTTAAAATTAAAGTTAAAATTTTAAAATTTTGATTGGAATATGAAACGAAGCTTAAAAAGCGTACGAAATTCCCCTTCCCCTCTTCTTTTCTCAGCCACCAGCACTCGTACCAGTCAACTGACTGGAACTGTCGGCCATTGCCAACACCACGGAGATGAAACTGTTCCAACCAACACTGCCGTAGTCTTCTCAAATTGCCATTTCACAAAATCACGTGACAATCCAAGTAGATTTCAAAGAAAGTTGATTTAAACTTTCTGAACCTACTTGATTTTCATGTTTAGTTTAAACATTTTAACATGGAGGGGGTGAAAACGTGAATTCCCTCCTTAGAGGGAATGCGTATCACTAGTAACACCAAACGCCCTCTCAGAGACGCCAAGGTGGTTATCCGATAGAACTATATAGTATTTCACTAAATCGCTGAATCAGGAGTCCTTGTTAGTTATTGAACCTAAGCAGAAAGCTCTAGCCCGAGAAAAGCCTAATGCAACCCTCAGCTGATTGAAAGCTTGAACGCAATCCATGTTACTGCCGCGATTTTCAGTCGGTAAATAAGATAACAACGCTACAAAGCACAATTAAATGGCCAGAACAAATCAAGTAAAACCTTTAATTTGGTGCACTCTGCGAGAAACAGCTATGGCATCATAGAGAAGGGAAGAGGAAGCAAATTCTAGGGCGTCTTAAGATTGAACTCTCTTTCCAGATCCAAACAACTCGAAATAATTACCCTTACAGGTCCCAAAACTTCCATCAAGCACGATATAAGATGACATGAAATGAAAACTAATTGACCAAAAAGCCAAGTTCTAAACGAGACACTGACAGTAGAGACTAATTAATCAATTCACTGGGAGACGCCAAGCCACTTCGAGAAGTTCTCAAACTCTGTGTAGTCGCTGTCTGAGATCATGGTCTGGTACCACGCCTTCCCAGCAGACTTGATTGCCGAGGCCTCCTCCTGACAACAAGAAGCAAGGGAGACAAAAGTCAAGAAGAATGCAGCATTAACTTTGAACGGCTGGATTATGCAGCGATACTTCTCTGGATCACCAAAGAGATCGGAAAAGGTCTGTCCTTTGCCCAAGGATAATCACATAGGACCAATACAATAGTACTTGACTTCTGAAGTTTTTGGATTATAAGAATTTCAATCTAGGTTTAGACTTCATCATATAGAAAGGCAAAAACAAATTGCATAAAGGAGGAAAGCACGACAGCCAACAAGATAACCCAAGTCTTTTGAGACAAGACCAATCAACAACAAAGTTAGGATATGCAAATTAATGGCATCTTAAAAGGTAATTATCATAATCAACAAATCAGAAAATTTAAGTCTTGATGATTGAAAGACAGCCATTAGCATACTACATAATCAAGAAGAGAGCAAAACTGCATATCTGAATTAAAAGAAACAGACCAAAGTAAAGCTTCACCAAATAAGACAATTAACAATTGCAACTGGGAACTGGTATCAATGCAGCTTTACAGAGACTCCATTGGGCAGGATGGAGTCACCCAAACACAAAAGACATTATCATAGATTGATGACCACATAGTGTAAATATATGCGACATTAACATCAGTATTGACAAACCTTCAAATTGGACAGCAGGTCAATTCTTAAGAACCTTTTTCAATTGATTAATTTAACATCAACCCATACGCGAATAATGCTACAAAGCAAGCAGATTACTATTCTGGAAACACAAACAAGTTGTGCATGATCAGCAAAAACTACAGTCGTTCTAAAGCTCAACTATGCAAGCAATCATCAAGCAACATCCATCTACCGAAACATATGACCGCAGCCACCCCAGATAACCATTAAACAGAACAGATGACATCAACATACAACTCAGACCCGGCAATTACTACCCAACATATCACCACAAATCACACCGTCCAGTAATATAGTCAAGTGTTGAGACAGGTAATTAATCAACCAGAACATATACGTATTGAATGAACAGAAACGACGTTAGCATTACCTTGGTGATGGCCTTCCTCTTCTTGTCAAGCTTCTCCTTCTTGGCCTTAACACGCTGCTCCTCGGCCAAGAGAGACATCCTCCTCGCAGTCTTTGCATAAGGGTTCAGCCTCAGCATGGTGTAGAGGTTCTTCAATGGGTTCTTCTTCAAGGTTGCTCTCTTCACCTCCTTTTTAATGGGTCTCACCACAGACTGAACCTCATCAGAGTTGATGATCCTGGCAAGGTCAGCATTGACCATCTTGGACCTGGGCAGCACATACCCCTTCTTCTTATCAGAAGACTTCTCGAACGACCCGTAGATCGAGTCCAGCTTCTCGAATGCAGACTTCGTCCAGATGACGAACCTGCCGAGGTGGCCACCAGGAGCCAGCTTCAGGAGGTTGAGCCGCTCAACGTTGGCCACCTCAACACCTGGAATGTTCCGGAAGGCCTTCTCGATGTTGGCTCCCTCAGTTCCGTACACAATCAGAGGTCCCTTGCGATTAATGTATCGGCGGTTCCTCATTTTACCTTTCCCCGGCCTGATCCCAATGCTGTCCTTCGACTTCTCAGTATCAGCATAGGCTCCGATCTGCTTCAGAACCTTGATAGCAGCTGAGGTCTTCTCGACGCTCTCAGCAGAGTCGCCGATGACGAGAGGCAGCTCAGGCACTGTCTCGACCTTGTGACCACGAGCCATAACCAGAGAAGGGATGGCTGTGGCCGCGATGGCGGAGACCACCGCGTACCTCTTCTGGTTCACGTTGATCCTACGGTGCCAGCGGCGCCAGATCTTGGTCGGAGCAAACATGCGTCCGCCACGGCACATGTTCCCAAAAGCTCCCTGGCCGGCGCGATGGGTACCGCCACCAGGAACACGGGGGATACGGGAGACGGCACGGCCGGTACCCCAGGACTCGGCCGAGGTCTGGTGGCCAGCGC
Organism: Punica granatum; assembly: GCF_007655135.1. Taxonomy (NCBI): domain Eukaryota; kingdom Viridiplantae; phylum Streptophyta; class Magnoliopsida; order Myrtales; family Lythraceae; genus Punica; species Punica granatum. Next base: position 1,501,647 of record NC_045131.1, read on the forward strand.
GCTTGGAGACAGCGTAAGGCTGCCGGCTGTTCTTGGAGATGTTTGCGTGAACGAAGTTCACGATGTCGGGCCTGATCGAAGACTTCATTACGTCAGGCAATGCTACCGTGACCGCAGCGTCAGTGGCCATATCGCCCTCGAGGGCTTGAACAGTGACGAGGGGGCGGGCGGCGGCAGAGGCCATTTGTGGTATTGGTGGGATGGGAACTGGGAGGGAAGCAATAAACGGGCTCTAGGGTTTTGGGGTAAAGGACTGATCGCTAGGTTTGCTATGTTTATATAGGGAAAATGTTGTGCTATATATTGCAGTTTTGCCACTGAACTTCAGATATTGGGCTCAGTTGGCCCACGTAATAAAATTGGGCCCTTGGGCCTCATTCGATTGGGTTTCATGGAATGAGCATCGGGATGAATATGTACTTGTCAGTTGACAATCACGTGTTAGCTCTCATGTATGCTTCTAGAGAAAATCATACTGGACTGTTGTCTGCATAGTAAAATGCTATATCGATAGTGAATCCCGGGGCGCTATCTACTCATTGCTATGTTTACGTGCTTACCAATGTTCAATAATACAATGAATAACTTAAAATTCAAGGATGGATCGAGAATCGAATTGAATTAGTGTATGTTCACATTTTCTCTTTCAGCTCGACATATTGGGAGCCTCAATGCACGTGGGAGCTCCAGTAGACCACTCGCGCACATACATAATGATTGAAATGCTTATTATTTTCGACATGACAGATTTTACATACTAATTTATCACGAGTTTTAGAAACGAGAGGGGCGACCAACCGGTTCCATCACAAAGTAGCGAGCCTGCGGAACCGTGTTGGACACTGCCTATACTACCACATTGATCTAATCCTTCGGCGATCTTTTTCCCCCGGTGCAACAGTCAATGAAGAACTCGAGAAAGCTCAAAATTATCTTCTTCTTGATTTGGCCTCTCCTCGGACAAAACCGTGGGGTTGGCCTTTCCTTCGAGTGCTCCTTCTGCTCGTTAGAAATTGCCATTGGAATACTGTTTGTTAAGAGAAGAAGAAGAACACAACAGCAGCAGCTGTAGAGCAAGGGAAGAGGATGAGGTATGAATGATTCAACGTGTACATATATAGACACATTTGAGTGGAGATTTGCCTTCCTTTTCTGTGCTGTCCTGTCTTTTTTGTAAGCAGGACCACATATTGGTCACAAACACAAACACTCATGTTCAATAACATGAAAATTTAATCAATTAATAAAATATAAGGTGTCATTTGGTAACGGAGTAGAGCATGATCCTACTTAATTTTACGGGATGAAGACAAAAATAGTTGAATAATTTATTATTAAAAAATTAATTGTAATAATAGTTAAGAAAAATTATGTGAGCGAATTTATTATTAAGTTGAAGAAAAAAATAAAAAATAATTATTTCACTGTTGAATTAAGGAAAAAGTAATGAATAATTATGAAAATTTAATATTAAAAAATTAATTTTTACGATAGGTAATAAAAAATATATGAGATAATTAAAAAAAGTAATGATTGTATTGTTAAATTTAATAAAAAAGTAAAGTAAACTTAAATGAAGTATGATTTACTCCGTAAATAAACAGAGCTAAGTGATTATTGATTAAGTTAACATTATTTGATAAAAATTAAACTGTAAAAAATTAAATTTACTTTATGGTATCATAATATTTTGCTTATTCATATTTTGACCACTTTTATATTTTAATATATATTTTAAATTTCTATATATATATAAGGTAAATCAGCTCGTCTATCTAACCTCGGAGGGGAAGGGAGTGATCGTGGCTTGTCGGTCAGCCACCACCGATCCACCACCACAGACGAAGTCGCCGACGGGATCTGTACAGAGGTGGTAGTTGGCCGACGAGCCACCACTGTCGAGAACTCCTCCTTCTCTCTCTTTTCGAAGAAAGAGAGGAGGAGGAGATCTGTGATGTCGGTACTCGTCCGGGGCGAGCATTGGAACAGGCCATTTATGAGGTAATTGGCGACCTCCCCTATATCGGTGCTTTATGACGCCCCTCTCCAGCTATGTTGCACTCCATCCCACTCTCACTCTCTCTGTTTTGACAACTCTGAATGGGACTCATTTGTATATAACAAAAAGCTAAAGAGTACTGCTGCAAATATTTAAGAAAAGCTCAGCAAAGATGGAACTAAATGAAAGTAGCTTTGGGATTATTCATTAATCAAGCACTTTTTTTTCGATTATGACGAGGTCCATGAGTAAAGTACATCAAAATAGGAATTTAAATATAGTTAATAAAATGGTATGAGAAACCCCATAATAAGAATCGAGCATGAAACTTCATTGAATCCTAATATAGCTAATAAAAATATTTTTTTCCCTATCGATTCATTAAATTAAGTCAATTATTGTTTTTTTTTATTATGAAGCAAGTTGAACTCCTCTGAGTGTTGAAAATTTAATGTCAACATTTAATTGAAGTAATTAAACACATTCTTAGTTTCCATACTAATGGGATAAGGTGATATGACGCTTTATCCTGAAACCTTTTGATAAATTTCTTCGAACCGGACCTAAAGGTTCAACATTCATCACCCCCATCCACTTACCTCCTTTTCCAAGCAAAGTACGTGAAAGTGATAGAAACCACGCCATCTAGCGGGGCCTCCATTGCTAGCAGCTACAATTAACTCTCTCTTTTTTTAGGGTTTTAGGGTTGAATATAATTAACTGCATTGAGCTTGGTAAAAATGTTAATTATCAAAAAAGTTTGGTAAAAATGACAGTAATCAAATGGATTATCCAGATGAAGATATGATTTGAATAAAACAGGGCACAAATATAACGATTTCTGGGTTCGAAAGCTACAAGGAAAACTATCAAAAAAGAAAGCTACAAGGAAGGATCATCTCTGGGAGTGGGAGATGTCTCGTCAGCTACGGACTTTGGCATGTATCGATTGTTTTCCACACTACCCACGCTGTGCCCCGACCAATGTACAATAACAACGCATTTATGGGGTGCATGACTTGTCTTCTCGTGCTTTCAAAGCTTCTTTATGTCTCCGATGACATAAACAGGAAGAATTAAGACATTTACAAATCTCCAATTATCGTGAAACGGAAGACAACCGTTTGTCAAATCTTAAGATGCAATATTCTCTGTACTCCATGAAGCGCGGCACAGTCGAATATATAGAAAAATAAAATAAAAAATAGTATATATATTTCGTCTCTTCAACAAGTTTAGTAATGAGTATAATAGTCTTATCGTTCCGATAGTGAGAAGAACCTATGATTATCTTTTAAGGAAATTTCTAAACCTACAATTTCAAAGATACTTCAAAGAGATAAATCTCGGATACTCTTAACAGATTACAAACATGATTCCTTTACGTGCACGATGGTTGATTTAAATGTTTAGTCATTTTTTGGTGTCTTTCTCTTCTTTCCTCCTTTCAAACTGACTGCTGTCTCCCCCTTTACGAACCATGCTAGCACCTAGGTTCCCAGAAAGAGAAGCACTGATGTAGTCCTGTAGATGAAAAGCACATAATATTTCAGTGGTGAGAATGTGTTTTTCTGGGACAACATTCAGCGGTGGAGCGCAGCATTTCATATCGAGAGCTGGCTCTTGTCACCCGCAGCACATACCATTTAAATGCACGAGTCACGACATGTACCCATGATTTGCACATCCTTTCCAGTCGATCATAATAATCCTTCATATGATTTTGCACATTCTTTTACGCTCGCTTTCTTTTTACATACATGGCGATTCTTGGTCTATCATTCGATACGTAGAATGCACTGTACAGCTGATGAGGTCGAAGCCGAAAGACGGTGGGGAAGCGGTGGTTTGCGGTGGTCAGGGAAGCAGTGGTTGTTCCGGTGATAGACAGAGAGAGGGAGAAGAAGATGGAGAGAGAAATCAGTCAGATGGGAAAATCGTTGCTTAGTACACTAATTGGTGATTAAATTTTGCTATTTATATTCGCCTACATTGGGCTTATCCCCCAAGTGTGGGCTTTATAATGGCGGATCGGCCCATTGGGCCTGTGTTGATGAGTTCTAAATCCATATTCTTGGCCCGGTCCATATTCTTGAAACCGGGTCCACCAAATAATGTTCCCATTACGCCCTCCACGAAGGAACTCCACGGTCCTCGCCTCTCCCAGAGCTGAAAACACCCGCCTTTCAAATTTGATCCACTTAGCCTACGCGCCTTTTCAAATTTAACTACTCTCATACACCTGGAGTACGTATCCTCCCACATCGAGTGGCCCTGCGGACTAGGAGTGGGGCAATATTGCGCGTTTAATAACGAATTTCATTTATCATGATAATCGAAATGAAACTGATAGATCATTCGCATTTAGCTGTGCTTTATATCCCATGCAGTACAACAATATCGTGCGTTTTATAACAAGTTTATATGAAAATTGATTGGTATAGATTTTCGTAAAATCGAGATGGACTCTCGACTGATACGAAGATATAAAACTACAGGGACATAAGATTCTTAGGTTTCAATATATACAGGAACATTCCTTTCTTGTATTTTTTTTTGGGTGATTATGGTGCCCTAAACAAAAATTAGATTGCACAAAATCGGGGTCTCATGCCTTTTTTGTTAATTATAATAATTTCATTAAACCATCGTCTTCATCATCACGTTATATTATTTCCCTCTAGTAAAAATAACGTGTAACGGGCGGACATGCGCCTGGCGTATCTACCTTATTTTGGTTGGTAAAAGAGAAATGATAAAATGTTGCCAGCTCCACCACCACAGAGAGAACCAGCTGGCCGAGAATGAGAGCGGTGCTCATCCACAGCTCCTCCTCTTCCTCCTCGTCCTCCGCCATCTCCCCCCAAACTCCGGCCCCCCATCACCACCTCCACCGTCAATCCCGGCCCTCCAAGACCTCTCTGCCGAGGCAACTGCCGGTCCCGCCTCCTCACCCGGTCTCCGCTGCCCACCCCCATCCTCACTCCACCTTTCGATGGGACAACCTCTCCCCTCCTCCCCTCGCTCCCGACCTCCGCTCCTCCGCAGACGTCGCCTCCAGGATCGCTGGAGACGGCCGGCTCGAGGAACTTCCTGCGATAATGGACGGCGTGATTGAGTCAGGACCGGAGGCTTCGCGTTTCCTTACGGCATTGAATATGGACATGGTGGAGATGGGATTGTGCCGGGGGCTGAGGGAGGGGAAATTGTGGAGCTTCATCGAAGTGTTGAGGAGATTCGAGAAGCTCGGTGTGGAGCCGATGAAGCTTGTTGGTAAGAATGTTGTGAGTTTGGTAGGAAGAGAGTGTCGCCGATTGCTGGAATGTGGTGACATCAGGGGGCTTGTTCAGGTGATGGAGACTCTCTCTGGTAATTGACTGCTGCCTTAGTTCGAAAGCTCGAGTCCAATGCAACTCTGTATTATATATTTACTCGAGCAGTCAGGCTTGAACTTGATTTAGGAATGCTACCTCTGGAGAGCAGCTAACGTTGCATCCTTTAGGTTTAATAATTGACTAAGCTCTCGGGTTTGGTTTGAGCAGCTAAACAAGTTGCTCGAGCTAGTGTTGGACTAAATGTAGATGATTAACCGAGAACCAGCAGGCAGCAAGGGTTCCTCGCCCTGCCATTTTCAGTCTTGTAGGACTTGTTCAATTTGCAAGAATCTCGACGGCAGTCGTGCACTGTCATACCGATGGTCTGAATTAGTCAACAGTAGCTTTGAAAGGTTTGAGATCAAAGGCTTATAATATATTGCCAGTTTCGCTGATGGGTGTACTAGCGACTGCAGAAGGGAGTTCATCCCACGGAAGTCCATTTGGCAACTTACATTGTAATCATATGCAAAACGGCTCTGGATGTGGAATGCTTTAAAGACTACTAGTGGCCAGGGAAGAGAGTTCATGTCACAAAAAGTCCGATTGGCAGCTTACATATGTAATGATATGCAAAATGGCTCTCTATATGGAATGCTTTTGGGACTCGTTTAATACAAAAGATTGGTGTCAGACTGGGATTGCTATAGAGAGATGGGTAATCCAATTCGTGCTAGGTGTAATGAGTTTTCAAATAATAAAAGAGTACTCAAAACACTTGATTTGATAGCCTCTGTACGTGTAGTCTATCGTTTGGATCATTTTTATAATGTTTTCTTTCAAACCTGTCGCTCTGTCCTTCTTTGATAACAGATTTTTGGCATTTTAGGCTTTCAGTTTCCAATTAGGGAGCTAGTCAAGCCATTTGAAGTAATCAGAGTCTGCATTGATCAGAGGAGTCCAGTTCTGGCTGTAAGGTTTGTACGATTCTGCTCTCTACATGCTTATATCTAGAAGGCCCATCGTGTAGTCTAATATTACTCTTTCTGTTCTACATGCGAGCAAGATACATTGCAACACATTTATCTGGCTTTCCATGGGGATTCAATTATGTATAGACACATAATTTTACCCATCAACATTTGTTCTCATATCGATAGTAAAAAACTTCAACTATCAAAACTTTTTGCAGGTATGCATGCACTCTTCCACATGCACAGATATTGTTCTGCTCTATTATGAATGATTTTGGAAAGAAAGGGGATCTGGTTTCTGCTCTAAAAGCATACGAAGCACTGAAGCAAACAACCATAGGCCCTAATATGTTTGTCTACCGTACAATAATTGATGTTTGTGGTTTCTGTGAAGACTCTGTGAAGTCTAGGTACATTTACGAGGTAATCCACTTGCCTTGCCTTGTAAAGTTGGTGTAACTTTTACATACTCGTACAATTAAATGTGGTTCTTCTTCCACTTAGTTTTCCTATTATCTTCATACTTGACTATGAACATTTTAGGCTTTTCTCTAAGCATAATTTTTGTTGCAGGACTTGCTTAATCAGAAGGTCACTCCAAATATTTATGTTTTCAACAGCCTCATGAATGTCAATGCCCATGACTTGACCTATACTTTGCACATATACAATGATATGCGGGTAAATTCTCGTCTACCCACCATACTTGCTCATATACTTACTGATCATAGCAGGTTGATTGCATTACTGATTGTCACTTTTCTTTGCTGAAAGTGAATCTGTTATCATTTATTAAATCAATACTGAATTAATATGAAATGGAACCTTATTTTTTATGCAACAGAATCTAAATGTCAAGGCGGACATGGCATCCTATAATATTCTGTTGAAGGCATGCTGTCTAGCTGGAAGAGTTGATTTGGCCCGAGACATATACCGGGAAGTGCAGGATTTGGAGTCAGCAGGAGCATTAAAGTTGGATGTCTTCACTTACAGCACAATTATCAAGGTCGTCACTCTTAAGAACCCATCTGATATCATCTCTAGCACGTAGTTTCTTCTCTTTCTTGCCCATTAAAAGTCGAAATGTGTTTAATGACATTTCCCTCTTAAAAGATCTTAATGCATACGTCATGACCTACAATTTTCAGGTCTTTGCAGATGCAAAGATGTGGCAAATGGCACTAAAGACTAAGGATGACATGCTATCTGCTGGTGTTACTCCTAATACAGTTACATGGTCATCATTGATCAGTGCCTGTGCAAATGCAGGTCTCGTAGAGCAGTCAATTCAATTATATGAAGAGATGCTGCAAGCTGGTTGTGAACCAAATTCACAGTGCTGCAACACACTTTTACATGCTTGTGTTGAGGCTTGTCAGTATGATAGGGCTTTCCGACTAGTCCAAGCCTGGAAGGATAGTAACACCAGCAAGACTTTGAGTGGAGATAGAGAGAGCATTACAGAGGAAGTGTTGGAAACTGAAGAAACTAGTGAATCTTCCTTAAGTTCTCCACAGCATATTTCTCCTTTGCATCATGCGAGCTTTCTTAAAACTTTTCGATTTGCCCCCACAATTACAACCTACAATATCCTGATGAAGGCCTGTGGAACTGACTTTTTCCGAGCAAAGGCTTTGATGGAGGAAATGAGGTCTGTTGGTCTCACCCCTAATCAAATAAGCTGGTCCATTTTAATCGATGTTTGTGGAGGCTCGGGGAATGTGGAGGGAGCAGTACAGGTATGATATGATATTTGTGTGTCCATGGTCACTCATCTTTAATTAGCAATTCACACAATCTTCCATACAGTTGGATCATTTAGCTGCCAATCTAATTCTTTGGGTTGTGATAATAGTGTGTTAGTATAGAAGGATGGTATTGGAATTAAGACGGCGATACTTAAAAAAAGAAAAAAAGATTCTTATGTTACAATTAAAACTAGTTGAATACAACGCACGGGGACCATACAAATAATCTCTTAATTATTTTTGTAGAGGAAAATGTTATAAATATATACATGAATTAAAATCTCATTAAAGAAAATTGAGATGAGACATATGTGAAAAAAATAGAATTGAATTAAAATATGTGAGCAAATATTTCAACCAAAAGAAAATAATAATCTCTCCAAGCAAAAATATCATAATAAATTAAGTGAAGAGAAAATCTGATGAAGCCTTTTTGAACGATCAAATTGACATAGATCGGTGTTGGTAGTGATGTGCAGGCAACGCGATATACATATAAAGCCCGCAAAGACACCAGCGCGTCTTTGCAAACGGAAATATAATGGTAAAGGTTCTGTGTAAACGGTGTCTATATATATAGCTCCAAAATATAATGTAACATTGTATGTGCAATATATGTCTTCAACCATATACATATATATATCCATGTTCCTATAATATATGAAACAAATACATATATTATATATAGCTGCCAAATAAAAATTACAATACATATTTCATCGTATCAAATCATATATATATTCCTATAATGCGAGATTGTGTATCATATTTAGATTCTATTATATATATATATATATCAAATATATATACGAAAGGTGGTATTTTGGCCGGTTATGTATACTATCAAAAGAATGTTATTAATATATTTTGGTTGCCATTTTGTTTTTGCATTCTATAATTAAAAGAAAAAAACTTTTGTTGCCTTCCTCATAAGGCTAATAACAAAATAGTCGTTTCTCTTAATAAGAAAGGTAGTATCTTTTTAATATTTACATAATTAAAATGATTACGTGGCTTTGCTAGAGGGACCGTAATTTGACGAAGTGGCTTCTCCATGTTTCAAGTTTGGGAGGTGGCTTGTCTGAGAATATATATTGATGGCTAGTCTGGTGCATTTTCAAGTGAGAGATCTCACTTACTGGTCATTGACTTTTTCACCTGACTGGCAAATTTTAGATGGTAATTATTTGGCGATAAATGATGGACTTTCTGATATCTTAAAAGTAGTATCTAATCATGTTAGCTTGAGCACGTATTGCAATATTTTGTCTGCAGAGTTGTATTATTGAAGCATGACATCTTTCATCTGGTTAGTCTCCATCCATAAGCTTAATACTTATTAGGCACCTCTTTCTCTGAAGCAGATCTTGAAATCAATGCGTGTTGCCAAAGTTAAACCTGATGTAATTGCATACACAACAGCCATCAAGGTTAGAGCTCTTCATATGGTTAAGTTTGGTTATTCCACCAGAGGTAGGATTCTCTATCCAGTCTTTGTTGAACCAGATGTTGATGCATAATGCTGTATGTTAATAGGTCTGTGTGGAAAGCAAACGTCTGAAGTTAGCTTTCTCATTATTTGATGAGATGAAGAGGTGCCAAGTGCAGCCAAATTTGGTAAGTGGCTTTTTCCAGATAGTGTGCATTTTTCTGCTTATTAGTTTAAGGAAGTTCATTCTCTGGTTGGTGATGACCTAAATACATTTGGTGTTAATGGCACATAATTGATTTGCGTTAAAACCTTATGAGATGTATAGATGGGGATGCTCTAGGCAAGAACTAACATGGATGATTGACAGCCAAAACAACTTGACTGAGATGCCTAGTAGAGATTCTTCTTTCCTATAAAGGTGATAAAATAATCTTATTAGATGTCTTATCCATAGCAGAATCATCAGCATATTAGGCCCAGAGTGATGTTAAACTGATGAAGAATTTGAATGTTTGCACAGACTATTCTTTAACACAGTATCTGTTCCAGGTGACATATAATACACTGCTAAGGGCCCATAGCAGATACGGTTCATTAGACGAAGTGCAGCAGTGCCTAGCCATATATCAGGACATGCGGAAAGCAGGGTATGGCCCATTGCATAAATTGATGTTTTAATAACAGAACTTTTTTCATCTCATGATGGAGTGTTCATGACACAGGTACAAATCCAACGATTATTATCTCAAGCAATTGATTGAGGAATGGTGTGAAGGAGTGATACAAGGTAATAATCGAAAAATGCAAGAGTACACTTTGTCTGAAGAAACTGAACTGAGCGGGTCTCAGAGTCTTCTCCTTGAAAAGGTTGCGGTGAACTTGCAGAAGAGTGTAGCCGAAAGCCTCGCAGTTGATCTGCAGGGACTGACAAAGGTACAACTGACAGCCTCTTTCTACTGAGTGATTGACTGCTAAAGCGACTCCAATGAACAGTTTCAAGCAATAAAGATTTTAACTCAGGGAGATTGATTGATCACTTCTGCTCTATCTTGGCATGAAGAAAGCATCTTCTTTCCATGTGCCCTGATTGTCGTGCCTTCTTCCCTCAAACTTGTAACAGGTTGAAGCTCGGATTGTTGTTTTAGCAGTGTTACGGATGATCAAGGAAAACTACATTTTTGGTATGGGCAACTTATTACCTATACTTGCATAAAGAAAAGGAAATTTTGCAAGACATCCACCTCTGAATATCGATTATGTTGGAACAAATATTAGACATTATAATCATTGGACATTTTGATTCAAACTGCAGGTAATTCAGTTCAAGATGACATCTCGATCATACTAGGAGTCAGCAAACCAAATGCAAATAGAAATCCTGAGGTCAAAGATGCTGTAATTAGACTACTGCAAGACGAACTGGGGCTCGAGGTTCTCGTTGTAGGACCCAAACTGGAAAGGACTCCGGCCAGTTCACCTATCGAGATGGAGAGCTCAACCAGGAGACCAGCTATTCTCCAGAGGCTGAAGGTTAGGAAGAAATCATTGCATCAGTGGTTGCAGAGAAGAGCTTTTGCACCTAGGAAATAAATCTGTATATCATTCTCCATTCATTCAATACAGAATAAGTCTTGTTCTTCCTCTGATATGAGCTGTATTATATATGTAATATATACCATCTAAAGCATATCTAATAAATCGATCATTGCTTAATTGATTCGGGTTTTCACCAGTGTCACATGTTTGAGCTATTACATTGATTCCAAGAAAAACACCAGAACCTTTAGATGACTACAATTCTAAATAACAAGAGACAACGTTTGCTTCTCTCACAATAAACTGATACTGAGAGCTACATGATCAGAACATTATCAATAGAAACAAGTTTTTGGGCTGTATGTCAATTTCCCAATAAAGGAAAGCATGAAATTCCCATCTCCCTCGAATCCATTTGCAGCTCAATTCAAATCCAGTCCTGTTGCTGCAGTTTCAGGGGCAAGTAAACCTCGGACAGGTACTGAAATCCGAATGTACTCAAAGCCTGAATTTCAGCCTTCTGCTTTGTCTTCACCATCAAAGATAGCTCCTCGACCCACCCCGGGTTTTTCTTCACGAAATCCTCCTCCAACATATCCTTCCCAGTCTTAATATCCTGCTCGGTCATCGACAACCTGCACTCCTCCGGTATCTTGTACTTATCCAAGTCGCTCGGCCTCACCCCCAGCCACTTGATATCGGGGGTCGTCAAATTTGCACTATCATAGGACATGTTCTTCGACCCGCAACCATAAACAGATAAGATCTTTAAACCGTAAGGGTCGCTGTCCACTAGAGCAAGGACAGGCAATTTTAGCTCCATCTTCATTTTCCTCAAAAACAACCTCGTGGCCACATCGGGCTGCCCTTTGGCAGTTACAATGATGCATGGGAACCGATTGTAGAACCTGTCCTCTGCTAATCGAATAAAAGCGGCATCCTTTTCGACCAGCAGTATGAATAGCGCATCACTCTGCATATCCCCAACCCTATCGATGTTCGGAGGAATGGCCTTTCCTCCCATACCCATCTTCGTACAGTCGATCATATCACCATTGTCGCTGAATATAAGCCTCCCAACAACCACTCCCTTCTCGGAAGCGATCACGTTAAGGCTAGATCTAGTGCATCCCAGCATACAGGAGACATCATCAAGGACGGCATCGGACTGGGTCTGGTCCTGGAAGAGCTTGACGTCGGTGTAGAATAGGTCACGCTTGGTGACATGGATGCTCTTGATGCAGAGCTGAAGAATGAGCTGGAGGATGCGGGCGGTTATGGTGGACTTGCGGACAGTGGAGACGTTAGCGAAGGGGCGGAGGGTGTTCTTATCCTTGAGAACGATGCGGTCGAGTTCCGGGACGTAGAGCTGGTTCGCGGAGGAGCGGGAAGGGACGTCGAAGGAGCAGCCATCACCGGAGAGGATGGATTTAGCGACTCTGAGGATTAGGGATTCGATTTTGGACTGGACGGAGTCGAGGGAGAGGTCCGTGACCTCACGGCAGGTGGAGGAGAGAGAGAGATCGGCGAGGGTTAGCGTTTTGGAGGTGGAGGCGGAAGATGAGGAGGCGGAGAGAGATCGGATGGTCTGAAGGATGATAGAGTCGGGTTTGAGGCGGTTCTTGAAGGTGAGGGCTGAGTCCTCGCCGTCGTCGTCGGAGCGGCGGCGCTTCTTCTTCTCCGGCGCCATGAGGGTAGAGAGACGAGAGATAGAGTGAAGCGAGAACCGATAGCGGCAGAGTGGCTGAGAGCGGGAAAATGACCGCGGGAGCGATGCCACCAATTAGGTCATCGCACAATACAATCAATTAATTGCACTACCCGTACTCCCATTTCATCAAAAATAAAGAAGCAGAAGATCCATGTACTGAAGCTCGTTGTGATGGGGCGAAAAGGCATGTGGTTGGCATACAAATGATCAGACCGAAATCCAATATGACATAAGTATGTTTTTTTCCTAGGTGGCAGATTACGCCCTCATTACGGGTGTAATTTGGGCTCGGAAATTTCATTTGGACTTTCCCATGCATTATGAGATTCCACCAAATGGTGCAATCTCTAAATACTAAAATCGATGTTGATATTTGGAGATTAAGTTAGCGTTTGGTGGCAGAGTTAAGTGTGATTCAGTTTAATTATAAACTTTTTTAAAATTTCAAAACGATGCAAAACTTTCATTTTATTTTTAAAATGTATCCACCCCTTTTTCTCTCTCTCTTCGACTCTTCTTCAACATTCTCTCTCTCTCTTCTTCCCCTATCGTTCAGTTCACCTAAACCTTTGCAATCTTCAAATCAAACTTGCACATCAATATGCCTCGTCCGCCTTTCCCGCAATCGGCCTCTATGCCTTGAACTGCAGCAGCAAGGGTTCAATCAAAGCCTAGGTGCTTCGATTCGGGGCATGAGGAGCCCTTTTACAATCAAAGGGTATAATTGTAAAACTATTTTACTTTCCAATTGATTTATTTAATATACCAAACGTAATAATCTCAAATTACGATATATTTTATTAAATACATAATAACTCATCAAACACAGTAATATTATATTCCTTGTAAAATGACAATCCCAAACTAAATTTCCCCCACAATCTAATATTCCATGTAATCTGAGATTAAGCGAACCAAACGCCCTGTAAATTAAAATTCTAGCCCGATGCATCCTTTTTTGCCTCGATATTGTTTCCATAATCAAGTTCATAATCTCTCTGCTGTTGGTCTGAAACACCCCGCAATAGTACAACTCAAAAGAGCTAAATTGAAATGCATTAGAAATCACAATTGAAGGCTTAAAAGACTTTTTTCCACTAGAAACTGTGTGTGCATATAAAATTTCCTTTTGCCTTTTCTTTAAAATTTGCGTTTATACACAAGGATATCAACTCTTCTTTTCAGTATTTTACAGCATCCCAAAGTGGAACATACATAATTAGCGAAGCCACTACGCAACCGAAACATGCTCCCTCGGGGTGCAACCGTAACATGCTTCCTAGGGGGCATTAAATGTTTCGGACCCTGAAGAACGGTCCGAAATCATTTTCCAACTTGCGATTGTATTAAAAAGCTGCCCTTTCATTCGTGTCTGATAACTTGGGACGAATAATCCATCAGAAGCATAATGAACACGTCCTTCCTTCATGAACAACAAGCTGCTAGGACTTCCTCAATGTCGGGGTCATCCCCAGCTTCTTTATCCTGACCAATGTGGGGAAACAGAGTTCTGTTAGAATCACGGGGGCATCACCAGACCAAGAAATTTCCATGTGAGCGTGCACTTTATATGTGATATCCAAGACCAGTTCTCTCCTGTTGCAGTTTGTGGTAGGCTACAACTTCAGCAAGTTCACTCTTAAAAGCCGGCTCGGTGGATCGAAAAGACAAGCGAATGGGACAGGGTATTCTTCCAATTACAAGGTCAGAGAGTCACCCTCACTTTCTACTCTGACTTGCTAAATAACATAGAGTTTAAAACTATAAATTATTTGTGCATTGCCGTGAATATGGCTGTAAATACATAGGGAAAAAAGAGCGCGCGCGATAAACTTACCCTGTGGATGTAGGAGATGTTCTTCTTACCTGGGCCTGCAACGATGATTCCACCTTGCTGCCTGGAAAATAGTAAATGCACATGAAAGGTTAAGTATAATACAAACAATAGTTACTTCATAAGACACCTATAAGTTTTTGCATAAGATTATGCTTGGTGTAAGGGAATGGAAACAGACTGAAATGGAACTGCCACATAAAATAACCTCATTTTCCAATGGCAATTCCATTTGGCATTATTTCCACTCCTTTGGACCAAATGCAATACAACTCTATCACATACCAGCCCCCCCTGGATACAGTATCCTTTTCGAATGAGAGTTTCCAGTCTTGTCGGTAGCCTTCCATGTATAATTGTATTATCTTCAGACCAGCCTAAGAAGTACACAATCAAAGTGAATGCCCGTATCTTAAGCATAAACATATGTTGTTTAGGACTTTCAGAATTTATGAATGGATAGTGAAGTGGAACTTACTCCAGGAGTGAATGTGGTCGAAACACCGGATACGAATCTCAGCGCGTCATATGATGATTGATTTGGATCTGCATATACCTCTGATAGGAAGGACTGAAAGGTTAGAGAAATCTGTCTGAGAAGGAACAAGCATGACATGCTCATGTAGACAACAGAAAAGAGACTATTAATCAGAAAATCCATGAAAAAGGTTTCCAAAATGCTTCATAATGAGGTTAAAGCATTTATTTGAGCTATGTCATCTCCATTGTATGCTATCTAAACTGCGACATAATTTATGCTCCAACATTTACATTTAGGATTGTCAATACGTAACCAGTGCAAAAACTTCAGCCACTCAGCCGATGGTGCATTAAATATCACAGCAAGGAATTACTCCGGAATACCTCCTTTGAATTTTGTTTGCTCAACAAAAGCCTTTGCCTACATGAAGTTCACGATAATGGTCAGCATATGACATGGAATCACACGTGTCAAGAGAATGCAATAGAATGAAAGAGATTACAGCAACCAAATCAGAGATATACATTTCAAAATGGCACTAACAAAAATTCAACCTCAGCTGTCAATGAAGTTAGAAATGATGAAACTAAGATTATATTCCCCCCTTTGCTTTCACAACCATAGGTATAGAAGGTTCTGCAGATTTGGAAAGAAATAACAAGCAAATAGAAATAGTACAATAATAGAAGAAACTCCAGGTGAACATCTCAAGCAGAAATGGCTGCTTGTAGCGGAAATAGTGTGTAATTTGAAAACTAGTTTAATTAGAGAAAGACATTTAGCAACAGATAGATATCTGATATAATCACTGGCCTGGCCAGTTAAGCTTACATACTTCCTTGTAAAGCACGAATGACCAGCAAAAAACAGTGACACTCACCTGATCAATGCTCCCCGGTCCAATCAGGACAAGAGCCACACCAGATGCATCCATCCGATCCTGTTAACAGAATAAATAAGTAGTATTACACAAGGGTGAAGGAACATGAATGAAAAGCCCATATTTTACACGATCTCACGAGCCGATTTATTGCAGGAACGAGATAATCATTTTATGGATCTCCCAGTAAGATTGTTAAGCAACATTCAGCAGAACTGAAATAGCAGATCGTCAAGGCAATTATCCACGTGAAAATCAACCAAAAAAAGGACCTACACTGAAAACTCTTTCCGAGGATGGTGTGGCAATAACTATGCATACACAACCTTTTGAAAGCGATCCGAGTTGAATTCTATATGTAAAGCTATTCGGCTAAAAGTTTCAGATTTCCAAGAACATGAGAAGGCATCAGAACATAGATTACCTTTTTTGAGGCCAGATAGTCGGCCCGTTTCCTGCAGAGGACACACCTAAACATGAGGCATTATGAACATTAGATCAAGTACGGCCTTTCACTCCGATATAGTTGAATACTTTAAGCGGACAAATAAACGGAAAATCAAATCACCCGAAATGGCGAGCAAATGCAACCACCGCTTTCCTATCCTTCCAAAGATCAGAGATTGGAACCGCATTTCCATTCAAATCGAACACTTCCACCTTATCCAATACTTCAGTCGTGTCTTCACCAACTGCTGAAGTCTCTACATCCGCTTCCATCAACCAAATTCCATGAAAATATGTTTGTCTAACAAAGGCGATAGCCGGAAAAGGTCTCTAACTGAGAAAGAAGCTTACCAGTAGAACCAGTAACAGCGGAGGCGGCAAATATGTGGCTTCTCGGCGACGAGGATAGCCTAATCGATCCGAACGGCTTCTCGGAGCTGGAGGAGAGCCAAGCCTGAGAACAACCCGCTGATGACCATGCAGGGAGTAGTACACTTCCCGAGACATGATTGCGGCCCCGACGGACCGGGAGACTGAGAGAGGAGCTGAAGAGTAGCGTGGACGAGAGAGAGGAAGCCGCCATGGACGACGGTGCTCGGAGCCGGAGGAAGGTGAAGGGAGGGAAGAGGAGAGGCGAAGAGGCATTGAGCTCGTCCGGTTCCGTTAAGCTTCCTGAGGGAAGGCGGTGGGACCCGCTAGCGTCAATAGGCGAATCCTCATGACAAGTGTCCGAGCTTCCCGCCCTGCTTCGGCGGCCAATGAGATGGCGACAGGTCAGCAATTAAGAATCTTCTCCGGTTCACTGACTGCCGGTCCAACAACTACCCGGTCCGAAATGGAATCAGCAGCCCAAATGCTTTTCTCTTCGTAGCCCATGGGACTGCGGCCCAGCCCAAAATCCTCTGAACTCCCTGGGATTAACCGACCATGAACGTTCCTATAATATAAAAACTGAAAAGTCCGAACTTTCATCTTGTTGTTCGATCTCTGTTCCCTCAGCTGCTCGGCTGCTCTCTCCGGCAGCCTGCTCCGTCGCTTCTCCTTCCGTAACAGCGATCTCTCATCTGCAGCTCAACTTCATTCACTTCTGCAGCCGCCGAGTCGTTTGACCGCGTGAAGTGAAAGGAAAAAGGTGCGGGTTTCCATCCTAGGGTTTCGGTTGTTTGTGGATGCGTGGGCTAATGATTGAGTGGTCTTGATATTGAATTATTTCTCGATTGGGGTTGGAGGGAGCTGATATACTTTTACTCTATGCGTTCCTGCAGTACGATGCATTTAAAGATGAATCTGGCGCAATTGATCGTGATATTTGATTAACTTCGTGGATGAATTTTCTTTTGTCGCACTCAGCTTTAATCCAATTGGAGTTTTGTCTTTTCGCTGTTTTAGAGCTTGTTTAGATTGCGGGTGATGAATGGTTATGAAGGGGTGGGTTATGGAGTGTTATTGGACAAACTCATATAGGAACTCTTCATAACCCACCCTCTGTAACCGTCCCTAACCCCCGAACAGTTAAGGAATCAGTAGTAGTCTTTTTGTAAATTGGAATTTCATTGCAATTAGATGCAATCAATCTTTCGATTTATTATATGTATTCTGGGCGGGAAGACTTGTAGCTTAGAGATTCTCGAACGGAATAATTTTGGAATATCCATGGATGGAAAATATTTCAATTTCAAACATTTACGTTTTATTGCAAGTCGATATCTATCTGCCTGTTGGAACAACTCTTAATTATGAGGTTCGTGATTTATGCACAGATCTTCTGTTTCAAGGCAATCCAAATGGGAAAGAAGAAGGCAGATGAAACAGCGGTGAGCAAGTCTAAACAAGGTGCCAAGGATGCTACCAAAGATGGGAAAAGAGAGAAGCTCTCGGTCTCAGCCATGCTCGCGAGCATGGACCAGAAGCCGGATAAGCCAAAGAAGGGCTCATCCTCGTCAGGGTCTACTGCTGGCAGACAGAAGGCAAAAGCTGCATCAAAACTTGCGTCGTATACTGATGGCATCGACCTCCCTCCCTCTGATGAAGAGGAAGGAGAGTATGGTTCTGATGAAGAGCAAGCCCAGATTGAAGCCAATAAAAAGCTCAGTCGGCAGCAAAGGGCTGAGACGAAGAATCTTGATATCGGTATCAGTGATAAAGAATTAAAGAAGAGAGAGAAGAAGGAGATGCTTGCTGCTCATGCTGTGGAGCAAGCGAGGCAGGAGGCTCTCAAAGATGATCGTGATGCTTTTACTGTCGTCATTGGGAGTCGAGCTTCGGTTCTTGACGGTGATGACGATGCCGATGCCAACGTGAAGGATATAACAATAGACAACTTTTCTGTTTCGGCAAGGGGGAAGGAACTTTTGAAGAATGCCTCAGTGAAGATATCTCATGGGAAGAGGTATGGGTTGGTGGGGCCCAATGGGATGGGCAAGTCTACACTGCTAAAGTTGCTTGCTTGGAGGAAGATCCCTGTTCCTAAGAACATTGATGTTCTTCTGGTGGAACAGGAGGTGGTTGGGGATGATAAGTCTGCTCTTGAGGCAGTTGTTTCTGCTAATGAAGAGTTGTTGAAAGTCAGACAGGAGGTTGCGTCGCTCCAGAGCTCTTCTGCTGGGCCCGATAATGAAGGTGAGGATGATGATGCAGATGATACTGGGGAGAAACTTGCTCAGCTGTATGAGAAGCTGCAGATATTGGGTTCAGATGCTGCAGAGGCTCAGGCATCAAAGATTCTCGCTGGGTTAGGGTTCACCAAAGAGATGCAGGCTCGTGCCACCCGATCCTTCAGTGGTGGTTGGAGGATGAGAATATCTTTGGCCCGAGCACTTTTCGTGCAGCCAACTCTCTTACTGTTGGATGAACCGACGAACCACCTTGATCTCAGGGCTGTTCTTTGGTTGGAAGAGTATTTGTGTAGGTGGAAGAAGACTCTCGTTGTAGTCTCCCATGATCGGGATTTCCTTAACACTGTTTGCACTGAGATTATTCACCTGCATGACCAGAAGCTCCACTTCTACCGTGGGAATTTTGATGACTTTGAAAGTGGTTATGAGCAGAGACGCAAGGAGATGAACAAAAAGTTTGAGATTTACGAGAAACAGGTAAAAGCTGCCAAGAGGTCGGGGAACCGAGTCCAACAGGAGAAGGTGAAGGATCGAGCAAAGTTTGCTGCGGTGAAGGCAGCTTCAAAGGATAAGTCGAAGGGCAAGGTGGACGAAGACGAGCCTCTTCCAGAGGCGCCAAAGAAGTGGAGAGATTACAGTGTCGAGTTCCACTTCCCGGAGCCCACTGAGCTGACCCCGCCTCTCCTGCAGCTGATAGAGGTCAGCTTCAGTTATCCTAATCGGGAGGACTTTAGGCTCTCAGATGTGGATGTGGGTATTGATATGGGGACGCGAGTTGCCATTGTCGGACCCAATGGAGCTGGGAAATCAACTCTATTGAATCTTCTAGCTGGTGACTTAGTCCCGATGGAAGGTGAAGTTAGGCGAAGTCAGAAGCTGAGAATAGGGAGGTATTCTCAGCACTTTGTGGATCTCCTTACTATGGATGAAACACCAGTTCAGTATCTCCTCAGGCTCCATCCTGAACAAGAGGGGCTTAGTAAGCAAGAGGCGGTCCGAGCAAAGCTTGGAAAATTTGGTCTCCCCAGTCACAATCACCTGACCCCCATTGCAAAGCTATCGGGAGGGCAGAAAGCTCGGGTTGTCTTTACTTCGATCTCCATGTCTAGACCTCACATACTGCTCCTGGACGAGCCGACCAACCACTTGGACATGCAGAGCATCGATGCTCTGGCTGATGCCCTTGATGAGTTTACAGGTGGGGTTGTCCTAGTGAGTCACGACTCGAGGCTCATTTCTCGTGTCTGCGAGGATGAGGAGAAGAGTGAAATATGGGTCGTAGAAGATGGGACAGTGAAGACCTTCCCAGGAACCTTTGAGGAATACAAGGAGGAGCTCCAAAGGGAGATCAAGGCAGAGGTGGACGAGTGACTGGCGTGATCTTGTCCGGCAGCTCCCCGTGCCTGCAATACTATTTTTGTCTTTCTTCCTACTGCACAATTAGTTATCATCTGAGTCTGTAAGGAAAGAATTCTCTCTTTGATTTAGTGAGTGAGGGCAACAGCTTGTATCGTGGTACGTATACAGACGCGAGAAAGATTTTTCCTATTGCGGCAACATTACACCAGTTATGAAGCAAATTCAGCTGCAGTTCTTCTTCTTCTTCTTCTTCTTCTTTTTTCCCTTATAAGTCGGATTCTTGTAATAAACATGTCGGAAATAATCTATTAAGATGAATTGTTCTGGGTTTTATTTGTGCCCCTATGTCTCTGGACATCGAGATAGAGCAGGAATCGATTGACCGGCTAGATGTGAATGTAAGAAAGAGCCATCATCATCAACCTGAGAGTCGGAGTCGGAGTTGGTTTTGGTTCCAGTTTACCATGTAGGAATAGTAAAACTGAGCTAGCCCTTGACAAACTGAGATGGCGGGATGGCGAATTCCACTGAGAGTCAATTTCCATGGGTGAATGATGATGCATCACGAAGAAAATCGGAGATGTTTCGGCATGGATTCTCTGTCGTCTGTTAATTCCATTTCTAGACTTAAGTGCGTGGACTTTGAGCCAAGAAAACTCACCCCTGCAAACTATAGTATTCTTTTAACATAATGCGTGGTCAAATTTTTATTGATGGTGCATACGACTAAATTCAACAAATTTTCAACATTTACGGCAGAAAATCTGTTTCTTTGCTACAAACAAAGTCAACACCGCGTGTGTTATATATTGTTCCACTCGTTCCGTCTCGCAACTAAAGTTCAAACTTGAATCTTAGCTCAACCCCCATAGCTGCAACGTTTATATCGTTCACAAGTAACACCAATGTTGGATTCAAAACAAACAAGGGGTAAGTTAAATAAATGACACGAGAAGACGATGTTTTTGTACCTTACATGTGGTGCTCAGTCTGTGCTCGTCTTTTCTATAAAAAGATAACACAAACTTTCCATGGCCATGGATTATTTATTTTTGCTCTCTTTATTAATTTACGAGTCCCACTAACGAAAATCAAAACAAGAACTTCTTAGTTTCAAGCAAGATAGTGCGCGTGTGACAGCTGCATCAATCATCTTTCGTGTTAATTCGTACAAAGATCTTGCAATAAAATCGTTTCTTTTTTTTTCTCTTTATTTTCTTTTAATAAAAGAAAAATCAATTAGAAGATATATATATATATATATATATTAGAAATATTAAAATTCAAATGACCATTATCGGGATAAATATTAGCTTTTATACCATATATATAATTAAGTTGTAGGATATTTTGAAAAATCTATATCACTTACTATCATTTGTATCTGTTTATATAGGTCACTGTGATAAAAAACTAGCACCAATCAACATTTGAAAAGCCATGAAGAGATGGAGTAGAATTGGCACCAAGACGAAGACCATATGTGATGGTACCCTTTAGATGCCTCGAGATTCATTTCTCCGCCAACCAACGAATAGTGGTAGGGCAATACATGAATTGGTAGACCTAATTGATTGCTAGGCAATGTCAAGTCTGGTCAGAGATAGATACTGAAGATTGCTGACAACACTCCTGTGAAGAGAGAGATCCCCGAAAGAGTGCCCATCACGAAGAGAGAGTTGAGACCTTGTAGTAATTGGTGAGTTGATAGGCTCGCACTCTAACATAGCAGTGAGAGTAAGGATGTCATGAATGTACTTGGACTTTGTGAGATAGAATCCAGTAAAATCCCTGCGAGCCTCCATCATAAGAAAGAAATGTAGATGATCGACATCCTTCATAGCAAACTCTCACTGTAAGGCAACAATTATGGACTGAAAAGGTGTACCTAGAGTACTAGTCAAGATGATATCATCAACATAGATTAGGAGATAGACAAGATAGTGCGAATCCCGAAGTATGAAAAGAGGTGAGTCGGCCTTGGAATCTAAGAATCCAAGGTGTTGGAGGCACTGAAATCATGCCGTAGGGACTTGCTTGAGCTCGTATAGAGAACGTCGTAGTCTGCACACATGATCAGGGCGAGAGGGATCAGTGGAACCTGGAGGCTGTGCCATAAAGACTTCTTTAGTGCGATGTCCATGAAGAAATGCATTCTTCACATACAGCTGTCGAATCAGTTAGTGAGAGGAGATCATAATAGAAAGAACTGTCCGGATAGTTACTGGCTTAATGACCGGACTGAATGTCAAGGAATAATCGATCCCTTCCTGTTGATTGAAGCCCTTTGCCACTAGACAAGCTTTATACCAATTAATGCTGCCATCGAAAAATGATGCAATTTTTTTCAATTCAAGACATCGCACGGGCATTGCACTCCAATATATTAGTTTATAATATTTATAAATATACACACATTAAAGCCTTGACCAACGTTATGGGCGGAAGTGGATTTAAAAAAATTAATATTTTGAAATTGTGATTTACATACATTTTATAAATTGAATATTTTTACATGCTTATTTATCTACATAAGATAAGGTTTTCATGCAATTATATTCTTCTTATTATTTAGAAATAGCTAATTTATAGAGAAAATAGAAGTTTACGGATGGGAAAAAAAAGATTGGAGAAAGGTAAAAATAAGAAAAAGAGAAAAGAAAAGAAAAGAGAGATAAAAGGAGAAAATGTGAGAATTGAGACGGGCGAGAAATAAAGAGAAAAGAGGGAAATGAGAGAATAAGGATGGTTAAATGAATATAAAAATAATAATTTTATTATTTAAGTTGTTCTAATTTAATGCTCCTAATTTTTTTTTAAAAATCATCAACAATAGGAATTATCGGAACATGAATATTAAATAAAATCTTTTCCTTTTCACCTTTGTAATTGTGCATGTATACATATATATAGATATAACGAAAATCAAAATTTTCACCCAGGAAAAAGAAAAAGAAAAAAAAAAGATTTGCCAATTTACAGCGCCCGAAGTCGGGGCGTGGGACCGGACTCAGACATTAATTTTGGGCGTCATAATGACTTATCCAATAGCACGCCGCCACGCGTCCAGTGGAGGGCCAGTCTTTTATTTCCTCTCCTAGGTCTCCTGTGACCTGTCTCGCTCCACTCTCCAGTCCTCTGCGGATCCGTACAAACTTTTTCTCCCTTTAGCTGCCGAGTCAGTTCATTCACTGACTCAGCCTCAGGCCCCGTCCGCTTGGCGACCGAGTCAGCCCCACCTCCGGACTCAGTTGGGTCACACTGAGCTCATTATGACCGTGAGCAATCTCTCCGCCCCTCTCGCTCTGCGTCTATGGTCCCTGGTTTCTTCTTTCTCGGTCGGAAGGTCAATGCCGGTGAGGGGAGAGAGATAGTTAGCTGGGCTGAATCTTTTGCACAGGCTCCTTTCTCACATTAGTCCAAACACCTCAATGTGGTTCTCCAGAAATTCT